>NC_077227.1:671435734-671780734 GCF_027887165.1 Monodelphis domestica | reverse complement strand
GTTTGACCTATATATACTTCTTCAGTACTCTGAGAGTTCATTATTTCATCAGGAAAGTTATTCCCTCCACTGAGGCAAATTGTAAGCTTTTTCTGATCTTGGAGATGTCTGTGAGTGGTTATGGCCGAGAAAAAATGAATATAATAATAATATAACATATAATCATCTTAGTGTCCTCATTTATAAAACAAAGGAGTTAGGCTAGATGACTTCAAAGGTTCCTTCCAGCTTTAAGTCTATTATATTATGATTCTGAGATTTATATCATATATGAAGTCTTTCCATTTTGGGAGAATTCGACAGTTCCATACTCTGCACAATACCATATTAGCCTGAATATAGTGCAACATTTTTTCCCCCAATCTGTACCTTTGAAAGTCATATTTGCACTATATTTGAGCACTTCCAGCTTTGAAACCATAAGTTGTGTATTGTGCGCCTCAGCATACATAAAAAGCATGACTATCTCCTGGGGTAGATGGGAAATGCCGAACAAACACCTGTTGGTTTTGATATTCCGCCAAATGTCACTGTTAATACTAAAAGCACCAAATCAATGTTGATTAAAGCTACTGGAAATGAGAAAGCTAGAATCACCGTGATGCTTGCAGTCATAGCTGACAGGCAAAAAATGACTCCCTATGTAATTTTAAGGCATAGAATGTCACTTAAGAAAAAATTACCATCAGGGGTGATCTTTCGTGTGCAGGAAAAGAGATGGAGAAATGAAAAACTTGTGTTAGATTGGCTGAATGTGGTCTGGGATAGGTATCCAGATGCATTGCTCCATCAGAGAGGAATGCTTGGGTCACTGACAGAAAATATGAAGAAGAGAATTGTTGAAATGTGCATGGACCTAGTTGTTATTCCAGGAGGAATGACATCGCAATTACAAGAGTTAGATGTAGTCATTAATAAGTCATTCAAAGATCATTTGAGGAAAGTAAATGACAAGTAGATGTTGGCTGGAAACCATGAATTTACTCCATCAGGAAAAATAAAGAAACCATCAGTCACTGTATTACGGATCTGAATCAAAACTGCTTCGGACAAAATCTCCATTGAATCCATTGTGCTTGGATTTTTAAAATGTTGTATATCGAACAGTATGGATGGTAGTGAAGATGGTGTTTTGTGGGAAGAAGAGTGTGACGGCGATGACGCAAACGACGTTTCCACTTTGGAACATGAGCAAATAGAAGAGGAAGGAGAACATGATTAAATATTGGAAGGTAGTTTCTCACAAGTATCTATAAAAATAATACATATTTAATACAAGTGATGGCATTATAACTTCTTTAACTTGTTTTCAGGGCCTTGAAAGAACTTTGAATATAAAGTGCCTGCATTATTCACAAGTTAAGAGAAAGTTGTAATTTAAAAGGAAAAAATAATATAGGTCTTTCCTCTTTCTGAGTTACCCTTCAAAACACTTGGGAACACACTATATTTGGAGTTGTATTATATTCAGGCTAATATGTTAGAACCCGAGGCCACCTCCATGCATAAACTTTAGTGGAATATGACCTAGTCTTTTTGATCTGGGACAATGGTTCCCCCTCCCCCCCTTTTCACACTTCCTTCATTGATGGGTTCCCTTCCTTTGGCAATTAATAGAACTGCTGAGTTGAAATGTACCTCTGAGAACATCTGGCCCACCTTCCCCTACCCCCTACCCCATTTTTTAGATGGAGGAATAGAAGTATGGAGGAGAGTGACTTGCTCTTGGTTACATGATGAATGAGTGGCAGAAAATAAACATGTGACACATGGATGGTGTTGTATTACCCATGACTAGTTAAAAGTGCCATACAACTCCAAAATAATAGAAGTACTACTACCTTCCAAAGAGAAAGTGTGGGGAAAAGGACAGTGTCAACTTATTTCTGATTTTTGAAAATAACTTTATAGAGTCATCTAAAAAAGTTTACAAACAGTGAGTAGTGGATATACTTGAATGAAAGTTTATGTTGTTTTGTTAAGAGAAAATATCAAAAGGAAAGAATAAAGCATTATGCTCTTGGGTATAAAAATTCTTTGAGATAGTAAAACTTATAAAGTATACAAACTGTAGAGAAGAAACTTGCAGACAGAAGAAGAACTTATAAAGTATACAAACTGTAGAGAAGAAACTTGCATACAGACTTCTCAGCTGTATGACCGTGGGCAAGTCACTTAACTTCCATTGCCTAGTCTTTACCCTCTTCTGCCTTGGAACCAATGCACGGTATTGATTCTTTTTTTTTTTAATTATTATTATCATGCAAAACATACTTCATATTGGCCACTTTTGTAAGAAGACACTCATACAAAACCAAAATCCCCAAATAAAATTGTAAATACACTGATGTGAAAAATAGTATGCTTCGTTCACATGGGTCTGACTCCTACAGTTCTTTCTCTGGAGGTTAAAAGCATTCCCCATCATGTCTTTCAGGATTATCCCAGATCATTGTATTTCTAAGAGTAACCAAGTTTTCACTGTTGATCATTGTATAATATTGCTGTTATACAGTTTTGATTCTAAGATGGAAGGTTAAAAAAAAAGAGACTTGCTAGGAGAACAAAATACACTATAGAGAAAAGGAGGTAAAAATAAGAAAGAAAGAAAAACATTTTAGTTTATAAGAAAATGAAATGCAATGAATTTAAAGCTGATGACTACTTAATGGAAAAAGAAGTTTGGATATGTTATTTGTAAATGCTATTTATTTAAAAATAAACTATTCTTAGCATAAAAATTGATTCACAACTATCTATCTTAGATGATTTAGTTATTCACTTAACTATCTGGATATTTCTACTAGATTGTGAAATCCATTAAGACAATCTTTTTAAAAATGTTTTTTTTTCTTTTTATTATCAACTTAACTAACACTAACAAACATGAATATTTCAATATTCAAAAAATAACATTTTATGTGAAACTGAATTTCTGTTATGAACAGTTTTTGAAATGTATATATTAAGTTGAATACTATAATAACACAATTGCCCTCCTTGCATCTCCTACTGAACTTCCGTAGTTCTTTTCTGTGTATTTAAAAGTACTTGACTGATATTTTTTCTTTTCTTAATTTTTTTCACATCATCATTTCTACCCACTCACTTCCTTTCCTCCTAGCCCATGGAGATTTTCTCTTATAACAAATATAATTAAGAAAAACAAATCACTACATCAGCTATGATGGAAAATGTGTACCTCATTCTGAATTTCCATTCCATCACCTTTCTACCAAGAGGGGCCCAAAGTCTTCTTCACTACAATTTCCCCTTAACTCCAACCAGAGTATCTTCTGCACAGCAGATACTCCTGAAAAATATTTTTTTGCTAAATTTCTCCAAATATTAAGGAAACATTTGCAAATGTAGTCCTGTTGCTTTATAGATAGCTGAGCAAATAAGCATTATTAAGCTCCAAGTGGTGATTTATTGGTCTAAAATAAACTTTCAGCTTCTCTCTCTTGGTTTCATACATTTTAAATAGGATTACAACTCACTCAGCTAACATAATCATTTAATAAATGCTGGTTGAATTTGATTGGGAGTTGCAGTATGTATGGGAATCCACAGATGTTCCAAGCCTCTCAATTAGTCACAGATTTTAGGTATTAGAGAAATTTCTGTAATGCTTTCTAGTAAGCAGTAAAATTTAACTTCATTTCTCATCATCTTTCCCTTCCCCCTTTTCCTGTAGAGAAACCAAAGAGAAGCCACATGGTTCATATGCAGATAGTAGGAAGGGCTCCCTAAAAAGATACATTAAATGCATAATATGACTGGATAAATTGTCTGAATCAAAATCTGAAATTGTCTGCAACAGAATCACAGAATTAGTGTCAGACCTAGAAGATAGACAGACAAATAGTGTAATTCTATTCCCTCATTTTATAGATGGGACAGGTAGGGGCACAATGGATGGAGTGCTAGGCTTAAAGTCAGAAACACTCATTTTCTTGAGTTCATATCCAGCTTCAGACACTCATCATATGTGACTCTGGACAAGACACTTAACCCTGTTTGCCTTAGTTTCCTCATCTATAAAATGAACTGGAGAATGAAATGGCAAACCACTTCAGTATCTCTGCCAAGAAAACCCCAAACAGACTCACAAAGAGTTGGACATCACTGAAAATGACTGAACATTTTATAAACCCCCAGAGCTTGAGTGATTTGCCAAAAATCACACTTCTAGTCAGTGGCAAATTTAAACTAGAACTAAGTACTTGATATGAAAATGAAGAATATGTAGTACTATGATACTTTTTTTAAAGACTTAGGATGATAGATTACTCAATGCTTTGTGAATCTCTCAGTGAGACAGTTTGTATCATATGAGTTTTTTGGTAATCGATGAATCCTTAAATATCAAGTTACAATATCCTGATTTTTTTCCCCAAACTGTTTTTATTTGGGTTAATTTTTAAAGCCAAAAGACAAACTGTGGCTCTGGAGCTGCTTGAATCTGAACGGAAGTATGTCATCAATATATCTCTGGTCCTGAAGATCAAAGCAACATTCCAGGGATCTGATGGGAAGAGGAGTACCAAGGAGAGAAGGTATCTTTGTTACTTTGCCTTTCAAGCAATGTAAGAGTTAACTTGCCCTAGTGCTGTGGGACGGGCCAACCTCCCACAGGGGATGGGATCTTGGAGGTGGGACAGTGTCAGCAAAATGATGGATGGGACACAGCTTTCGCATTCAACCCGCAGCACTGGTTTCACAGGATAAACTATTCCGCCTTGGCTGACACCTGGCTTTATTTTATACCCTCATGATCACACCTCTACTTGGCACACAGTTTCATTCTCAACATACATGTTTCCATGGAACCTAACAACAGACAGGAAGCCTAGGGAGATAGTCAATGAAACACTGTTAATAAGTGCAGGATCAGAGGGTAGAATCAATATGACCCAGATATAGGTTAGGGAATTCAGAACACAGATTTGCCAGAAGTTTTTATGCCTAGAAAAGAGGGTTCGATCTAAGTGGGTATATAAGAATCCTTAGGTTTAGTTTTGTAAGTGGGCTCTCCTGGTAATATCCTAGGGGGACAAAGTGGGACATCTGTATTAACCCTGCAAGCATGTTGCTCTCATCTATTTTCCCTGGAGCTAAGTAAGAATAATAATCATAGCAATTCTAATAATAAGGGGATATTAATAATGAAAGTCACTTAGGGGGGGTTTCAGTGGGTGTTTACATCCTTCCTGGAGGCTGTTTTGCAGTCCCTGGTTTCCACATGACTGTGTCAAACAGCGTGGTCTTTGATGGCTCCCAGCACCCTAGTAATCTCTCTCAATTATGTGATTCTAGAGTATAGGCAATGGCAGCATAATATTCTCTCCCCCATAACCTTCCTCAAAAGTAACCCTGCCATAGAGGCAATAAAATTAGTCTCCTGGTTCTTCTTCAGCCTTTGCCTGTATCCATGTAGATCATGAAAGGACCAATCAAAACAGCTGGCTGGGGATTATTTGTTTTCTACCCTGTAATCTACATGTCCACTGTAAGATCTAGTTTTCTTTTTCTCCTCTTGGGACGTGAAGTGGGATTAGATGGCCTTCAGATGCTACACGATTATCTGCAGGTAGTGGGAAAGGACTGCTTGGATTTATGGTTTCATTTGTATAGGGAACTCTGAGTATAAAAAGTCTTTTCAATAATGCTTACAAAAGGCGGTTTACATTCTGACTTCAAATGTTTCTTATTGTACATTCCAATACACCAGGGTGGTAGGAAGTATATGTGTGTGTTTGGAGTGGAAAGGTTTCAAGTGGGCTCAGTCTATGCTAAAGGGAAGAGAACCCAGAAGAACCAGACATCTGCTGCCACAACACGTTATATAAATATGTAGATCTTTGCCTCGCCCTTGAATAGGAAATAGAGCTTAGTGGAAGTCTTAGAAATAACATAGAGACTTTCATTTTCAACTTTGCCCAGTAGCCAGCACAGTGCCCTACACTTACTAATGCATAATACACATTTGTTGAATTTGCAAACTATGGCTTTGGATACAAACAGATGATTTCTATTAGCTGGGCAGAAGATAAACAGATAGTCAGGGGCAGCAAAGAGCTGACAAGGGGTCTTCTAACTGCTTCCCAGCAAGCTTCCATGTTAATTCAGCACAAGAGAGAGGCTATAAAGCACCACTAGGTGTCACACATTTAAATGCTTTTTGTTAGAGACCCTGGCTAATAATTCTGCCCTATTGTACTGTAAGGTTTTTGGAATGACTGGTGGCAATATTCATATGATGAATTTATTATTAACATGAATAATAATGAATATTCATATTAATTAATTGCATATCCATCTAAGATAGAAACCAGAACAGACTAGAATCTATTCCTAAGAATCCCTAAATATTGTGGTCTACCCTGAGAATGGCCAAGCAAGTTTCAGGAATTTAAGTTTAGGCAATAACTGGTGATCTTTTTAAAAAAATTTTTTTTAAGTTTACTCATGCCCCTTTTTTAGGTCCTTTATTTGAGCTCTTAAGAAGACTACAATTTCTGGGGAACACTGTCAGAATTAGCCTTTGGTAAAGTAGTAAAATAAAGAGTTTATTTTTGGTGCTCCTCCCCTTATTGGCTGCTTTTACCCTGCTACCCTACCCCTAAGTTGTCACCAACATTTTAATTTACTGCAGACAAATGGGGTCAATGATGTCAAACAGATTGTAGTTTATTAACTCTTATTCATTCTCTTCTCTTCTCAAGTCTCTGATCCTTTCATTAATCTATTCTGTCTCTTTTCTCTCTCTGTCTCTTCTCTCTCTTTCTCTCTCCCTCCTTCTCTCTCTTTTCTCACCCCTTTCACACTCAATATGCTTTTATCTCCCTCTTTCTCCTCATTTGCTCCTGAGTCCTCTCCTTCACAGAAATGTGAGATAAAGAGAAAAAGACATGACTTTTGTGTAGATCAGAGTAGATTCCTTTTATAATACTCCCCTTCAAAGGCAAATGAAAGAATAAGAAAAATCTCAAACTCATGAAGTTTTTTAGTTTCTAGCTTTAAATGCATTATCTAGCTTCCCCAAAGTAATTACATTCCACATAACCATTAAGGATTACCTATAGGGTAGTCCAGCCGTGGGTGTGATCTTAGTGCTATTATTGGATAAATAATAGCATAATTGGATTTGTATTGGATAAAAAGAAAGAAGCAAAACAGCTTTAATAATAAAATTTGAAAAGTTTAAGATTTTTAAAAGATTTTCCACAGAATTTCTACTGAGCATAGCTATTTGTTTAGCTATGTTTCTATTGTGAGGCAAGTCTTTGTGAACTTTAAAGCACAATATAGGTAGGAATGATTCCTTTTCAGGTTGCTACAATAACTAATATTTGTAGAAGACTTTAAAGTTTGTAAAGTACTTTGCCTACATTACCTCATTTGAGATATAAAGTTGGTATTAAAGTATCTCCCCTACTTTACAGATGAGAAAACAATGACAGCAACTGGCTTGTGGTCAAACAGCTAATAAATATCAAAATTAGGATTTGAACACAGCTCTTCCATTTCCAGCACTCTATCCACTTTCATTTCATTTAATGAAATGAGAAATCCTAAATATTTATGGAAGGTTAGTCAGGTAGCAAGTGTTAAAACCAAATAAGAGATGCAGCTAGGTAGTACAATGAATAGAGAACCAGGCCTGGAGTTTGGGAGGATCTGGATTCAAATATGACCTCAGATACTTCCCAACTATGTGATCCTGGGCAAGTCACTTAGCCTCTTTTGCCTAACCCTTTCTCTTCTGTATAGAGGTGTTACTAGAACAGAAAGTAAAGGCTAAAAGAAGAAGAAGAAGAAGAAGAAGAAGAAGAAAAGACCACATAACATTTGTTCAGTAAGCTATCTATGAAGGAGTCTTCCTACAGCTTTGGAAACCTATCTGTGATGGCTTGGGCTCAAGGGAATATTTCTTTCAGACCAGGGAACAGTCAATGGTTCTTGTTGTTCCAATGATTCTGCTCCATTTAGTAATTAGTTTGTATCATCATATACATCTATTCTGCTTCTAGTCTTTTTCCAGGTTCCCTGAGGTACCTTGTCCAGCAACATTTGGATTTACTTCATGCACTGCAAGAAAGGGTCCTGAAATGGCCACGACAAGGAGTCCTGGGGGATTTGTTTCTTAAATTGACAAATGATGAGGTAAGTTAATTTTTTTGATCCTTATCATGATTGAATTAGATTATTTGAATTACTACCTTTTACTGGTGTATTTCACTTAGGCATCAAAGAATTTGAATCTTAGAATCATGATATCACAATGGTAGGACCCATAGAAATCATCTAGTCCAAGCATCTCATTTTACAGATGGAGAAGTAGAGTCATAAAGAAATAAAGTGACTATCATAAATTTTTTCAATTAGTTGTTAATGGAGTAGGGATGAGGGCTCAAGTTTCCTGACTGCCAATCTAGCATTTCTATTTAGCCACTCTGCCATTATTTAATGTGCATTTTAAATTTTGTATCTCAGACATTTTTAAAAAATAGATCGGATGGTTATCCTGTTTGATGACTTCTGTTTTCCTTCTGAGAAGTAAGCAGTAAGATAAAATGACAAAAAAAAATTAGCTCCCATCTTAGAATCAATACTATGTATGGGTTCTAAGGAGAAGAATGGTGAAGGATAGGCAGTGGGGGTTAAGTGACTTGCCCAGGGCCACATAGTCAGGAAGGATCTGAAGCCACATTTGAATCCAGGACCTCTCATCTCACTGAGTCACATAGCTGCCCCCAAATGACTTCTTAATGTCCTTTTGATAGTCTACAGTTAAGGTACAAATAGGATAGTAAGCTTGACTTCAATTACTTACAAAATTTAATATGTATTATTAAAGGGATGGTTCAAGAATATCTAGAAAAGGAAGCAGTGATCATAGAGAATCAGCTTAGCTTAATCAAAATCCAGGCATGCCAGATTAACCTTTTTTCTCTTGTGCTAGGCGTTTTTTACTTAAATTTTAGCAAAATTATTCACAAAGTGTCTTAGACTGTTTTTGTAGATGAGATGGAGAAACAGAATAGATAATTGTATAGTTATATGAATTCAGAACTTGTTGAATGGGCAGACCTAAACAGTAGTCATTAATAGTTTGAGGTTTGGGTAAAAGACAGTCTCTGGTGGAATACATTAGGGATCTGAGATTGATTCTCTATTATTTAACATTTTATCAGCAACTTAGACAAAAGGCATAGGTAGCATTTCTTATCACATTTATAGATAATACAAAGCTATAAGGGATAGCTAAGATCTTGGATGACAATTAGGATTCAAATATATCTTGACAGGCTACAACACTTGGCTATGAGAAAATTTAAAGGGAATAAATGTTAAGTTTTATGCTTGTGTTGAAAAAAGTTTTGGCACAAAATGTCACTAGATAGAATGTAAGACTCTAGAAGCTTTAGTGGTCTACAAAATTGATGGTAAACTCAAATAGAAATAGAAGCCACAAAACCATTAATAAGGCTATATATTGACTGAGAAAATGGTATATAAATGTTATCTATGTTTTATTTAGTTTTAATTTATTTTGATAAGTATTTTCTGATTATATTTTTATCTGGTTTGAGCTATATATTTGAGAGAGTTGTGAGTTACTGTTTGATGCCTTTGGTCTATAAGCTTAAGATAAGTCAACAGTATGACATATTTTTTAAAGTTAATGTCTATCTTAAAATACACTAAGAGAGACAGAGAGTCTGGTACTAAATAAAAGAGTGATTATACCACTATACTTTTTCTTGGATATACCATACATAGATTACTTATGAACACTACCTTTTAGGAAGGATATGACAAACTGGAGAAGAGGGCAACCAGGATATGAAAAACCCTGAGGCAATACTCTATGAAGATTTGTTAAAGGAAGTGGAGATATTTAATCTGGTGAAGAGAAGTCTTAGGAGAAGTGAGAGACCAGGAAAACTTTCTTCAATTATTTTGAAGAGTCATCCTGGGGAAGAAAGATTAGATTTGTCCTGGTTGATTTTGTTCTAGTTGACTTCAGAGATTAAAATTAGCAATAATATAGATGGTTCAAAGAAACAAATTTTGATTTGATGCAAGAAAATACTGCCTAACAATAAAGTGGTATAAAAAGTAAAATGGGAGACCCTGAAGGAAATAACTTTCCCATCACTGGTGGTCTTCAGGTAAAGTTTAGATGACCTCTTGCCAGACATGTTTTATAGTGAATTCTTGTTTAAGTGCAAATTGGAATAAGTGGTCTTTAAATTACTTTGACTTCCAAACATCTATATACTGAATGTTAAAATTACAAGATTTTATATTATTTGTGTATATCATTTCTATTAATTATAGATGGTATAGTTATATATATAATATATAGATATAGATATCATTAGACTGGGAAGAATTTTCAAAAAGAAATATGCCTTTCATTATGTTGATAATTTTGGCAATTTTAGCTAATCATGGACAATGGAATAAACTGGATTTCAGGTGTGAATTTTAAAATTACGCCACCCTACTCAGACAGTACTTTAGAGGAAGATAAAGTTGTAAACTCCTGATTGAACAATTAAGGTACTTGACTCATACCCTATAGTGAAACTAGAACTTTAAGCTAAGTCTATTTTTAGATCTAATACAAAAAGGTATTAAGTAACTATAAAGGTTAAATTAATCACAAAAAGGTCAAGTAACTAACAAAAGGTGAGCTTAACAAAGAAGTGTGAAGTAGTAAAAAGATATAATCTAACCAGAGAAGGTGAGAACTAAAGAGTGGATAGTCCTGGAGAAAATCTAATCAAAGAAGGTGAGAACTAACGAATGGGCAGTCCTGGGGAAAAGCGTCTGCTGTGATTGGTAGACATGAAAATTTAGGGGAGGTGACACAAGAGAAAAGATCTTTAGGGAGGTCTAGATGAGCAGCTAAAGGCAGTTCAAAGGAGGAACTGAGCCTGGAGGATCTCCCTCAAACAGCTTCCTTGAGACAGTCTCATGGTGAGTGATAAGACTGACTCCCTTTCCCTTAGGCTCAGGGAGGCCACTTTGGCCAAGGCCTTTAACTACTGCCTGGCTCAGCCTGAGCTGGAGCAGTTTAAATTAACTCTCTCTTCTCTCTATCTCTTTTCCTTAATTCCTTCTCTCTCTATTAATTAAAATCACCATAATTTCCAGCTGACTTGGGTATTTTATTATTTGGAATTTTCCCTGGCGACCAATTAATTTAGATTTTCAAGTCACAATGCTAAAATTATCTTTACACAGGTCAGAGGATCTGGGTTCAAATCACAATTTTGTTACTTACTATTTATCCTTATGTTTATTCTGGGTCTCATGAGGTTTTCTCATCTGTAAAAAGGTAGTATTAGAATACATGATCTCCAAGATCCCTTTTAACTATAAATCTATGATTAAAGGGAATTCTATAGAATTTTAAGATAATTTTCAAGAAAAATTAGAGCCCAACTTATTTGCAAGAAAAATTTAAAAGAATAAATCAGACAATCTGAAAAGTGTTCTGATATTGAATTGTTTCAGTCATTTGTGACCCCATTTGGGGTTTTCTTGGCAAAGATATGAGTAAACCACTAGTGATTTGCCATTTGCTACTCCAGCTCATTTACAGATGAGAAAACTGAGGCAAACAGGGTTAAGTGATTTGCCTAGGATTACACAGTTAGTAAATATTTGAGGCCAGATTTGAACTCAGGAAGATAAGTCTTCCTGACTGGTGGATGATATAATGATTGATGTTTCCTAATTCTGATACATTTTTATGTTTATTTTTAAGAATAATTTCTTGGACTACTATGTTGCTTACCTGAGGGACTTGCCTGAATGCATTTCTCTGGTCCATGTCGTAGTCTTGAAAGAGGTGAGCTAACTACTTTATGAAAATTATATTATTGACCCAGTAGTCATAGCAAAAATGGCAAAACATGGCAAAAACTCTCAGTTATTTTGGGAATGGATGTGTGCTGAGCCATTTATCATTTGTTATAGAGATTTTGTTGTAGCAAGTGCTATTTTCAAGACTATTGGGAAAAATATCATGTTAAGGTTAAAAGGCACTCATTCAGAGACCAAACCCTGCTCTTATTGGCACCATACACTAGTCAATGGAGCTGACCACAGTCAAACTAACCATCCATGACTCTTCTTGCTGCAACTTGCAGAACTGTCATCTTTCAAGCTCTCTAATTTCTGTAGAAGGATATTCTGTTATTCTAGAATCTGAAGAGCTCACCAGAATAATGTGACCCTTTTGGTTAATAGTGGTTGCAAATTGGGAGTACCATTGTTTCACTGAAACTTTCCCTGCAAATAATAGGTACTCAACAAATATTACAATGGTTCAAATATAGGCTAGTCATGTGGCTCCCACCCCTTCTAATCTGGATTGTGGTCTATAGTCAATAGCAGTTAGACAGCTTCCTGGATAGAGGGTTGGACTTGGAGTTAAGAAGACCTCAGTTCAGATTTTGTGTATAAAATAGGAATAATGATAGCCCTGATTTCAGGAGGGTGTGAGGATCAAATGAGATAATACATGCAAAACACTTTCCCAACCTTCAAATACCATATCAATGTTAGCAATGACATACTGTTTTCCTTATAAAGGGATGGCATTTTAGCGGTGTGGTCTGTAAGGATAATATTAGAAAATAAGGGGGGGGAGTTTATTTTCCTCCTGCAACATGTAAATAGTTTATACATAACATATACATAGGCATAGAAATTGTACAGATCTGTATATTTATATAGATGTGTATATAGTTAAATTATTACAAAGTTTTGATTTTATTAGTATAGCAAATTGATTTTGAGTTTTAATGTAGTTCGTTTTGGTTTTCTATATTAATGATAGGATATGGTCTTAGCATAGTAAAAAGTTTCATTTGATTGTTCAAATAGGATTTGTAAAATGAAGTTTGCATTTGTTTTGCACAGTTATTATTTTAGATAGAATTTACTTTTTTGTAAAATATAAGTTAGTTTGTAACTGTATTTTATTGTTTCAAAAGTTTTTCCAAAGTTTGCATTTGGTATTTTTCATTTTGAATTTCTGTAACTGTATGTTTTGCACTTGTATTTATGCAAATATGTTTTCATTGATTATTTGTTTTCATTGAAATTTTCTTTTCTTTCATTTATATCACTAGTACAGGTTAGCATAGATAAAGTGTAGCAATAAGAATAGGATAAGATAAGAATAAGATTAAGACCATTTTTGGGAAATATAATATTAATAAGGTTAGGTATAGCTTTAGAATTACATAGAATAGCAAGCATATGGGAGAATTTTTTATCTCTCCATATGCTCAAAGGGGGGGAGGGATTGTAAGGAAAATATTAGAAAATAAGTATTATTTTATTAGTTTAGGGATAAAAAGTAGAGTGCTGGCTTGAGAAAGAATTAGAGTTTGAAGCAGAGCTGAGAGAGTGTTAATTTCAGTTGCTGACAGTTATAATCATTTTTCTGTGTCAATTACTCTCTGGCAGTTGGGAGTTGGTCTCTGGCAGTTGGCAGAGACACAGACTCTCTCTCAGGTCTGGTGGAGGTAACATCTTTGTCTCTCTCTCTCTCTCCCTCTTTCTCTCTGTCTGAGGGAAAGACATGAAGGAGCTCAGTGTTTTCCTTTACCAACTTGGAAACATTATTAACTATCTATTGCAGTTTTTATAGATTGATTTAACTCTGAGAAGACCAAAGAAAAACCTGGTCTTTGTTTTGAATTCTGAGTATGTTAAGGCTCAGAGTCCTAACTTGATTCTTGTTGAGATTCAAACAACTAGCCTTTTCTATTTTATAATTTGAAGGCAAAATTAAGAATTATAAGGATAATAGTGGTAGTTTTTATTTAGATAGCATAAATTTGGGTTAGTCAGATCAGGGAGGATTAGGGTAGCCTGTGAATCACAGGAGAAGTGGTTCCTTGCAGAACCAGGGAGTTTATCTGGGTAGATTTGGAATCCCTTAGAATGAGAAATCCTTTATTATCTTTATATATTTCAATAAATATTTTATTTTTTATAACAAGAGTCTCCATAGCCTCCTTGCACCTGGTCCTGAAGGGAAGTTCACATTTGTGCTTCACTTCATCACTGAAGATACTTTTGATTACCTCTATCAAAAGTATCCAAACAGTTTTGAACCTATATTGAATAGTTTTTCCATATAAATATTTTATTTTTATAACTCACCATCTATTATTTTTATAAGTCTTTATTTGGTGGTAGACTATAGTTGGACCAATATGTTTTGTAAGTTATCAAAGGCAATGAATTCATTCCTAAGGGACAAAATTCTGAGTGATGAAACTCTCTATAATTAGCTACACTGGTCCTCAGCAGACTCAGGCTGCTGGGAATCAAGAAAGAAGCCTTTTCTAGCTTTTAGAGTTTCTGTACTGCTGACATAACAGCAGTGAACCTGGTGTCTCCTCCATGTTGCAGTGAGGCATCGGTATTGGACCAATGAGATATATTCTTTACTACCTCCAGCTTATAGACTCATAGGATTTCAAATGGGGAAGAACCATGGCAATTTTCAACTCCCATAGTTTACAAGTGAGGAAATGGAGGCCCACAGAGGTTAAGTAAAGTTAAATGTCCAAACTTTTGCAATGAAACCCTGCAGCCGTGACCAGATGTGAACAGAAGGTGAGAGGAGGACCACAAGGAGATGGACTCAATTTACAAAGTAAAGAAGGACAATTTCCTGGCCATTAAACAGAGTTTCTGCCAGTGTTCGGTCATTGTTTACTCTTTGGGAGTAGACTGACCCCAGGATCATATGAACAAATTCATTCATGGAAACCAGAAAAGATTATTTAGAACATATCAAATCATCTTTACAGAATCAATTCAAGTCTGTAGTTACTTTACTGAGTCTTCCTTATCTCTCATGTTTGATCAGTTGCCAAATCTTATTGATTCTGTCTCCAAAACATTTCTTGAATATTTTCATATTTTCTCTATTTACCTGACAATGTCCTAGTTCAGCACCTTTTCACCTTTAGCCTGCCTTCTAATTAATTTCCACATTTCCAATTTCCTCCATCTAATTCATTTTCCACATAGCTCTCAGTTTAACAATCCTAATACACAGGTCTAACTACGTCAAGACTCCTCTCAAGATTCTGTATCAGCTCCCTATTGCCTTTGGGTGACAGTACAAACTCCTCAGCCTGACACTGAAAGTTCTTTCCAATATGGATCCCACTGAGGCCTAGAATGTACTCCTTTCTCATACCTGACTCTTAAAATTCTTAGCTTGTTTCTATGCTCAGCCCAGGTACAGTTTTCTATAAGAATTCTTTCCTGATCTTCCCAGTGTTAATGCTTTCTTCCTCCTCAGGTTTTGTTGTTCAGTCACTTTTTAGTCATGCCCCATTCTTAATGACCCCTTTTGGGGTTTTCTTGGCAAAGATAATGGGGTAGTTTGCCATTTCCTTCTCCAGTTCATTTTGCAGATGAGAAAATGGAGGCAAACAGGATTAAGTGACTTGCTCAAGGTCCCAAAGCTAGTAAGTGTTTGAGGCCAGATTTGAACTCAACAAGATTAGTTTTCCTGACCCCACCCTCAGCACTCTATCCACCGTGCCACTTAGCTGCCTAATAACCTCCTCAGATATTATTTTGTATTTAGTTGTTTGTGTATATATTATTTCACCCCAATAGAATATAAGCTCTTTGAAAGTGCTCGTTTGTCTCAGTATTCCTAGAGTAAGTCATAGTGCCTTTCTAGGTACTTGATCAATGTTTGGGAATGCCTACTACTGCCTAATTTACTAGGCTGTAAGGGGAAGTATATAATGCCATATTGGTTGGCAAATAGTAAGCACTGAAATGCTTTTAAATTCATTGTCATTGATTCTCAAGGAACTCCTGCCTTGATTAACCCTGCCTGGATTGATGTAGAACTATAATATAGAAGTGGAAAAATGCTATTTTATATAATTACCCAACTAGTTCTTCCAAGCTCCGTCTTTGGGCCTCAGTTTCCTCATCTGTAAAATGAGAGGTATGAACAAGATGATCTTTTGGGTATCTTCCAGAAATATTCTCTGTGGAACTCTGTTTTGCTGCTTCCTAAAGGCCTTATGGTTGTCTCATTAATAACAATATGAAGCCTTTGAAGACAATTGGGTAGTAACTCCACTTTCCCTTGAATTCAGGCTGAAGAAGAGATTAAATCTGACCTGTATACACTGTTTTTTCACATAGTCCAGAGGATCCCAGAATACCTTATTCATCTGCAGGTAGGTGTGACTGAACAAGCTTTATGACTTTAAACTTCCCATACTTTAAGGCATTATACAAATTTAAGGGTATTGTCATTATCAATGAAGTGACAGTGGCTTGAAATTTAATATTATTGCTCCCTGGCCCTCTTCATGTAGAGAAAAGCTGGATTCATCCAGATACTTTTTGGCCCACATAGGTCAAGCTAGCAGCCAAGGGAGCAAGCTTGAAGAAAATAACATAGCATAAATTCTTTCCATCCCAGAAAAACAGGATTTCATATTCTATCTCCATGATGCTTGTAAGCATTCCTCCTGCTTTTCTCCTTCCCTGAATGACACTTTGATATCCTACCTTGACCATTGTTAGTAAATTGCATGAAATCACTGGTATAAACCACATCAGATTTTTTACTGTCAAGGTGTGTGTGTGTGTGTGTGTGTGTGTGTGTGTGTGTGTGAGGCATGAAGGAAAATGTCAGAAAACAATTGTCAAAAATTGCTTCTATATGCACCCAAAAAAATAATTAAAAGAAAGAAAAGAAACATCTCTGGTATCCACTGCAATCTTGTAACTTCCTACTTTTGGAAGCAGATTCCTCTACCATGTTCGCAAGGGTTTCTTCCTGAGCTTCTAAATCAGGTGCCTTAGTTGACTGGTTATTCTGACCTAATCCCCTTTGGGTTTGGCATTCCTATTGATATGTGGCAACTCCTTTTTACTGGTCTCCCTCTATATTTCTTGAGTTAAAATACTTGGGGGTGCGGGGCAGGAATCTTGAAACTGTAAATTCCTAAAAGACAACACTGAAATGATCCAAGTTATTTCTTAAAATAGCCAGGTCCCAAGTTGTCAGAATAATGAATTCCAAGAAGTGGTGGCTGGTATTCAAATGCGCACTATTCAAAGTTATAATTATGTAAAATATGATAATTGGTTCCAGTCCAATGAAAATACACAATTCAAATATGAATAATGGAACCATTTTCCAGGATTCATTATTTGCTCCAATTAGGATCTAACTGAATGCATCTTTGGGCTGGAGTCAGCTACTAGCTCTCTCCTCTCCAGACTCCTACCACATGCAAAGATCTCTTTGATACTCTGGTGAAGGCTATGGGCTCTTTCTCTTAACAATCTTTTAAAATGTATAAGATTACAAAGGAAACAAATTATATTGAGATACAGTTATCAAAATTAGGAAAAAAAGTTTATCAATGCTAGATTAAGGAAGTTGTTTACATTGGCTACAATTATATGTATCATTTCAACCTGTCTTGCTACCCTTTCTTCTCCCTTCTACTCATTCCAAATTTAAATTTCTACTTCTAAGCAAATATCTCATTATACTTTAAGAATTTTCTTTTCAATTCAAATAGACTGCTCCTCTTTCCCCCTTCACTGTCACTGAGGATTATAGGTAAAATTGGCTTTAAAAATTATTTAGAAATCTTTTTCTTAAGAACTCCCAATACAGAAAGTAACCTCTGTACTATATAAATGAGCTCAATGGTCCCAGGTCCCCACTACTCTGTTACCATCACTTTGGATTCCAGAATTCTTTAGCTATATTTCTATGTTCTTGAGAACATCTGTGAAATCTGCTTTCTAATTATTCTAACCTCCTTTTTTTGGTATACTTTCATGGGTGACTACCAAGCATTTTAGCCCTAGTATTGCCAGTCTTTTGATCACAGATTAGGTGTGAAGGAACTGGTTTATTAGGATAGTCTATTGCATATTATAGGAGACAGCCCAGGATCCTGAATCTTAAAGCCTTAGGAATATCAGTATTTTATAGAAGATGACTGTGCATGCTTTTAGTTAAGGTTCTACTGCTAAATTTAGGGTTGGGGTGGGAAACTATGGCCCACATGTCAAATCTGTCCTGCTTTTTTTGGTATAGTCCCTGAGCTATTAATGGTTTTTATGTTTATAAACAATAGTTTTTACAAATCTAAAAAAACATTCTTAGTTTTCTGATCAGATGAAAACAGGTAGAGGATCAGATTTGGTCTCCTGAAGCTGGTGGTTTGAAACCTCTCCTTTAGGGAAGTAATCACTATGAATCAGGGACCCATCATTCTCATCACCAATGCCAACTGTTGTCCAACCACTACTGATGGGTAGGGAAACCCAAGAGTTCTGGGAGTGGCAGCATCCCACAGACCACTGGTCATGTTTCTAAGCTAACCCCTAAAGCCATAATCCTAGGAAATAACCTCTGTGTAGATAGTATCTAGTAATTGCCTTGTGGATGCTATGGCCCCTATCTCCTCAGCAACAACAACTACCTGGAAAAGAACACAAACAACATGAAAATCTCTTGAAACTCTCTAATAGTTTAACATGAGAAACAGATGGGATTTTATCAGTGTAAATGACATTAAAGAAAACATTACTATCTGCTTCCTTGGCTTAAGGGCCATAAGACCTTTCTATCCTTCTTGTATCTAAAATTGATTTTATGAATTGTCTCCCCCATTAGAATGGGAGACCCTTGAGAGCCCCGAATGGTACCACTTTTCTATCTGTAACTCCAGTACTTCGTACATAGTAAGCACTTAAATGCTTCTTCATTGACATTTATTTATTCATATGTTCCTTTATAGTTGTTCCAATTCTGACCTAGTAGTTGAGAAAGTATCTCTCCTTTCCAGTCTAGTTGATTTGAACTTTGTAATTTAGCATAGAATAACTGAAAAATATTCAGATCAGTGATGCCCATAAGCTTCCACTGCCTCTTTAGCCAAGCCAATGGTTTTCTTCATAGTATCAAGTCTATATGTAGACAATACAAGGTGAAAGTAACCACAAAGCTGTCCTTGTTTGAAAATTACTATTAACAACAAAAACAAAAAAAAGAAAATATTATCTTTTATAAGGTACCTGAAATTCTGATTTCTTCTGTGGGTTCAGGCACTATCTCTATAAATGCCCTATTCATGTAAACTCCTTGAAAGCAGAGATTATTTCATTTTATTTTGTCTTCATATTTGCAGTGTCTAACATAGAATCTGGCCCACAGTAGGCTCTTTTTTTTAACCTTTGCCTTTTGTCTTAGAAGCCATACTAAGTATTGCTTTCAAGGCAGAAGCATGGTAAGGGAGAGACAATTGGGGTTAAGTGACTTGCCCAGGGTCACACTTCAAGGAATTATCTCAAACCAAATTTGAATCCAGGACCTCCTGTCTCCAGGCCTGACTTTCAATCCACCAAACTACCTAAGTACCTTATTGATCTGATTTTCCATCTCATATGTATCAGGTTGGTGAAACTGACAAAAATGGAAAATGAAAAATATTGAGGAGTGAGCTGCAGGAAAACAGGAGCATTGATGCACTGTGGGTGGAGCTGTGAGTTAGTCCAGCCATTCTGGAAAACATTTTGCAACTATGTTCCCCAAATTACTAAACCATGTATATTTTATATCCCAAAGAGATCAAACACAGAGGACAATGACCCATTCCTATAAATTATGTAACAGCTCTTTTTGGTTTGGGTTTTTTTTTATTTCCACAAAGAAGTGGAAATATCCATTGATTGGGGAGTGATTGAACAAGTAATGTTTATATGAATATAATGGAATTCCATTGTGCCAAAGAAATGAGAAATAATAAGAAATGCCAGATGAGATGGTTTCAGAGTAACCTGTGAAGACTTGTATGAACTGATACAGAGTGAAGTAAGCAGAACAATTTATATGATAACTGTAATATTGTAAAAATGTACAACTTTGAAGGACTTAATAACTCTAATGAATTCAATGACTAACCATGATTCTAGAGTATTCCTAAAAATGCTACTCCCTTCCTGAAAGATGATGGAAATGAGACATATTTCTGGACATGGTCAATATGGAAACGTGTTTTGCTCGACTATGTATGTTTTTGCAACATGGATTGGTTTTCTTTCCTTCCTTCCTTCCTTCCTTCCTTCCTTCCTTCCTTCCTTCCTTCCTTCCTTCCTTCCTTCCTTCCTTCCTTCCTTCCTTCCTTCCTTCCTTCCTTCCTTCCTTCCTTCCTTCCTTTTCCCCTCTTCCCTCCCCTTCTATCCCCTTCCTTCCTTTCATTTTTTTTATAGAAGTGAGAAGGTTTTTTGCTTGTTTATTAAAAACATTTTAAATAAAAACAAAATAAATGCTTATTGATTGATTGACAAGGAATGTATTACCTATGAGATCTTGAAAGCTATTGAAATTTTCCATGTTTAAAGACATTAGACTCATTTCTAACAATAACAAGAATGCCAACAGATACTCCTATGTTGCCTTAGTGTTAGAGGCAGAAAATTTTACTAGCTTAAATCTTCACCAGGAAAGATATATGCAATTCTTTATTGTTTCTAGTTATTGTTACATCATTTATGAAATGACAGCCTGAAGTAATGTGCAGGACATTGAAGGAACAATAAATTGTTTGAATTTTCTGATTTATCCTTCTCTTTATTTTCCCAGAATGTTCTAAAGTTTACTGAGCAGGAACACCCTGATTACTACCTTCTTTTGGTGTGTGTCCAGCGCCTCAGAGTTTTTATCTCTCACTACACCCTGTTGTTCCAATGTAATGAAGATCTGCTCATTCAGAAACGGAAAAAACTCAAGAAGTAAGGTTCTGATAGCCCAGACTGGAGGGAGGGTCAAAGGGGCATGAGTTAAGGAAGGACAAAAGACATCCCAGAGTTATCATTTTGCCACTGTCCAGAGGAAACCCAGGGATAGAGAGAAAGATACAGAACAAGATAATAGAAAATAATAGAATATAAGAGGACACCTGCTGGAAGAATTGAAGGAGCTACTCAGATCAGAATCTCCCAATTACTTCTGCTGCCTCTAACCTAACTGGGTACTGTCTTGTATATGCAAACCCACCTTTCCTAAGTCACTAAGGAGAAGTTGTCCTTCTGAATCCTTGTAATCCTTTAGTCTTCAGTCTAGAGACATTATATGACTTCCCAGTAACCTCACTGGATTGTGACCTACAAAAGTTAATCCTTTTGACTTCCTTATTTTTGCCTGTGGTATTATCATTTATCTAGTCTCATATTTTCAAAACATCAGTTTTATTTATCTTTGAGTCTTTCAGGTTATCTCCTATAGTGGATCAGTTGCCAAATCCCAATTATTCCATTGCAAATTCTCTGGAATTCATTCCCTCCTTTCTGTTCACCCAGGCACCTACATTAGTACAGGTCTTCATTATTACTCAGCTGGACTACTGTAATAACCTAATGAAAAAATTTTCCAACTTCAATTTTTCCTCCGCTGATCTGAACTCCAAACCTTGTACATCTTCCTTATTTTCAAGACTATTGGAAAAATACCATGTTAAGGTTAAAAGGCACTCATTCAGAGACCAAACCCTGCTCTTATTGGCACCATACACTAGTCAATGGAGCTGACCACAGTCAAACTAACCATCCATGACTCTTCCTGCTGCAACTTGCAGAACTGTCATCTTTCAAGCTCTCTAATTTCTGTAGAAGGATATTCTGTTATTCTAGAATCTGAAGAGCTCACCAGAATAATGCGACCCTTTTGGTTAATAGTGGTTGCAAATTGGGAGTACCATTGTTTCACTGAAAGTTTCCCTGCAAATAATAGGTACTCAACAAATATTACAATAGTTCAAATATAGGCTAGTCATGTGGCTCCCACCCCTTCTAATCTGGATTGTGGTCTATAGTCAATAGCAGTTAGACAGCTTCCTGGATAGAGGGTTGGACTTGGAGTTAAGAAGACCTCAGTTCAGATTTTGTGTATAAAATAGGAATAATGATAGCCCTGATTTCACAAGGAGGGTGTGAGGATCAAATGAGATAATATATGCAAAACACTTTCCCAACCTTCAAATACCATATCAATGTTAGCAATGACATACTGTTTTCCTTATAAAGGGATGGCATTTTAGTGGTGTGGTCTGTAAGGATAATATTAGAAAATAAGGGGGGGGGAGTTTATTTTCCTCCTGCAACATGTAAATAGTTTATACATAACATATACATAGGCATAGAAATTGTACAGATCTGTATATTTATATAGATATGTATATAGTTAAATTATTACAAAGTTTTGATTTTATTAGTATAGCAAATTGATTTTGAGTTTTAATGTAGTTCGTTTTGGTTTTCTATATTAATGATAGGATATGGTCTTAGCATAGTAAAAAGTTTCATTTGAATTGTTCAAATAGGATTTGTAAAATGAAGTTTGCATGAGTTTTGCACAGTTATTTTAGATAGAATTTACTTTTTTGTAAAACATAAGTTAGTTTGTAACTGTATTTTATTGTTTCAAAAGTTTTTCCAATGTCAAGATACCTTAGGTTGGCCATCTTTCAAAACCCTTTATAACATGACTCTACCCTAACTTTTCAGCCTCATCTCAAACTATTCTGCTCCATGGACTCTCTGTTCCAGGCAAATCAGGATACTTGTGACTTCTTGTCCTTGTCCTGCTCCCATGTCTTGGTTGACACTATTCCCAACACCTAATGTGCTCTTCCTTCTATTTTTGCCTGTTGAACTCTACTCCACTCTTCAAGATCTAGCTCAAGCATCTTAAAGAATGTCCTCCATGATTTCCCATAGTTAAAAATGATCTTTGCTTTCTCAGACCTCACTTAGCATTTTCTTGTAATTTTCTTATACACATAAATTCCATTTTGAATTATAGTTGGTTTTTAAATCATAAACCCTACTCGAGCAGGAGCTATGTCCTATTTATTTTTGTATCTCAGAAATTAGCACAGTGCCCTGCAAATGCACTTTAAATGCAATATTACTTTTATTAATATATTTTGTTTTACATCATTTCCAAATATCTCCTGTGGGCAGCTAGATGGCATGGTAGATTGAGCACCAGCTTTGAAATCAGGAAGATCTGAGCTCAAACCCAGCCTCAGAAACTTAATAGTTGTGAGACTTCGGGTATATTACTTAGCTTCTGTTTACTTTAGTTTCCTCATCTGTAAAATGGCAATAATAATAGCACCTACCTTGTAGGATTGTTGGGAGGGTTAAATTAATTAATCACTGTAAAGTACTCAGCACAGTGTCTTATATGTAGTAAGTGCTATATAAGTGTTAGCTAGTACTATTATTATTAATAATAATTATTCACTAAGATTTTTAAAAGGAAAAAAGAAATTCAGTAAAACTAGCCAATACCATCTATTATATCAGACAGAGTCTGTAACTTTCCACATTCATAGTCCTCCACCTCCACGATAGGCATTTTCTCAACCCTTCTCTGGAATCAAGTTTGGTCATTATCGTTTTATAGGATTCAGTTCCCCCCCCCCTTTCCATTTATATCATAATTATTATCTATATTGTTTTCCTAGCCCATCTCTGATCAATTGGTTCATATTAGATTGCCTGTGCTTCTCTGTATTGTTCCTGTTTGTCATTTCTTATGGCATAGTAAGTAATAGTTCACATATCACACTTTGTTTAGCCAACAGATGTTTAGAAGGTGCTGAATAAGTATTTGTTGAATTGAATTTATGTAACTCTGGTCATTTCACCTACTTCATAATCATGCTCATCTCTCCCCACAGCATCATTCGCATCTGCCAAAGGGTGAGGGGATCCATTTCCCTGGTTATTGTTACCTTCTAAAGACTCCTCTTTTATGTACCTCCCTTTCTCTGAGAAACATCTCTGTTCTGGGGAAATCCTGAATAACATTGATCTCCCATGTATACCCTGAGGATTATTCATGGAACTGTCTCTCTGTTTGGTTAGGTCATCCATGGTGAAGCTGTATAAAGGACTGGCCTCTCAATCTGCGAATACTGGGCAGGACACTTCCTCAGCCCCTGGCTCTGAGGCTGTGCGGGACAGCGGTGGGATCCACTCTGAAGAGATACTACAGCCTTATCCTGCTGCCACCAGCCCTGGCTCAGCTGTCACGTAAGCTGCTGTGACTGGGGAAAGGTTCATCCCCTTATATCCCTAGCAGGAAGCTTTGAAGGTTCCCTGGCCAGGACCAACCATCTTATTGTAGTGTACCAATATCTTCTTCCCTTATTTGGGACATTTATGCTTCTACCTACTGATGTAGTGACCTAGAAAGAGATTTCCTTTTTGTACAACAGAGATCATAGGTAAGAGGTAAGGAGGTAAAGAAGCATTATTGAGGTTCATTGGAAGTGTGGTGGGGACAGCTTCTCTTCACGTAACTTGATCAAGGCTGGTCTAACCCTGATCCCTCCTTTAATCTAAACCATATCTGAGGGGGGCAGCTGAGTAGTTCAGTGGATTGAGATGGAGGTCCTAGATTCAAATCTGGCCTCATACTTCCCAGCTGTGTGACCTTGGGCAAGTCACTTGACCCCCATTGCCTACCCCTTACCACTCTTCTGCCTTGGAGCCAATACACAGTATTGACTTCAAGACAGAAGGTAAGGGTTTATTAAAAAAAAAAACCAAACAAACTATATCTGACTTAACCTGCCAGTCCTTTGGGTTTGGGTCTGGTGAGAAGAGGAAAAGATGAGTCATATATAGGAAGGGTAGGTGGAAAGAGGAGCCACAGAGAACCACTTAGAAGTAGAAGAGTGAGATTTAGGCATCTCAAAGAAAAACCAAAGCAAATCTTCCCCCCCCCCCCAAGCTTTGGGAAGGGAATGAGGAGATTTTTTAGACCCCAGAGGAAGGTTGTGTTCTGAGGATCAGTTGTACCATGTGTGAATCCTGACAAGATTTCTTAAGGGCCTACTATGTGCTAGGCATTGTGCAAAGAAGTGGGGATTCAAAAAGAAGCAAAAGACAGTTCTTGCCCTCATGGAGCTTACTCTTTAAATGTCACTAAGGCTTCACTTTCATTAGAAAAACCTATATGTGAGTGCTCAATTAGTAATGTAATAAATTCTTTTACTGGTCAGTTCCTAGTATTGCTCTAAGATGTCTCTAGGCAGATAGTTCCCTCTCCAGGACAGGATTTTATCTTTTTTTAGGCTCCATTCACAACTGACTAGCATGTTAAACTGGGATCTCATTCAGTGAACCTTGGGGGGATAGGGGAACATCAAATATACTGCAGGAGAATCTGGTCCTTAACACTTTCAAACTTCCTGGCTTTCATTTTACCTCAGAAGGATAAGCATGGATTCGGTTTTGTGTTTTAGAATCCAAGATTCTGAAAGAGTGAGATGAACAAAAATGCAGAATTTGTCATCTTATCTATACCAGAATGGATTCCTTGCTCTACAAATTGTTTCCAGATCTATTATCTTAAGAAAAAAAAATAATTAAAGTTATAGAAGAAGGCGGATTTTTCTCTCCAAACTTTATAGTATCACAACTTTTTCAAATAACCTTTCTGTGAGACTTCTCTTCACAACTCCTGCCAGGTATAACTGGCCAGCATGAGCCAGCTCTGTCTCCCCACAAAGCATGTGACTGCTTTCTCAGAGGTTGGCTCTCTTCAGGATGCCAGTGTCCAGACTAGACTCAGAGTTTTCAGAAGAGCAATTTTTACAGAGGCAGGTTCTGAAAGAGCTTCTCTTCATAGCAAGTTGGGAAGTTAAAGGACCTTCCAGGCAGGAGATAAGTGAAAACAGTTTGTCAGGCTAAATGTTTCCAATTTCTCCTGCCTGATTGCCATCTTAATATCATAAGATAGCATAGGCCTCTAATCTATTCTCTGTAGACTTCTATTGAAGAATGTCAACACAAAGTAAGCAAAATAATTTTGATTACCATTAAACCTTCTGGAATCTGGTATTTGGCGGAGTTCTCCATTGATAGAGATATAATTAGTATTAATAATACATAGGAACTTGGTTATATCTGCCAGGTAATAATCTAACTTGAACAATCTAAAATAGGACATAGGACCAAAATTTAGAGCTAGAATGGGCTATAAAAATCCTTTAAGTTAACCCTCTCATTTTATAGATTTTTCTGAGGAAAATTAGACCCAAAGAGCTTATGTAATGCTCAATGTCACATAGGCAGTAAAGGAGGAAGGATTGTAATCCAGATCCCCTGGTTCTAAATTGAACATTCTTTTTATTCTACCCCATTGCCTTTATATCTTATGGACAGGATGAGTCAGACTATTTACAAACTAGGCAAATAGTCAGTTATCTAATATTAAAAATCTTCATGTGAAACTCCAGATTAATAGAAGTACCCATCTGAATAGCAGATAGGTAACACATTCTAGCTTTGCTAATACTACTAACAGTAATTGATGTTTATATAGCACTTTAAAGTTTTCAAAGCACTTTATAAACCGATCTCACTTGGGCCTTCCAAGAACCTAATGAGGAAAACACTATAGGGTTTATAATTTCCATATAGTGGATGAGGAAACTGAGGCTTAGTGAGGTTAGATGGCGTGCCTGTGGTTATACAACTAAGTATTAGAGGCGGGATTTGAACCTAGGTCTCATATCAAGTCCAGCCAGTGCTCTATTCTTTGCTGGACAGGTCAAAAGCAGTTAGAATGGTTTTTGTAGATTTCCATGCCACATTTCATTTTCCTTTGGATTTCTTTTTAAATACAAAGATACATCAGTATAACCTAAGTAAGAGAATTGGGGGGGGGGGTGAAGGGGGTTGGTGGTTCTGGGGCATTGACAGATGACCAGGAAAGGAAGGGATCAAATCTTCTGGAGGGGAAAGTGACGGACTACATGCCTCTCACAGCCATCTCTTCCCAATGCTTCCTTACATATGAGATGCAGAGAATGACACTTCCGACATCTGCCTTACTTTATGGACCAACACTCCTTGCTCGCCCAGGCAGGGGGAAGGGGATCCTGGGAACACCTTAATCTGAGACATTTGGTGGTGCCGGATAGGTAGAACAATCAGGAAAACCCAATGTGGCTCTAGAATAAAACCCTTCAGGCTGGGGTCTCTCCATGCACCGTGTGGCCCATGATACCCACTGGATGTGCATTGTTGGCATACAAGGAATCCTGGGGGGAGGTCTATTTGGAAATGGTGTTGGCAGGTTTTTTCTTTAGTGGTTTCTGACAGGCTATGTTGTTCTCAGACCTTGAGCAGGCTCTGGCTCGGTGAATGAGCCTGAACTAACAAACCATATGCACACTTCTTTTGTATTCTGTTTCCCCTTTAAAGACACTTGATGCCCCAAGTGAAGAAAAGTCAACAACAAACCTTGATGGAGAACATTCAACCGGGAAAGCCCTGTGACTGGGAGATGGAGGGTAGAAAACACGAGAGGCCAGAAAACCTCCTGGCCCCAACTCAGTTCTGTACCTCTGAGCAGGACCTGAAGTCTCTGGCAGCCCCGCTGCAGGCCATCCCGGAGATGGACTACGACGCCGCCCTTCCAGATCCAGTGGCGAACCTTGAACGGTCAATAAGAGCCCCGGCGGAGCTCCTGTCCGACTCCCGCACCTTTGTCCCTAGCTACGAGGAGTTTGAGTATGGCGGAGAGATCTTCACCCTGCCAGCTCCCTACGAAGAGGAGACGTTTCAGAGCCTGCCCCTTTTTGAAGCCTGCTCCCCGGCTTCTTCCGAGTCCAGCCTAGACATTTGCTTCCTCAGGCCAGTCAGCTTCACCATGGAACCCGAAAGGACTGAACACTCTGTGCAGCCACTGCCCAAGAGCTCCACATCCCCCGTGAGCAGCAGCACGTACAAGCACGAGGCTGTCCATGGCAAAACGAAGCCACTGAGTCGTTCTTTGAAGGAATTTCCCAGGACGTCCACCTCAGAAGGCGTCACCACTAGACTCTACAGTACGAGGAGCAGCAGCGGCAGCCGCGTCCAGCTGAAACAAGAGAGGACTCCCCAGCCCCACATCACATCTGCCACAGCTAGGAGCTCCCCAAGAAACTTCTTCCCCCCCCAGAGAACACAAAGTGAAAAACAGACCTATTTGGAAGTAAGGAGGGTAAAGTAAAACCAACCCAAAAAACATTCGGCTGCTGCAGTCACGGGAGAGAGGAACGCGGTCTGTCTAGGTTTCTGGGCCTCCCACTACTTACTTAGGAGTTGAGGGGCAGCCTTCCTGTCCAGCTAGGCTTGGAAAACGAGGCAGTCACACCCTGCTTTAACATGGTTTTCTATTTATTACACAGATATGCAAGGGGACCGGGGTCCAAATCCAGACCCAGCAATGGTTAACCACTAAGACAGTCATTATATTAGTCTTCTCCCCCAATACTCATATTATAAAAAGCTTCCACTGCATTAGATAATAGCGATGATATCTAACGGTTATAAACAATACCTTGAATCTATATAGCACCTTTCTTCAGAGGCACTTAAAGAGTTTCACATATATTATCTTTGCCTGTCTATGAAATAACCATCTCATTAAAGATGTGTCTCATTGCCAGAGCAACACAAGAGAGGATTAAAATTCATCTTTCCTTCTCCTAAGGTGGTGCATCTTCTCAGTTTTAATTTTCAAAAAATTGAAATATTCTGCATGTATGTACTCTGTTCTCTTCTATTCTTTTGATTAACTTAGCAGATAGAAAGGAGGTAAATAGTTTCCTGTGGAAAAAGTAGAAAGCTAGAGCCAAAAGAAGCCTTGTCTCCATGAAATAACTTTGAAATGCATCTTCTGTGATAGCTAGGACGTGGTGCAAAAAAAAGTGACAGGGTGGCAGATTTCTGTTCATGAGTCAAAAAAGACATTTCGATGTTGGTGAGAGCATATTACTAGAAGTACCTAGACAGGGGCTGACTGGCCTCTGGAAATGGTAGAGGGAATTACTACATTGTGGGAGAGGTTGGATTAGGTGGTTCTAAATTTGCCTCCAACTCTCAGGTTCTAAATCTACCCCAATTTGTCTGCTTTCATTTTGTCTGGAGAAAGAAAATCATTTCTATAGTGGTGAGTCATAATGAAGGGGGCAGAATAAATCAAGAAGGTAGGAGACCTGAAAATGAGTTCTCAAGGATCCCAAACCACTGGCCAAACCTTTGTATTTGCTTCAAATAGGAAGAGGCCAGGTAAAGGAGGATTCTCCTACAGTAATCCAGGGGAATAGAAATAAAAGTTTGTACTGGGCTATTGGTGGTGGGAGTGGAAAAGAAGGGAAGGATGTAAGAAATATTGAAAGGGGATAGTGTGGTACAGTTGAAAGGACACTTGCTCTGAAGTTAGAGGACCTGTATTTATATTGCACCTCTGATACTGCGTGACCTCAAACAAGACATTTAACTATTCTGGACCTCAGTTTCTTCATATGTAAAATGAAAGGGTTGAACTAGCCTCAGGAGTTGTAATTGACAACAACTTCACAACTGACAGTTGATGACAGTTCACTAAAGGCTGTTTTTAAAAAAAAAAATTAATGGGTTTATTTTAAATCCAGGGTGCCAACTGTATGAAAAAGAAGATAAAAGGAGGAGGTTTTGTATCCTGTGGGAAGTTTGGACTTTTGGTCTGGAAAGAGGAAAAGAGATGAGAACCCCCTTCTCAAAGTGGGGTTCAGGGGAGACAGCAGATGTAGCGAGTTGGCTCAGAGAGAGGAGAGGGGGTTTGAAGATTTTCCCCCTTCTGCCTTCCCTCCTTAGCTAAAACTCCTCTCCCTGATTCACTCTTGTCCCTCTTGTCCCCACTCCACTACTCAAGACCAAAGGGTCTCCCCTTGATCTGTTCACTCACATTCAGCTTGGGGAACAGATAACTTTTAATGTCAACTCAATCAGGTAATACAAAAGGAAATAATGGGCAGAGAAGAATGGGAAAAGGAAAGTCAGGAAAGGGGGTCCCTGTCTCTATCTAAACCCTTTCCCCTCCCTCCTTGAGTTTGTGGGTGGAACTCAGGCCTTGGCAGCCTGAGCCCCCTGAGAGAAAGTCAGGTTGACTCACCCCTGGGCAACAGGAGCTGAGGTATGGTCTTCCCAGGTTTCTCTTCAGAAAGTCCCTTCAATTGGGAAGTATTGGGGGGAAAGATTTCCAGTCACCAGCAGGAAAAGTGGGTAACCCTCAGGAGAAAGTCTTTTTCCCTGACTTCTCTCTTTGGCCTCTCAAGACCAAGAGACTCTCACTGCTCTCCCAGCCAGAGTCTTCTCCTCCTCTGGATTCTACTCCTGGGGCCCCTCCCCCATCAAGGTGATCAATTTCACATACTCTTCAGCTTGGCACTTTTTCTCTAGTGCCAGCCTCTGTCACACTAGATGGTCTCTGAGGATCTTTCTAGGTATATGGGCCAATGGAGTGCCTATGGAAGAATCAACAAAGTTTGGTAATTGATTAAGGAGGGGAGAGGTGAGGAAGAAGGAAGAAACAAAGATGGTACCAAGGTTTCCAAAATGGAAGACTGATGATACTAGTAATAGAAATTGTGAAGTCAGTTTAGAAGTTAGGTATAGATTGGCTTAGATGGCCTCTGAGGTCTTATACAATTAATCCTGTACTTTTGTGATTTTGATTCTATTAAGGGAAAAAAAAAGTAAAACCAAAAACCCCCACAATGGAAGCAGTCAGGAAAGAGAAACTCATGGTATGTCTAGGTCTACAGGTCTCATCCTGAATTTATTTAATGCACAGAGCATAACACCTTGATACAATAAGACCCTAAGGATTTTAAGCAGGAATTTTTATCTATGTTCATGGAAGAGTTAATGTTCCTGGAACCAATACATAGTGTTTCCCTCATTTGAATGGAATAAAGGCAACTTCCTGGGGCCAACTAAGATGCAACCTCAGATTACTGAGGCAGAGTCAGAAGAGAACTATGGCCCAGGACTTTGTTCCTGTCATACATAATGTTAAATGAAGTATTCAGCGTTCACAGGAAACTGCATTTGGCTCCTGGTGACAAGGACACAACCCAGAAGCGGTTTGACCTAGCACTGCACTTTGATGGCTGTTGGGTCCAGGTTCCCAGATCTTAAAGCCCCTGCATTCCTCTTGCTTTTACCTTTTTTTAGCCAAATAGGTGCAAGTAATTTGAAAATCATTTCTCTTCTGTACTCTCCCATGCTTGTGAATGGTGTCTTGGCAGTGCAGTAGATACAGGCAGGGAGAAGACAGGGAATCTATCAAATGAGATCTTAGTGTTGCTTCCTCCTTGGTATTAGCTGGGGCAATATGGGACATCATAGCTTCTGCTGTAAGCCCCAAGAGAGCTCAAGAAAGCCCAAGAATGTACTGATCCTTGCCTTCTGGAAATCAGAATAGCTCTTCTCATCAGAACTTCCTGGCAGACTCCTGGCTCAGCCTTCTGATTTGGTCTGTGCTTGTATCAGAAGTACAGTGAGGATTGTTGGGAATGCTGTGGAAGAGATAGATCAGTGAGAGCAAAGAGGCTTGAGGGGGAAAAAAATTCAATCACCCTTTTGTGGGTGGAAGATCAACCCTAAAACCGCCATACTTTTAGAGTTATTAGATCTTTCTTGAAGAGACTTCCAGAAGGAAACAGCATTAGACCCATCCTATTTATCTGGAAAGTCTTCTGTACAATCTCTCTGGTCTCCTCTTTCCATCTTCTGTTGTCACTTAGGTTTCATAGGGAGGTCTTAAATTTTCTCAAGAGTATAAAGCATATCAGAAAGAACTAAAGCCCTCAGAAGTGAGACAGGAGGTCCATATTTTAGTTTTTATTCCACTGCTAATTCCACTTACCTCTCTTTGTTCCTCAGTTTCCTGGAATATAAAAATGAGGATAGCACCTACCTCACTGGGTTGTAAAAAAGTCAAATGAGATAATGTATGTGAATGTGCTTTGAAAGGCCAAAGTGCTATACAAAAACAAGGTATTATTAATAAAAATATGAATTATATTGAAGTTTTCTGAAACTCTCAATTACTTATTCTGCAGTAAACCAAGGAATTTTAAAATTACCTAAATATGAAATATTTATTATAGACCAGTGTTAAGTTTGGGGATTTTTCCTCATTTGGTTATTATAGCTATTTAACTTACAGATAGAAACCTAAATGTTGCCCAGAAAGTCATACAAAATTGACCCTAACTCTCCCTATCTTTACTCACTTTGCTCTTAGATGATCAGTCTTCATCTAATCTAAGAAATGTTATAGAATCACCAGAGTGGTTTTGCTTTAAATCTCTTTGCATCCTTGAAATAATTATAATTCAAGCAATGACTTTTGGGAATCTCAAAGACCATTATAGTTAGTTGCCTGTTGATAAAAATGCATATTAAAATTTTTAGGCTAATGTCTGATTTCTTTGGTGATATTTAATATTAAAATAGGAAGGGGATTTTGCAAAGAGTAGAACTCTGGTTATATTTTGGAAATTCGAATATAAAGATCCCACCAAAACTCCACTTAAACATTCAAGATAAGAAAGTAGATTATGTGCTAATTAGAAATATGCCATATGCCAACAGCTGAACACTCCCCCTTTCACCAAAACAATAACAAAACAACAAACAAACAAAAACAAAACCTCTAAACAAAACAAAACCCTAATTTCCCCATTTCACTTATTCTTTAAGTAGAGAGGTAGGGAGAAGTGAAAATATTGTTCTGAATACAATCAGCTTTCCCATTTTACAGATGGGAAAACTGATCCCCAGAAGTGAGAAGGGATGTTTTTCAGCTTTCCCAATATAATAATGGAGGTGCCTGAAATGGAATCCAGGAATTCTGATTCCTCTATACTTCTTTAAATTCTAGGTAACTCTCCCTCTACTCCTTCATTAGTCTTTTTTCATGACCTTAGACTTGTAGGACTTCAGTAATATGACAGTCTCACCCCAAAGAAGGTTTGACAGCTCCTTAGTCCCTAGTTGAAGAGGCCTCATTTCTTCAGCTGTTCTTCAGTTGTTCAAGCTCAGGGTTTACCTTAGCTGAAGATTAGAGATCTACTAAGTTTGGGGTGAGAGAAAAGAAAAAGTAGCATCCTGAGATTATTCCCTGTGGGAGAGTGCTCTTAAAAGATCCAACAGCATTTCTTTGTCTTTTCATTTGTTTTTCAGGAAATACATGTAGAAGATAACACCAGATTCTGTCCAAAGGAAGAAAGAGAATGTGAACAAACATCATTCAGTGATCAACACCCCAGCAGTAGAGACCAGAAAGGGGGCTTCCGTAGCTCTTTCCGCAAGCTCTTTAAAAAGAAGTGAGTAGCCCCTAGATCAGACTGCATTCTATCTCCTTCCCCTCTGGGATCATTCTAGAGGTTTTAACAACCCAACAACAACAACAACAACAACAATAATGACAATAATAATAATCTAGCCTCAAGAATCTGCTTCAAGCTTAGTGCCTGCTTCTTTAGAGCCAGGGACTGACTTCTAAGTTTTGTTTATTTCTCATTCTGGTCTTCTTCCATGCCTAAAGAAACTGGATCTACTCCTGTCACTAGCAGCTTTTTCCCTATCCACTATATCCTGCAGATCTCCCCTTTCCCCAGTCAAGTTGTGAATAGTAGGGCAAGTAGTAGCCATCCACTCAGAATGAGCCAGTAGCCATCTTTGAGATATCAAGGCATCTTGGATTGTTGTTATTAGGTATAAAAGGTATCTGTAATCGAACTTTCCCTTAAAATGCCCTATATGGGGTTTCAGCTAGTTGGCTCAGTGGATTGAGAGTCAGGCCTAGAGACAGAAGGTGCTGGGTTCAAATTTGACCTCAGATATTTCCTGGCTATGGGACCCTGGGCAAGTCACTTGACCCCCATTGCCTAATTGTTATTGCTCTTTTACCTTCTAAAAAATACACAGTATTAATTCTAAGACAGAAAGTAAAGCTTTAAATTTTAAAAAGCCCTATCTAGGCACCCAAGCTCTTTTACTTTTTAGAATACCTGGGGAAGCTATAAGCCATAATGGACTAAGTTGTCCCTTACTCCCAAGGAATGAATTTGGCTTTGGTTAGAATTATAGGTGTTCTTCCTCTAGTCTGCAGGCTGAGCCCTTGAGTCTATGAAGGGCAGTAAAGGCAAAGGAGGGCTGGGTGTTTAGAATTAGAGCTAGTTGCTCAGCAGTAGTCAAGTGAGGATAGTGGAAAGTCCCTCTTCTACTCAGGCTTTTACCTGAGGTTCCATAGATTTTCATTTCCACATTCTTCTCTCACAGTGAAAATTCTCCTTCCATTTAATCTCTCTGGATAGACTGCAGAATTGGAGTCAGTCTGAACCATAATGTCTTCACCTTTTGTGGGCTGAGGGAAATTAAATGGATATGTTTTCTGCTGATTGATGGATGAGGAATTTAGCAGGATGTGTGGAGAGGCTGCCTTGCTGAGTCTCAAAGAATTGATGGTTGATTCAGATGTTCTTGATGGGAGAAGTTGGGAACAGGAAAAAATATGCTTCTATGGTGACAAAAAAAATGGGGAAGAGAACTGAAATTGGTGTAGGACTCGGAATGTTGGTTCTTGCCAAGATTACTGGCTGCCCAGAGCCCGTAGTTAAAAGGCGAGAATAGAGAGAGGGAAAGATAAGTGGATTCTTTACTATGCACAGCCTCTCAGTAGTTAAGTTCTAGATTGGCTTCTATTCTTCAGCTTGCCCAGCATGCACATCGGGGCTGCTGTACAGTCATTTTCTTTTCTCAACTATTGCAGTCTTCAAATGAACTTTGCTTAAGGGCAGAGGATTTGAGGATTATTCCCCTTTCCTAGATCATAGACTTAGGTCTCTCCTGGCTCAGTAACCACCTCCAGCATGCTTAGCAATGAATCAAAGCAGCAGGCAACCCTTCATTCCTGCCTTGGTGTCCAGGCTGCTTTGGGCTTTAGAACTCATAAGGCCAGCATTGATCCTGCCCATTTCCTCCCATAGCTGAATTGTTCCTTGATGCTAGTATTCATGGTTTGTCCATCTCAGCTTTCAATTCCAGTATATTGACTTGCTAGAAGCAATAAAACTACCATTACCTTTCCCTGGTCCTCTCCCCATCCCCCAGAGACCTTTTAGAAATGTTCTGGAAAGTTCATGCAGAAGAGGCTAGGGATATTTTCTGTGTTTTTGTAGAGGGATACAATTAGTACTGACAGGTGTAACTTAGAGGGAAGATTTTAGCTAAGGAAGGGATTATTACATAATAGGACCATCTCACAGTAGAACAGACTATTGAAATAAATAGTTCTCTGTAATTGGAAATGTTCAAACACTGGCTGGATGACCATCCACCCAAGGGCACACTGGGATTGAGGCTGTGCTAGATGACTTCCTAATTATCTTCCAACTCTAAGATTCTAGGCTTCATCTAGAGTTTGGCTTGAGACACCATGTATTTGTATAAGACAAAATGACAAGTCAACTTGTTTGCCTTTTAGGATTTGAAAGGTTCTTGTAGCTCTTGCCCTGGAATCCTATGGCCCTTTGGGATATCTCCTTGTTTAATATTTGAAGCAACATTTGAAGGAAAGTGATGGCAGAGTCAGCCAGCACTTATATGGTGCTTCAAAGTTTGCAAAAGTGTGTTACATTTATTATTTCATTTCATCCTTACAAGAACCTTATTGGGTAGATGCTGTTATCCTCACTATACAGATGAGGAAAACAAGAGTGACAGAGATTAAGTTTCTTGCCCAGGGATGCACAACTAGTAAGAGTCTGAGACAATATCTAAACTCAGGATTTTCTTTCTCCAAGATTGTCATTCTAACTACTCTGCCACCTAACTGTCTCACAAAAGCATGAAAACTGATCCCGTAGGCTTCCCAAAGGAACCTTACCAGACTTTTCCATCCTATCCCAAAGATAATATTTATGAACTATTAGAGAACATTCATGTATTTATGGTGCCTGTTAGTACTGGGAGGATTTAATAAAATATTTATAATAGTTTTAAATAGCTGCTTTATCATCTGAGTACAGAAGGAAAGAGTAGGGAATCTTAAACATGGCTATGAAGTTATCAATTATATTTAACTCAGGTGATCCCACAATCCCCACTACCACTATCCAAAGTACCCTTGTGTGCATGAGACTATGTCAAAAACTGTGAGTATAGATATTGTAGTAAGACAGATATTGGTTCTAGCCATTTAGGTAGGAGTAATTCTTTAAAGTCATAAAAACCTGCACAGATGTGTGGTGGACCAGGTGGGAGGTATTTAGGCCATTTTCCTCCACCTGAGTCAATCTTAGGACTTCCTCGAACCTTCAGAGGTCATATTGTGAAAGAGAATTCTTTATTCCCTTTGTCTATTTTGAGTTAACACTTTGTTAGCCATCAAGTAAGAGAATTCACAAGTCACTTACTTGATGGCTAGGGGCTAAATTGCCTAGCATTGCTGGGGGTAGGGGTGAGCAATGTCTGTGGGATCCACTTCTCACCTCTTAAGGTGTTCACTCTTATCATAGGCTTCTGAAGGATTCACAAGTTTCTGACATTCATCACCCACTTTAACAAATGACTTGTTGAGTTCTGAAGTTATCACTCATTTCAGCAAGTGACTTGCAAATTCCCTTACTTGATGGCTAACAAAGTGTTAACTCAAAATAGACAAAGAGAATAAAGAATTCTCTTTCACAATCAAGACCATCTTTCTGCCTCTAGGCAGACTATAATTAAGGTATAATATATTGGAGGGCCCTTTAAATCCATCTAATACTTGATCTCAGAGAACCCTTGGAATTTGAGACAAAGATGTTCCTACCTCTACTAAAAAGCATCCAATTACCTTGTGTTGGATGTTTTCAGTCATTACATTGAATGAAAAAGTACTGTGGGAGAGGATCTGCAGAAAAAGACACAAGGTTAGGGAAGGCCTCTTTCTCTCTCTCTCTCTCTCTCTCTCTCTCTCTCTCTCTCTCTCTCTCTCTCTCTCTCTCTCTCTTTCTCTCTCTCCATCTCCCTCTCTCTCCCTCCCTCTCTCTCTCTCTTTCTCTCTCTCTCTCCCCCTCTCTACCCCCCTCTCTCCCCCCCTCTCCCCTCTCTCCCCCTCTCTCTCCCTCTTCCCTCCCTCCATCTTTCTCTATCTGTCTGTCTATCTATCATCTATCTATCTATCTATCTATCTATCTATCTATCTATCTATCTCTTCCTTTATCCAAAAGTCTCATCAGTGAGTATAAGGAGATTTTCAAGTGAACTTTAGATGCTCATTGATTATTATGATATAGGGATTTGGATTGGATTAGATGACCTCTTATGCTCCATCTAATTTAGAAATCCTGTAAATCTCTGATTCCTTAGTCGTATCTATGGTAACTCCAATTTGGGACTTCTTTCAATCTTTACTTACTTCAAGTCTCTTCTGTGCTTCCTAAGGAATATCTCCTCTTTACTAATTGAGCTAAAGTAGTCATCAGAGGGCCTCACATTTTTTTTTGAACCATAGTTTCTATGTTCTATCATGGTTTTATATTTCTATGTATAACATATAGAACTTTGTATATAACATGATAGAAAGGTGATCATTAGTAGATCCTATTTTATTTAGTTTGTGGCTATTTTAACTCAAATAAATGGTTTACCCAGCATGAACAGTTAAATAGTTAAATAAATAAGTTAAACAACTTGTAACTGATGGTGTAACAACTAGGGACTCCATAGCTCCATTGTTCAATTCTCCACGCCCTGCTGATCACCTCATTTTGTCTCTATAAGAGCTTTCATTCAGCTAAGATTCCCAGGTCTTTTTTTTTTTTTTCAGACCAACTGCTATTCTAAACTATACTCTCTATACTCTATACTAATAATTGGTTCTATTCAAAATTCAACTCTTCATGACTGCTTTGGATCTTCTCTTTGCTCTTAGTTCTGTACTCCCAACTTAGCCCAAATCTTCCTTTGCAGACTTAAAAGAGACTGTCAAAGCAGAATTTTTAAATGAGTGATAGAATGGCCACCTTTCATTCAGACTGCTTCAGTCACTGAGGGAGTCTTGGACAGTCTCTATGGAATCTTCATAAGGACTCAGATGTATCTGTCTTGACTAAGTTTGTAGAATAACAGCTAATCAGGAATCCAGGGATGTCCTCTACTTTCCCACTCTGTTTGGATGAAATTTTTCCCAAGGAATTGTGTGAAGGTAGTAGGGGATGGAATATAAAGGTAGCGGCACTGGATATTAATTTTTGAGCTGTCTTTTCCCAGTTTCTACTTCCTTTAGCTCTGCCATTTTAGTAAAGACTTTTGTGAGGACAAAAGAAAGATTGGACAGGTGTGGCAGGATAGCAGTTGGTCTGAAAAAAAAAAAGACCTGGGAATCTTAGCTGAATGCAAGCTCAGTATGTGATGAAGCAGCTACAAAGCAAATGCAGTCTTAAGCATCATTAGGAGAAGCATAGTGTTCAGAACTAAAGAAGTGATAGTCCTTCTGTACTCTGGTCTAGTTAAGTGACATATAGATTATTGTGTTTCGTTCTTTGTATCACAACACCTAGAGCAAGAACAATGATAAGCTGGAGAGTAGTCAGAGGAGGCTGTTCAGATGTGAAGGGCCTCAAGATTATAACATATGAGAATCAGTTGAAAGAAATGGAGATATGAGGCTTTGGGGGGAAGAGAAGTTCTAAGGAGAGCATGATAGTCTTCATTATTCTTGTGTGAACAGTCATTTAACTTTCTGTACTTCAGTTTCCTCATCTGCAAAATTAGGGATTGAACTAGATGACCTCTGAAATCCTTTCCAGTTCTAATTCTATAATCCTATTGACTTTTTTGGAAAGAGGGAGTCTTTGAGCAAAGGTAGGATGACCATTTTTTATGTGTTTTGATATGGGTTGGAGGGGAAAGTCATTTTTAGTTCTGAAATTTGGTATTTATTCCTGTAAAAAAATATTACATACTTTCAGATATGGTAATAATGATAGCCAATTGCTAACCTACATTTGTCAGCTTTATTTTTTTCCCATTCTAAGACTGAAGAGGTTGAGTCAAAATTGTCTTAAATCCAACTGTATGTAGCCCAAAGAAATCTTGCACTAACTACCAGAAAGGTTGTCATAATGGCAACTCCCATTTACAGATGACTTCAAGATTTACATAGTGCTTTCCTCACAACAACCCTGTAAAAGAAGCATTAGTGTTTCCCTTTTACAGCTGATGGACCTTTTCAGGGATTCAGATGACTTGGTCAAGGACATTTAGGGAGGAAGGAAAGGAGGGACCATAATCCAGGTCTCCAGACTCCAATTTTAGTGCTTTTTTCCATTCTATAACATTGGCTCCTAGGAAGACCATTGAATTTAGGCAGGCAGAATCATGAAGGAAGTAGGCAGATTAGAGACTGTAGCTATGGTAATAAAATGAATATCCTAAAGCTAGATGCTTATCTTTTCAAATAGCTTCGAATCTTAGGTGTAAGTAAATGTCCTCAGCTGTCCTTTAGGTGCCATTGTGGAAGAACACTGCCCATATCTTAGAATATCTTAGACTGTTAGTATCCTAGGGTTGGAAGAATTGTAGAGGCCACCTAGCCCAGCACGCTTCATTTTGCCAGTGGGAAGGCCAGGATCCAACAAGCTTACCAGACATCTTCAAAGTCATGTAGCTACTTAGTGGCAGAGATGAATAAGCCCAGGACCCAGATCTTCTGTCTCTGCCTTTGCATTATATTGTGTTGCTTTCTCATATTATGTGGTAAAAACCAATTTGCCACACAATGGAGAATAGTTTGGTCATTTCCAATGAGATAAAAGTCTTCACTCAAGTAGAAGAAAATCCAGGATGAATTTTAAAAGGTTTGTAAAGATATGAAAAATTTAGTATATGCCATGCAAATCTGGGAAAGAGGTTCCTGAATTAGTTTCTAGGACTCTTTAAGGGCAAGGACTCTATATCATCAGCCCCTTGGCACAGTTCACAGCAGATCGTAGGACTGAGTATGTGTTTATTTATTGACTGATTGATCTGTAGGTCCTTTTCAATCGGTCATCTATCTGTTCAATGAATACTTGTGTGTCTAGTACTGTGCTAGGTTCTAGGGATTCAGTATTTTTCTAGGAGGGATTTACAGTTTAGGGAACTGATTTCTCAATTTATGAGGAAAGAAAAGCTACCAATGATCTGGTTTTTTGTTGTTGTTTTTTTTCCCTCCTCTCAAGATTTTGGAGTGCTAGCGTCCATTAACAGTCACCCTTTGAATTTCCCTCCCTCTCTTGCTTCCTGCTAGTCTGGCCCTAAACGTGCAATGGCTGGTTCATAGCTGCCCTCTGTTGCATGTACATGTGCCTGTATGGGTTCAGACTTGACTTTTCGAGGTCTTTGATTATGCAATGCTTGGCTTAAGCTTCCTGCGCTTTTTACTTTAGAGAGTAGAAAAGGCAAGTAGCTGGCCTCCTTGAACACAACACATAGATCATCTCTCACTTTGTCTCTATCTGTAGGTACTAAGCAGACCAACTTAGCCTTTTGATGTTTATTTACATGTGGTCAGCTAGGACACAGAGGAGTACCAGGAGGCCAGGCAGGACTGACTTCTGGAAAGGGACATGAGCATAGTGAAGTGGCTTGGGGCATAGATTCTAGGCAAAAGCTGGGAGTAGAAAAGCAATAGTCAGCTAGTTTTTGCTTAACATTTATAATCAAGATGGAAAGAGGTGCTCTGAATACTGGGGACACGAGAGGAAGAGGTTTGGCTTAGGAAGAGGGTCATTAAAAAACTAAAGATGAGCTCATAGATGCTGAAAAGCAGACAGGGCGATTTTGGCATTTGTTTCAGAAATGGGAACGAAGCTGGTGAAGATTTCTGTGGTCCCTGGGGCTGGTGGTGACATCCAAACTTTCCTATTTTCAGGTAAACATGAACAGTTGCATGTTGGATGGTTCAAAGTGTAAAATGCTGGGTTTCAGGGAGATCTAGAAGTGGCCAAGATGGGAATAACTAAAAGCAAGATGATAGATTTTGGCTGACGAATATTTGAAGAGGTGTCTGAGGTGGGGGGACAACTGATGGGAGCCAAGAATCAGACTAAAATCCTTGAGGAACACGGGGAGGCTTAAAATTGTGGGTTGAATTGTCGGCTTCCCTAGTTTCTTGGTAAATACAATAAGAGGAAAAGGAATGAAATGGTCCAAAAGATGTGGTTGTGGACATTTTGTGCATAGCTGCTATCACTAGGGGTGAATTTAGACAGGAGAGGGCTGGGACTAATGAGAGGGACAACACTGGGATTGGGGTGCAATAGTTGGGAGTATTTTAGGGAATGCTAAAATTGGAAAAAGGAGTAGGATTTGTAAACCAGAGGAACTAAGTGCCTAATATGCCCTTTCCGTATGCTGGGGAACAACAGATGGGCACCAAAGACATGAGTGCGGAGCTGCAGAACAGCCTTTTTTCTCTAAGCTGGGATTAAGTGGATCAGCTAAATATGGGGATGGTGGGCCTTACCAGTGAAAGGGGAAAAGCATGGAGCCTAAGGCTTTGTCTACACAATATTAAATATCTGTATGAGAAGTAGAACAGTCCAATCAGCCATCTGGAAGTTTCCAAGAATCAGGAATCATTGTATACAATGTATACAAAACAAGAATCATTGTATAGGTCAAATCTGTTGCCTTGAACAATATAAAGAAATAGTCAAATTACACAATAAAAGTTAGTATTAAAAAAGAAAAATAACAGAAAGAAATTAAAACCCTAAATTCTTTAGCAACACTGGTTAAGGACCTTAAGAACTTGAGTGAAAACAACAAATACAAGGGGTCATTTGCTGTTCCTTTTGGATTGTGGGACCGTACCTGGTTCAGCCTCTGCATATGGAGAACCTGTTCAGTGGTTTGGAAGCTTTGGGACAAGGAGCCTCAAGTTTTACATTGAATTCCCTTGAGTGTACATTGAGCTAGATCCTTTGATATTGATTAGTAGTCATTGGGCTGGATTGACAATTTCTAACCCCAAATTTAAGCTTGCCAAATGATCCCAGTCTTGCTTATCAGAGGCCATTTCTAGAGCCCCTCCCCAACCAGGGACTTCTGACAGGATCATCTTGTAGACAATGCAGAGCTCGAGTCCATGCCACAGCTGGTTTAACCAAGAAAATGGAAGAATGTGCCCTCGCCTGGGGACTTGATTGGATTTATTTGAATTGTTGACTTGGTCTCCTTGGTGCTGGTTGAGATTATGGTATCTCCTCAATCTGATTATTGTACTCACATTTCTTCACTTTTCATGTATAGCATATATGCATGGCCTTCCTCAATAAATCTGTCTTTATTAAAACAAACCAAAGTAAGAGTTTGTAATATATATATATATGTATAAAAAACAAAACAAACCAAAACATTTAAGACTCTCTAGAGAGGGGTTTTGGGGTAAGGTTGGCAGAAGACAATGAACTATAGGGATTTATTTTTAAACTCTTTGGTTTTGGATAACAGTTAACTTGAGGGCTTGATAATTTGAGTATAGTAGTGATAGGTTGACCCAAAATAGGAATCCCTGATCTTTGGCCCCAGATAGTGCTGTTTCACACCATACTTCTCCCCCCACCTCCATAATTGTGATCATAAGCCATTTTCATGCCTACCTACTTCAGATATGATATGAATTACTCTCTTACTTTACATTTCCAAAATGAGACCAACTTACCCTTTAGGTAAAAACTAGGAAAATTTAACATGATACTAGATCCAAATGGCAACATGCCAGTCTGACAAGTGCCAAACAGTTTGGATAGATAGAGTATTCTCAAACAATTAAACCCAAATCAACCTGTACTTTATCTGTGTGCTGAGATTTTAGGTCCAGTGGATCAGAATACAGGGAAAAAACTAATGAAAACCCCTCAGTGGATCCTTCACCCACCAAACAAGATTTCTTCAGAAACCAACTTGCTCTTGCAAATGACCTTGACCAAGGAACTGCCGTGTAAAACATATGTAAAGTTTTATTGTTAAATGGTGAGACAAAGATGAACAGTGTGTATGTGTATACATCTGTGCACGTGTATATATATATAAAGTCTTAATGTATAAATTAAAGAGCTAATAATCGAAATATTTGCATTTGAAAACAAATCAACGTATAAAGTGTTGACAAGAGATGAAGACTAGACTGTGAATAAAGCTGAATTTCAGGCTCGGACATTGGCGAGAAAAGGAAAGAAGAATCGGTGAGGTCTCCCTCATTGAAAGAACCAGCAATAGAGAAAGACACTCTTAGTTTGAAGGAAAATAAACATTTTTAAAAACAAAAATCTTCCACTTTGAAATTGTGCCCCAAGCATAACACTGGACACATTCATATTAAACATGGATATGAATTTTATGTTTCCTAAGCGTTTGACCTATGAACTGATCCTCGGTGTTCTTAAATTATACACCATGTTATGATCAACTCAAACCATTTTGTCATCTGTCCTCTAGAGACCTCAAAGTACTTGGAATATATTATCCAGTTAATTCTTAACATTCACGGAAGGGGGAAGATTGCATTGGAGACCTTGCCATCTCCATGACGGGAGGGTATAGAGAAGTTGTGCATTACTTAACAGGGCAGTCTCAAAAGATAAAGGTTTATAATTTGCATTTTCACACCTAAGAGACATGGTATTAACAACATTGCCATTTCTGGCTTTCCAGAGTCAATGTGTTCACTGGTGCCAAGCTGGCCCCTAGGGGATGAGAGCAGTCCAAAGGCTGTTTGGTTGTATTTTTGCCTCCATTACCATTCTTGGATGCCAAGATCATCTTGGGTTGAACCAGCGCTAGTGGTGAACATCTGAAGCCTTCTCCTTAGAAGGAACACTGTCTGATCTAGTTGGAAAGGAGGAGAGGGTGAGAATGACAATGTCCACTTACCCACTTTGGCTCCTTGCAAACAAATACATTTTGAGAATGATCAGGGCTGGGAATTTTGAACTTTGTCATCCAGGAGTAGTTTCTTCTTATTCTATTAGCTGCAAGGTGGCATGTTTCAGTGGGGACTAAATGTATCCAACGTGGAATGTGCTTGAAAGAATATATTTAGGCTCAACAATATCAGCTTCAAATTGGAAAATGTGGGATAATGCAAAGTTTGACTATTTTCCTTGGAAAGTTACAGATAATGAAGTAGCAGGAACATATTAATTCTGTTAGCCCGTATTAGGAACACAATCACTGCTTGGGCAATATCCAAATACCGGGACTCACTTTTCCAATACCAAATAGCTCAGATGTCAAAATCCCAAGGATTTAGAAGTCCTTATATTTCATTTGGATGTGAGATTTGTAGCCATACTTTCATAATCAATTTACTGATTTTAAATATGTATATTTCCATTTTTCATTTTTAAAATATATTTTAAAAATAAATGAAGTCTATGTCATTACTTGACCAGAAAATAGTTTTTAGTTACTACAAGAATACTACCATGTTGAATGGTTTAAAAACAGAAAACAACACAAAAAAAGAGAAGTCTAGTTCCATTGTCTACTACAAAGTCACAGGCAAAATGCAAACTATTTTCTTCTCTCATTTTCTGTTTATAATCAAAGGCATAAGCAATACTGGGAAAGTTTTGAAAATGCTGTCCATCCCCCGAATTTCATTTTAAAATAACATGTGATACCTACAGTACAATCCATTTAAGTGATGAGATCTCTTTCATAAAATTGGAATATGAAGATGACACTTCATAAAACACCACCACTAACCTAAATTCAGTCCTTCATCTTCTCTTGGCTGGACTACTACTAAAGTGGGATACTGGTCTCAGGGCCACTGGGTCTTTTTCTCTCTGGTCTACTCAAAAAATATCTAACATACATCCTGCATTTAGCTCTTTCTTAAACACTGCTTTACCATTTGAAAATCCCTCTTCAGAAACCATCAATGACTCACATCTACAGGTCACAATGCAAATTCCTGAGTATTTAAAGCTTTCCACATTTTGGTACCTATTTATTTCTCTAATGTTATTTCCTATGATATATATGAACAGATTCTCTTCTCTAGTCAAACTAGTCATATACTATGCCTATTTCCATTTGCTGTTCTTTTAAGTCTGTCCAGAATGCAATCCCAATACCTCCTTCTGTTGTCTTGGTCTTACCCTTTTTTGAGGTATCCTCTCTGACTACTCTGGATTTTAGGATTATTCCCTCTGCTAAACTGGGGCAGCATGTATTATTTATCTACACAGGCTCCTTTAGTAACTGGCACATGCTACCTCATATTACTTATCTTTATATTAATCCTAACAACCACCTCATTTATCAGTCCTAATTACAATTCTGTAAGAGGAAGGGAAGTATTATTTTCTCCATGTTACAGATGAAGAAACTGAGGTTCTGGGAGTTTTCCATTACCTAAGGTTGCATACCTCCTAAATGGATGTCAGGATTCAAACCTATGTGTTTTGATGACAATTTCAATGTTCTGCCCACTGCATTACAGTAACCTCTTTTTTCATAATAATATCTTCTGGAGATATAATGCTTTAAGGTTTGCAAATTATTTATAGTATAACAATGCTGTGAGGCAGGTGGTGTGTCTTCTATCTCCCCAACTAGTTCTTTGTAGGCAGTTTCTCTCTCTCTCTCTCTCTCTCTCTCCACACACACACACACACACACACACATATATTCCCAGTTTGTAACAGAGGAATACACACTGTATTTATTCCATGAATGTTTTTTGATGCTAGCATGACATGAAGTAAAGAGGACCCTAGAAAATAAGTCTTCATTTTTTTTTTTGTATTTCACTTTTCCACTTAGGCTGACAAATGATTCAATATTTTTGTTTTCTCTTTTATTTTTGAAGGGAAAACTTTTAGTCACAATTGAAATAAAAATATAATGGTACCCAGGAACTCGCCACTGATGTATGTTCTTATTTCCAATTGGTTACTTGTGTTTCCTTAGGTACAATTTCAGGGAAATAGCTAAATGTATTTTTACAATTAATGAGAATTCAGATTATCAGTGCCACCAATGTGGGAAGAGAGGTGGGTCAAGAGGCCCTAAAGAACCTTTGTGCTTTTAGCCAAATGGTTACCTTTTCCTTCTGTCTTGTTTACAGTCCTGTTAATGATGAAGTCAAGCCAAAAAATTATTTGAGGTCCTATCCAGTTTAAATAATTTATTATACTTTGAACCCTAACATGCTATGATTGGTAGTTGGGAAAAAGAAAGGGTCAGACTATCATCGGCAAATTTCAAAGAGGCCAGTTTCCTGGGGTTACTTATGGGAAGGCTGCGGTGGGCAGACTACTGAGATTTGTTCATTTTTCACATGATGTTACTACAGGAGTGAGATTAGAGACAGAACTCATTTCTCTCCTTTTTCTCCACTAAGAAAAGTGTGGTTGAGTTTTAAGATTGGGAAAGATAGGATCTCACATAATCCAAATTATGCAAGGTATAGGAGTGAGAGGCTATATTAGTAACATAAAAAGCATAACATGGTCTCTGCTGGTGTCAGACTCCTTTTGCAGGTCTGTAGAATACTGTGCAAATTTTTTACAGAAAGAAGTATTGGACCAGTGATTTTATTGCTCTAGGGAATTACCAAGTGAGCAAACTCCTACCAGTGTAGGTTGGGACCTTCTCTGCAACTTAGACTCAGGAGAGTTGTCTAGAGGACTGAGTTTAAATGACTTTTCCAGTCACTCTGCCAACATGGGTTGGAAGAGGGGGCTTTATGGCCAACTCACCATCCCCTATGACATATTACCTCTCTCCAAAAGTCAGGTTAAATGGGTTTTTAAAATAACCAATCTGCATTTGATTCTCAGACAAATTTAGAGAGGGATCATGATTGGAGCATTGGTAGAGAATTCCCATGAGGAAACTCTTCCTGCCATTTTAGGTCATCACCTTCCCTACAACATAGTGGCTTCTTTTGAGCAATGAGAATTTAGAAGATGACATGACTTGCCCAGAATCAGAGTCAGAAAGTATCAGATGTGGGATTTGAAATGAGATCTTGGCTCTAAGGCTGATTCTCCAACCACATACATTTCCATTTATTTTTCTCTCTGGAGAGCCTAAGAAAGGGAGTGTCAATACATGTTTGGGAAACTCATAAAATGTAGAACAATTGAGAATTCCATAAATATCAACTCTCCTTCTTCATCTAACATCCTCGGTATCAGATTAATTCTTCCTCCACTTCACCCACATCTTCTGTTACCAAGTTGAAGAATTAAAGGTACTTGAAAATGAAATGCCTCATGGTGAGGATTGGGAACCATCAAACCTGTGGATTATATGAGGGTGGAGAAGGCCAGGACAAGTTAACTTTGGGCTAATGAAAAGGTTTCAATTAACTAACAATTTGGAGGAATGAGATAAACACATTTGAAAAACACATTCATGTCTGGTCACCTCGACTATCCAAAGGATTTATGAAGTTTAATAGATTCTCTAGAGAGCGTGTATGCTGGATAAGGGTAAATATTATCCTTATTTAGGCCTTTCTAGATTTAAATAAGGGGGAAGGAAAAAGAGGACCATATAATGATCTTTTCACTCTTGTCCAATGGGATGTAGGATTAAACTCAGATCAAAACAGGGCTGCATATTGACTTTGAAAAACACAAATTAACATTATTTTTTGTGTGTTTTTAGTCATCTTGTTAAATATTCTCCAGTTACATTTCAATAAGTTTGGGCTGGTGTTTGGTACCTCTGGTGTAGAGGAAAGAGCACTTGTTTTTGTCTCAGGGATCCTGGTTTTAGGATCAGTAACCAGTGTTATTTCAAGAAAATCATTTACCTTCTCTGGGCTTCATTCCTGTGGTCCATCTTTTTGGAGGAGAGGGAAGGGGAAATCATCTCACTGTGAAACTACAACACAATTTAAACTGGAATCCTCATGTTTTCAAAGCTGAAGGGACTGAAATATTTCCTAAACTTTCATCATGCTGAAGACCCCAATGACAGGTAGTGGGGATGCGAATTCTGCAAGAGGGCATTTAAGACAGCTTCACTGTTTTATACCCAAACCTCATTCTCCCACTTTTCCTGTTTGTTCAAGCCCTTCCTTAGAACAGGAACTCCTCCATGAAAACCAAAGCAGAATGACTACTTGGTACACTCTTAGTCTGCATCAATACGTTTAAAATCTTTGAGTGAAAAGATTTGTTGGCAGAAATCAGGCATCCTGATACTGTAAGTGGATGACTGGAATATGACACTTTCCCACCCCCAATCCTTCCTGCCCAAGTAGCCCAAATTCTTAGTAGATATAAATATATAAATAATGTAAGGTATAGTCCTGTGAGAATAGTTTTGAAAGAACTAGAGGGGTTAATTCTGTAGAAGGGGACGTCTTGGGTGAGACGCGATCCTGCTCGTCCTGTGTGACTTGAGGGCAGAATAGCAGATTTAGGGCTTGGTGCAAGGGAGAACTGTGAGATAATTGAGACATCTAAAGAGGGAATGAATTCTTGAAGGGAAGAGAATGCATTTCTCTCACTAGATGCTTTTAAATGAAGGCTTGATAAACTCTAGGTGGAAATGTCATAGAGGGGAATTCTTGGAGAGGTACGGATTAGCTACAAGAGTCTGAGGCTCTATTGCTGAGACTTTGTGCTTCTTTAACTTAAATTGCTTATAGAACTACAGGTTATCTGAGAATACTTGAGTACTTGGAAGATCCTTAACTACATCAATGTGGGTTTCCTTTCTTCTATTTTTTTTAAACTCATAATTTCCATCACAGAATAAATACTGTGTATTGGTTCTAAGACAGAAGAATGGCAAGGGCAAGGCAATGGGGGTTAAGTGACATTAGGAAAAATTTGGATCCAGGTCCTCTTGCTTCCAGGTCTGCCTCTTAATCAACTGAGTCACCTAGCCATCCCTGAGTATTCTTTCTACAGATGAATTCCTAGCTCTAAATGAACCAGTAAACATTTATCAAGCATCTGCTAAATGCTAGGCACTGGGGGGGAAAGTAAAAATCCTTGCCCTTAAGGAGCTTAAAATGGAACAAGGGAAGACAGTATGCATGTAGGAGAAGAGCAAAATTTATACAAGATAATTTAGAATAGCTTCTATGGATAGAGTGCCAGACCTGGTATCAGGAGGGCCTGGGTTCAAATTTGACCTCACTTTTACTTGTGTTACTCTGGGAAGTCACTTAACCTCCAGTGCCTAGTTTTTAAGGCTCTTCTGCTTTAGAACCAATAAAAAGCATTAATTCTAAGACAGAAAGTAGAAGTTAAAAAAATCCACCAGATAATTTTGGGGGAAGGTATTCCCATCTGGGGGCGGGGGGAGAAGGATCATCAGGAAAGGCTTCATGTAGGAGGCACTTGAGCTGAGCCTTGAAGGAAGCCAGGACTTCTGAGAGATGGAGGTGAAGAGGGACAGCATGTGCAAAGGCAGAGAAGGAAGAAGGAGGACAGTGTATAAAGAAAGTAAGAAGTGTAGTAGGAGTATGCTAGGAGTGAAGGTGAACGTGTAGGTAATCAGATAAAAACGGTCAAGAGATGGTCTTCATGAGTTCTTGTGCTGCTCGCCAAAATTCATCAGTGATAGCCTGCTTTCTGGTGCAGGTGCTTTACTGAACTTGGGTTGGTGCTCGAACAAGCAAGAAGTCAGGGAGGGAAGCTGGTTCTAGAGCTTGGTAGGAAGGACCTGCTGGAGCTTGTACTCAGGTTTCAAGAACTTAAGGTTAACACCACTCCAGGATGAAACATTTAAGAAGATGATCTATTATTTTTTTGCCTATTTCTTTGCTATCAGAATATTTTAAAATTAATCACACTGATCTAATACAAGACTGGTTTCCTTTGCAAGACCTTGATATAAGGTGTTGGGTAGAAAGACCATGAAAAATTACTTTTCATGCCATATCTTGATGACAAATAGAAACTGAATGAAATCCACCTTAATAATGATTTTTAAGACTGCCCACTGAAATGATAACAGGAACAAATAATACACCTGTGGGCTCCATGACTTTTTTTAAAATTTTATTTTTAGAACATATCTTAATAATGCCAGAAAAATAACAGCCATTATTTCCACCACTTTAAATGCAAACCCAATACTGCTGCAGACACAGAATACAAATATTACCTATAGGCATGAGTAGGTACATAGGCCATGTTAAGACATGCCAGTTGGAGATCATCACATTGTTCTTATATCAAGTTAAGTCCGACAGCTTTTTTTGTCTTCTTTTCAATAGCTTAACTAATAACCATGCCATTAAAAAAAGGGCAAACACACATATCTACACAAATGTATCTTGACTTAAAATTTGCACAAGTCCCTTAAACAAAAGAAAAAGGCTTGTTTCTCTGGTAGGCTTACCAGATATTTGCACCCCAGGTATTCCCTGCCCCCAAATGCTGACTTGCTTTGAAAAAAAAAATTACAGATGTTCTTAATAAAAGGCACATTTGGCAGCTACGGAAAGTGGCATGCATCTGGCACAGGCTCTGTCTCCATGTAGTCATACAAGCCTATGATGTTCTGTCCATCATTTTGTCCTGGTTTACTGAGGGACAGGCCGGGGGGCTGCCCTTAAGAGTCCACCTTTGCAATTTCCCAGCAGTTGGCTACTTAATGCACTATTTTCATTAAAGGCAAAAGGGGAGTTTGCTCACAGTTGACAGAAAATGCACTTTAAGGTGTCAAAAATGGAAAATAAGGCATGAAACTTACAAAACAAGTTACAAGTGCTTTTGGGAGTTACATTTTCTTTTGTATGAGCCACATGATTCTTTTTTTCTTAAGACTTAAAATGACTTTTTTTTTAACGGCCCATGTATCAAGCATTTTGAAATGATTCAACAGTTCGAAATGTGATACTTAAAAAGCAAAAAATATCAAAGAAATACATTGACTAAAACATCACTGCCCCCCCTCAATTTCCTTCTTTCTTAACAAAAACAAAACAAAACAAAAGACACAGCATAACCTTCCCTTTTCCTTGAAACCAGTGTTAGGGGAGAGATGAAAAGAGACATGAGGGTCCACAGTTGTGAAATCTATAATAATATAGGCTAAAAAGTTAAGTGAATCATTCACAGCCAACAGAATATTTCTGAACAAATGTTTCCTTTTGTTTCTTTGTAATTATAAAAGAATGAGTACAGTTGGAATAAACCAAATACTCATTATAGAACTACTGGTTTGAATTATAATTGCATTGATGAGAAATACATCCTTCAAGTAGGATCAGCTTCCAAAATGCAGCCAGATGTCAGTGATCAGATGTTCCTATAGATTGATATTGTAGTGGCTTAAGACCATTCTCCATTTATGAAGAAAACAACAATTAAAAAACACAACTAGAATTTGTATTTGTGGGACCACAATTGGGAGGGCATGCTCTTTCCACAAGAGAATCAGTAAAACACTCAAGTTACTAGATATACAATAATTTGACAACACAGTAATTCATTGTCTGACAACCCTAATGATGTAAAATTTTGTTCCTTTATGTTTCCTGGGAGTGTATTCTAGAGAAAAAATATATTAATCTCTAATCTGCCAATGTATTCAGAAATCTATGATTTTCATACTTTCATGTTTTCAAAAGTATACCAAAAAAAGTTTTAGAAAGAAATTTAATCTTATTATGCTGAATAGATGTCAGCTTATCAAAGATAAAATCAAATTTGGAGATTTCTGTAGCAGTTTCACGTTGAAGGTTAATGAAACATTGACAGGCAGAACTTTTTTTTCTGTTAAAAAATAAAGAATGCTCCACATTTTGAAATAAGGTCTGGAAGATTGATGCTCTCCCAGAAGGCATATTGTAATTCTGCTTTTGCAATCTATTGCCTGTGGTATTGGATTAATCTATTAAGAGATTCTTCTTTACCCAAGATGAATCTTTTCCAGAAGGCTCACTGTTTAGAAGTTATTCAAGGTAATCCCATTAGTTACTTGTGTACCCTCACGTAAGGACATCCAATTGGAATTCTGTACATCATTCTCTGTTTTCATGTGAAAGGAAAATGTACTCCACTGCCAATAGTGCATTGCCCTTCTGACATCTGGCTTGAACCTCAGATTAGCACTTTTGGTTTTCAAAAAGCAGGGCAGTGAGAGGGACTATACCATCTTGTGGTATTCATCACTGATATGGATGGGCCTCAAGTAACTCTTCTTAATTTCTCATGGAAAAAGGGATGCTTGGGAGAAGAATTACCTAGAAGGAAGGAATGAAGGAGGAAGGGAAAGGGAGGGAGGGGGGGGGGAGAGAGAGAGACAGAGACAGAGAGAGACAGAGAGAGACAGAGAGAGGGAGAGAAGGAAATGGAGCAAGCACTGAGGGCATGAGGTGTGGTTTGAATGATGAGAACTTCTGGATGTGTACTCCTTACCTGAATTGGTTTGAATATAGGTTTCCTAACCTCTTTCCCCCAAGGAAAGAGAGATCTTTCTGAAAGGAAAAAAATACATGTATATAGTAAAAAAATAATACTGATTATTTCATAAAAATCAGATTTTTGGGGAAACATATAATCTATATTCAAACCAATCAATTAAGCATTTATTAATAGAATAATGCTCAAAGTCACAACAATCACTATGTTGTGGGCTAATGGACAAGTCTGTAACCAAGATGAACACGTGACTTAATTTTTAAGGGCATCTAAAAAAAAAAGGAAAAAAGTTACATTTTTAAAAAAGTGAAAAACAATCACCCAAACAGGAATGCCACATACATTAAACAAAAGGGATTCAAATCTAACAAATGGACACAATCTATCTAGGATAAGATGTGCTGCTTAATGATGATAGAATCAATTTTCTGGAATTTAAAAACTATGTTTTATGATCATGGTATAGATATTGTACTGGTCTAATGGACACCACAGAAAATGATGTAAAGATTATCTGTCACTGTTAAAAATGTCCTCAAATGGCATCGTCAACAGTGTTGCAGAAATGTGGCTTCATTTAGCTAAAGGTGAAACATGCAGATAATGAATTAATGACTCACGAAGTAAGGATGAAACACTGCACATTTCATGAACACCGTATTGGAGATTAATAAAGCTTCTTTTGAAAATCAATATCTGGCATGCATTACTGTCACAGTATTTGTTAGAATCAGAAAAGCAGTCCACAGGTTGAATGTATAATCCATATCATGATAATTGATGATGAGGGTAGTTGTTTTATAATGAATAATTTTGATATATCAAAATTCCTTAGGAAAGGTAGAATGCTGAAGACAAACTTGAACAAACTGCATACATGGTGCCTGGAAAATTTTAAAACTTACAAAGTTCCCCTTAAAAGTTACAATCATATTATTCCAACTGAGCTTTTCTTCCCATGCCAAAACTTAAGCTTCTCTTTCAACAGCTCTTTTACCATGAAAAACACAGACATCCTGAATTAGAAACAAAGGCGTACCACATGTGCTTTTAGCTGCTTTTAGTGTTTTGCTTTTCAACAGAGAGAAGTAAGAAGTATTTGTTTGTCAGTATAATAATTTAATGTATGACAGCCAAATGAAATATCCGCATCTTTATTTCAATTAAATTAAAATGAACCTGCCAAGTATATTTATGTAACATTCACTATATACACACAATTTAAGCAACTGCAAGGTAATCTTGATATGCTGATTACTCAACGTGACACTTGTCAATGATGCCCAGCAAGTGTCCCTTTTCACATTGAGTGCCTGCATTTCCACGGCTTGATTAACAGCAGTACAGCAAGGAGCCATGAAATGGATTATCAGTAAACCTTGGGGGTGGGGATGGGGGGCGGGGAGAGAGGTGACAAACTAGCATAGATTAACAGTCTCCTAAAAGTGAGTAGTATATTTAATTGACAATAGCATTATTTTTTCATTTCCACTGTCATTTAATGACACAAGACGTTCACTGTTCCTTGAATGAAGAAGGCAATTAATACCCTATTTATGCTTTCTGGCAAAATAAAACAAAACAAACAAACAGCCAAACAACAACAACAAAAACCCAAACCAAAATAAAATAACAACAACAATAACAAAATCCTTTGTGGACTGGCACTATAATAAATCTTTAAAAGAGAAAAAAAGTACCTCTTTGGTGAAGCCCAGGTACCCTTGCTAATCACTGTATGAGGGAGAGTCAATAAACATGGTGAATTTAAATATAGCATCAAAACATCAACATTTTTGCAGTGTAAATGATGTATTTATTCCAGTGACTGCCAAATTTTTTTACTCTACCAGAAAAAGTTTTTGGTAAGTATAGCCAACTATGAACTTCATTCTGACCATCTAGAGCAGCGGTTCTCAACCTCTCCATTTGTAGCAATGAGAATACATAATGCATTTCAGGTATTTACATTCCAAATTATAACTGTAGCAAAATTACAGTTTTGAAGTAGCCACCAAAATAATTGTTTGGTTTGGGATCACTGCAACATGAGGAACTGTAGTGCGGAGTCACGGCATTAGAAAGGTTGAGAACCACCGATCTAGATCATTGCTGAATTTGTACCTCCTCCCCCCATTACTGCATGTTTAAATGACCCCCAAAGTGAAAAACAAAAATCAGAAGGTACAAAATCAGGACTGTGGGGCAGATGTGGCTCCGTTTCAATTCTTAGCTGCATTCTAATGTTGCTTTGGCAACACATGGGCTAGTTATCATCTTGTTGTGGAAAAATTCTTGTTAGAGAACCAGCACCATGAAGTTCACGGGAGGAAGCACCTGCCCTGGTATTCTGTTCTCCATTTCTTCAGGAAACATTTAGGCTTGAAACTCTTGCCAGAGGAGAATCTGGCTGCTTCCATTACCTGCTCTTTTTTGCTTTTCTGCTTGTGGGGACGTAACAAAAGACTCCAAGAGTTTGGGAAAGTTTTCATTAATTATATGCTTTTAAAAATGGACAGAACTGTGCCCATCTGGTCAACAATACATTTGACTTGGCGCTAATCAATCACAGCAATGGGACTGGGGTAGACATGCATCTTGGGGGGGGTGTGTGTGTGTGTGGCTACTCTGGGGATGGCCGGCGAGAAGACTACCAGAGCATTATATACGAACACCACGAGTACTCTATGTTCCGATAGGCAGCAACAAGTTCATAAAGGATCACGGAGGAGTGGAAAACAGAAATTCACCTTAGTTACTGACTCTCCCCTAGAATCTGTAAACAGGACCGCAGTACAGTGCTCTGGCTTGGTTCTAAACAAGGTTAGGTACCAAAGATCTTCCTCACAGTCCTCTTAATAGTTGTCAAGAAGGTATTCTAAAGTAGGGAGAATAAAGCAAAGGGAAATGAAGAAGGGTAAAAAGATCCCTGTTTAAGATTTTTAAAAAAAGTGCATAATGTTTGAGTTACAAAAACTGTTACCATATGGGCCTGCTGGACACCAGACTACACTTTCTATCCCTTTGTTGATAAAGACCAAGACACAAACACGACTCCTGTCTAAGGGCTAGAAAAGTCCCTTTATCCCATTTCTAGGGGCAATTGGTTGTCCAATTACTCCACATCAGTTTTTCTGCATTCCAAACAGGAATATCCAATTCTCCTTAGACTACTTCTCAGGCTCGAGGTTCACTGTCTACTGCATTTTAAAGTAGAGTATTTAGTGTTTGGAGTACATGTTTTAACTCCTCAGTGCTGGCAGTTTCAGTGCATCCATTGCCAGCAATGGACTTTGAGCCAGGAAAATGTTTATCCCAGCACAAGAGAACTCAGGAGGAATGGGCATTCTCCAATAAAGGTGGTCCATCTCGATGCATGGAGGGGTGCGTGTGCTCCCTTTTGTAAGTTTTTGGAGGAAGTTTGGGGATGTGTTGAGAAGTGCTTTGTCGTGGAGGAACAGGTGGCCCAGGGATGGAATGAAGGTCCACATCCTGCTGTGTCAATGGTGGCGATGGCAGATGTCTCCTGGTGCCATGAGGAGAAGGTGTCTGAGGAGGGGGGGGCGTAAAAGGGGAGGGGCTGTTTGGGAAGAAAGTATTGCCATGTTCGCTTTTTTTGCCCAAAGGGGGTGGCTGGAGATGTAGTGGAGAGCTGGAGAAAACATCAGGGGTCCTCACGGGTTCTCTTGGTGGTAAAAGGGGAGGGCTTTCCGGGGGGTCTGATATCGAGGTCCGGTCTGAGTAACGTGGCGAATACACTTTTGATGTGGGCTGCCGAGGAGGAATTGCTGGAGGGCTATCCAAATGTTTGGACATGATCTACCATGCAAGAAATAAAACAGAAACTTGTTAAGAAGAAAATGTGAGGATGCAACAAAACACACGTGTCTAGACTAGAGACACTGAAAAAACTTCCAAGTAAAGATAATCTGAATTCAAATAAAAACTCTGAATCCAAAGTCCATTTCATGTTTATTAATCATGTAAGTAACTTACAGTATACTAAGATCTCACTACAAAATTTCCTTTATATTTTAGACATCGGTTTTTTTACAAATTAACTAAGGGCAAGAAGCATTTATTTCTATTTAATGCACCTGAGTTCTCTTTGGTGGGTGGCCTAGAGCTTTAGGCTTAATGGAAGAATGAATAAATATCAAAGCCACTGTCAGATGAAAAGGAATCACACATCACTATTTTTTGTTTTCATGAATTCATTTAAGCATTTATTAAGCTCATTCTGTGTCTCAGGCACTATGCTAACCAATGGGGACATGAAGACAAGACCCGTCCTTTCTACTGCCTTACGTGACACTGGCTGGAAATAAACATACACACACACAGACACACACACATAAATGCAGAGCTGTCTGGGGTGCAAGAAAAAGCACTGACTCCCCGGGGCATTGGGAAAGGGGCTGTGGCACCCCAGACACGTCTGAAAGGCAGGGAGGATTCTGAGACATGTAGGCAGGAGGGAGTCCATGCGGAGATGGAAGGCTGTGTTCAAGAAACAGCAAGTTTGGTAGTATGGCTCTGGAACAGAGCATATGTGAGAGTAAGTAATGTAGGTCAATATGGAAAGAGAGGCTAGAACTTGACTATGTAGGACTATAAATGCTGGAATTTATATTTTATACTAGAGAAAATAAGGAGCCATTGAAACTTCTTCACCTAAGAAATATGACTTGTTCTACTTTCTTTTCTTTCTTCCTTTTTTTTTCATGGCTGAAAATAAATATAGTCTATGTGACTGGTTTTCAATGAGCCCATACTATATATTTCATTACCATTTTTAGTAATTGGAAAAAAGGACTGTTTATTATAGAATGTTGTCTCCTAGTTTAGATTGTCTCTCTATTTTGAAGAAATATACTTTCTGAATAAACCATTTATCAATATGATGAGTTTATAAAAAATAAAGTAACAATTATAGTTCTTGTGAAGGGGAAAAATGGAGGGGGGCCAGTTAGGTATCACAGTGGATAGAGTGCTAGGTTTTAGGCAGATCTTGGGTTCAAATATGGCCTCGGGAAGTTCCGAGCTAGGCAAGCCTTAGGAAGTCACTTAACTCTCATTGCCTAGCCCTTGCCCTTCTGTCAGAGTTGTTACTAGGTCAGAAAGTAAGGGTTTAAAAAAAAAGTCAGATCTATTTTTGAGGAATATAAATTCAGCAATGTAAAGGATTAACTCTCCTCTTGCCTATTTTTAAATCAATCACCAAAAACTAAAAACACCCCTACTTAACACTAAGTAGGAGAATACCACAAGCCACTTGCTAAAAGTGGGTGCCAACTCTAGAAGCGGCTGACCACCCCCTGGACAGGGCTAAGCAAATTTAAAGACTGCAATTGGATCCCATAAAGTGGAGGAAAGGACAGGAAATGATGTGGAAAAAGGACTATAAAAGTCCTGAACTTCCTGTCCAAGGGATTCTTTGACCTGAATTTTCAGCTTGGAGGGTCTTGGAATGGGACTGTGGCTTGGAGCTACACCTTGGGACTTCAACCTGGGACTCTGGCTCTTGGACTGCTTCTGGTAAGACTGCTCCTGGATCTTCTCCTTTGGAGCTTTGCTTGGGTGAGTGAGAAGCTGACCCTCCTTTCCTGGCTTCTGGAGAGATTAGTTCTGGAGAGGCCTCCTCTCTTGGAGAAGGCTGCGTGGGTGGAACCCCTGTTTAACTCATCACCAAGTCCTCTAGCTGAGGGATTAACGAGCCCTGCCTGGGTTGAACCAGGGACCAGAGCAACATTTAGGGTGATAAGCTAGACTTCTTACTCTACCCTCTTTTATATTTCTCTACTTTCACTCTTTTCATCTCTTTGTAAATAAAGCTACTGAAAGTCAATTTGACTTGAGCTATAATACTTTTAAACTGAAGACCACAGTATTATCTTAGAATTTTCATATATTTAGTCAAACCCTTAATTTTTAATTCCTTACAGCAACTATGTGGCGAATGGTTTGGAGAGTGAAGAGATTGGATTAAAGTTGCTAAAGTCCTAAATATTAGGTTCCTTTAGTAGAATTATCATGGGGGTCAGCATCATATACTGGGTAGAAGGCTGGTGTTTGGGGCAGCTAAGTGGCAAAATGGATAGAGTACTGGGCTTGAGTCAGGAGGATCTGAGTTCAAGCCCTGCCTCTTACCCATGCCAGCTGTAAACATAGACAAATTACCTAACCTCCAATGTTCTAGGCAGTTCTATAAGAAGAAACTCCCCTGTGTAGGGGAGCTGCCCTGGTTGAAGGAGAGGCTACACTAAGAATTTCCAACACAATGAAATCAGACCCTACAACTCCCCCATCCAACCCACCCCCAACACAACAGATTGCCCAAAGCACTAAACCAGCAGTTCACAGCAATGGAATCCCCTATTTAACCCCAAAGGAACCTGCCTACATTTTTACCTTGGAGGGAGAAGATTCTGCTGGGGCTGATTCTGGTCGTCTTCTGGGGGGCACAGGTGGGGGGATGGTCATTTCATCAGTGCTCTTGGTTAAACTTATTGACGATACTGAAGCAGATCCTGGGGGGAATTCAAGCACAAGTTGTTTTTAGGAGAAAGATTTCATTCAGTAACTGAACAAGCTTAACTAGAAACTGTTTCTGCTCATGTTTGTTAATGGAAATGCATAGAAGTACCAACAAATAGATCTTAAGAAAGCAGCACAAAAAACCCATCACCCAATTTCATTTACTTTTTAAGCCAATTGTTCTCAAGCATGCAAACATTTCTCAGCCTGGTTTGAAGAAAAGCACTCTCTAATAGGTATTCTCTTCCCTATTTGCCTCTTGAACAGCTGCGTTTCCAAGGCCAGGCTCTTGACCATAAAGCAAGGCCCATTCAGCTGAGTCTAGTTCCCAGACCTTTTCCTCACATACAGGTTGTCAAAGACTCTGGAAGGTGGGTGTTGGTTGGACTTGGGCATCTGGGGAGGGATTTTTCCCCAGACTCTAAAGTAGTGGCACAGCTGTGTTCCCAATTTATCTAAGCTGTCCTCAGGAACTTTCTCAGTGTTCCTTCCTAGCAATTTTTTCAAAGAAATGTTGAAGATTTAAGAGCCAGTGGTAAAAGTGCTAGGATTTGGTGTGTGATTAAAAAAAAGCATCTTTCTCCTGTGTTCTGAAAAATGGGGCTTTCTTTCCCGAGAGAATAATACTCTAATATTAATCCTAAGATTGTTGTGCAGGTGTCAGAAGAATGATGTAGTGGTAACTGTGGGTTTGGAATAAGAAAGACCTGGGGGTTCGAATTGAGCCTCTAACACAATCTTAGTTCTATGACCACAGGTCAGTGTTAGCAGGGACTTTCACTTCTGTCTTAGTACTCTAGGCCTAGGGTTAAATAAATGTTTGCTGACTGACTGCAAAATGAGGATTAGAAAACATCTGTCATCCCTACCTCATAGGGTTGTTCTGAGGCTTCAGAGGAGATTGTGTAAGCACTGTGCAAACATTCAAGTACTATTTATCAGTTTGTATAATAATTTCTAGTTTTATATCAGCCTGGGACCCCTGGTCTCAGGCAGTGTCAAATAACAAAAATATCGACTACACCAAAAAGTAGTTCATTGTGATAAAAATTCATTTGAGAACTGAGATAAACAAGGTATATAAAACTTTTAATAAAAACCAAATTGATTAAAATTATAGAAGTCAAATAAATAGATACTTAAAGAAAGGTAGAACAATAGAGTGAGATGCACACTAGGTTGTGTTTACTAGATGATTTTATTTTATTATTATTTCTTAAATCTATTTTTTAAATCCTTACTTTCTGCCTTACCACAACTCTAAGAGAGAAGGGCAAGAGGTAGGCAATTGGGTTAAGTGACTTCCCTGGAGCACCCAGTTAGGAAGTATCTGAGGTCAGATATGAACCCAGAGCTCGATCCACTGAGCTACTAAGCTGTCCCTCACTGGTTACCCTATTTGGGTAGATCCAGAGTAAGCTTAGAGTCCTCCCTGGGCTTAGTTTCTTCAGAACTGAGGCAGTTGGATTAGATAACCACAAAAATTCCATGACTGTGTAAGCAGCTAATTTAAATGTTAAGTCTTCTAAAGCATTGAAAGTTGAACATTGAAAACTGATAATAACCATTTATATTTGATTATATATTTTATTAGAGACTATCATGTTTAATAAATATATTTTAAAAGTAGGTTTTGATTCTTTTAGCTCTATGACTAGTATCTATGCATCTTTGGCCAAGACACAATCTCCCCTAGGTTTAAGTTTCTCTCTCTGTAAAATTAGGGGATCAGACTAGATGATCTTTAAGCTCCTTGTTAGACCCTAGAATTCATACTTTGAAAAAAATCTTTATCTATTTGATTATTGTATTAGCTGATTTATTGACTTGCCGATTGAAAATGAAGATGAAAATTAAAAGTGCTAAGTCACAATGGAACTTTTGTAGTGATTATTATTTACAGTTTACAACTTTAAATATGAATTTTGCTCAGAACATGAAAAAAATATAAATACACAAGATTTAAATTTTCCTTTAAACTAATTCTAGAATAATTTAAAGAGAGAATAACTGGATTCTATACAGGGAGAATGGAAGGTAGAATGAGAAAATACTGGCATCAACAATAAGAGGAATCCAGGCCATGCCATTTATTTGCCAAAAAGACCTTTGATAAGTCACTTAATTTCCTCCTATGTAAAATATGCCAGCCCCTTTCTTGTTAAGTATTTTCATAAATATTATATCCTTATTCTCATTCTATTTCTGTCATGATAAAGGCATTTACATCTTAATGAAGGAGAAATTGACAGATGGAAAGGCTAAAACCCAGGTATTTAAATGGCAGAAACAGGATTATACTTGGTTCTAGGACAGTGATCTTTCTACTAAATTTTGCCACCTTAACCTCAATCTCCTTTTTTGTTTAATGATACATGGCTGTTAGTAATATTTTTTTCTACTCAAATTAGAGTATGCAAAATCCATGGAAAAGCCTATACTTTATAAATAAAAGTAACTATATTTAATAAGTTCCTGTAATATTTTGCTTTTAAAAAGAAGTTTTCATAGAAATAATAACAGTAGTATTGAAGAAAATCATCAATGATCAAGGGTAAAAGAATAGGGGAAGGCCTCACTTAACAGATGTAAGCCAGGTACCACTGCCGCCAGACCCAAGGCAAGTTTGAGCAGGAAAAGTTATACGTGGTTTGAGTTCTAAAGCCATAGAAAATATTATAGGTGAGACTTAAACCAGATATACTAACTTGGGCCATGGGGCAGTGTAACTTGGATAAAGATGGTATCGCTGCCTGTGAAAGGAAACAAGAAAAACGAGATTTTTTTTCTTTCACTGAAATTTGTCAAAAGTTGTTTCATGATTAAAAAAAGATTCTATTATTATCGCTCATCTTAAATAACATAATGTTAGTCCATAGTGCAAACATATGTATCTGAAATGTTAAACATTGTTTTTTAGGAGTTAAAAAAGGGACAAAATTGGGCTAATATATTGGGAATTTAGAGACTGTTACATTAGTCTTTAGGTGTCATTGCCACTAATATGAAATGTTTCCAGGGTTAATAGTTTTATTTTGTTTCCTTCAATGAATCTTTGCTTCATTAAAAAAAAAGTCATATTTGTATTTTATCCTAGTATAGCCACTATTAACTCTTAAACAAGGAAGTAAATGGTTAAGGGCTGTGCTTTAAGAATAGCATTGGCCTTTTTCTGTCCTGTGATACCTTTTGTTCACAACTATTTAAATTACTAGCAGTAGAGCTCAGTAATAGACCAATTCTTTTAAGTACTTAGAGATGTAATTTGGGTTGGGTGACTTGAGTTCACTGATAGCTAGGTGCTCTTTTAGCACTTCTAACTTTTCATGAGTTTTAACAACTTTTGAAAAATCATCTTCCATGGTGGAGAAAAAAAAAAGCAAAAAAAGCATGGTCCTGCTTTTCTCCCATTACTTGTTATCTTCCTCCATCTTCCAAACTTGCAACTATAATTCACCACCAGATTATCATTCCTCTAATACTACTTTCATTATATTATTACCCTTCCCCAAACTCATCTTCTCTGTGGTCCAGTCTCCTTTTCCTGCTATTTTACCCTTTTAAGTCTATGTGAATATTTGAAGAAAATAGAAACTTTTCTCAGGGAGGAACTGTGTATTAACACATCCTTGTCCCTTATGCAACAACACATTATTTGCACATAGGAGGTACTAAAATACTGACTAAATTAATCTTCTGCTTGAAATTAAGAACATGTTGTAAGAAGTCATTAGGTGATATTCACTCACCTGCACAGGAAGAGAACTAGTGTGACAGATCAACAAATTCTAGGAAGACCAGAGATTTTGTTGTTTGATCAATTTAATCATTTAATATAGTTTTGGATACTGATATTTTAACTCAAATAATATACTTTGATTATTACTAAAAACATAGGCCTGATGTTATTAAATTGTTATTTAAAAAAACTCTGATAGGTATCATTTAATTTAGGAGTTACTATTAAGAATTTTAAAATAGCTAAAAGAAATGTCACCATTAGGTGAAAAGGGGAGGGCAAAAGATTAAATAAGAAGTCAGTATTCTATTTCAGCATGTCTTAAGCCATCCTAGTTATGTGAAATAAGGAATAAACCTTTTTTCCTTGATGCTTATAGGGAATTCCTTTCCTCCTGTGGACCCCAGAGTCCTCTGGTATTCTTCTGCATCCAACCCTGTCCACACATACCTTAATGTAATTCTTTATCAACCACAAGTACAACTCATGAGGCTTGTTGGTAATGGCAGAGATGTGGAAAAGGGGGAAAAAAGTCCCAACCCTCTGCCATATGCTTTTCAGGCCCATTCTACCTTCCCAGTTTCCTGTCCTCACTTTCCCCTAAGCTTGACAGTAGAGGAAAAAGAAAAGTTTGAAATAAAAAGGAACAAGATGGAGGAGATGGCAGTCCTGAAATGCAAACACCATTATCATAGGAAGGGCAGGGCAAGGTGGGTAGGAAGAAAATTACATTCTAAAATTATATCCCCCAACTTTCTTTGCCCTTTCAAATTCATACTCTTCTTCCCTACTGATCCAGTTTGAATCCTCTCTAAATCCTTTATCTATCTTAGCTTCTGTATAACCAACAGAATCCAAGACCATGCTCTTCATTTCAGAGCCAATACACTTCCATCCTAACCTTTACCAAGACATTGTTCCAGACACTGTGAACTACAAGAAGCTTGGAACTGGGGGAATCCTTTGTTCTTGCTGATAGGGTTAAGGAAGGTGATGGAGACAGGTACATTTAGTATCTAAAGCTAGAATTTGGGAATATAATCGCTATAGAAACATTGATATATGGTAGTTGGTGAGTTTTTGGTTGGACATTTCTTAGGAATAATACAGGGAATAATGTGTTCTAGATACAGATGATGGCCTCTCCAAATGTATGCATAGCAAATGGACACACATGGATTGATGTTTTGAAAGTTTAAGTAACTAGAATGAAAACCAGACAGGATAGTGGTACATAACGAATGCTATAAAGGTTATGAAGATGGATAGGCAAAAAAGGGAAAAAAAAAGGATCTGTGTCCTTTGGATTTCTTGAGTCCAGAGTTAGGAAATTAGGAACATGGATGGGCCACATTGGAAAAGAGGCAGGGATAGTAAACAAGCTGCTGATGGCTGCCACATTTCAAGATTTTTCTAAATTTCTTGTGGCTATGAAGTGGTTGTTTCTAAAGGAACACAAAGAAAACAAATTCTCTAATGTGGTTTAAATTGCTAGGCAGTTGCACAATTTATCAGTAAAGGTCAAATCTAATCACAGCGATAAATATCAAGGAGCTCTTAGATGATTTGCTGGTGTTGAACTTCAATTTCATTGTACTGAAGCTCTGCTGAAGTTTGTTATGTCAGTCACATAAATCTTTACCTTAACATTATTTATGCTTTGCTACTAGATTTGACTGATATAAAAGTCACATTAAAAGCAAATTACAGCTGTTATTGATTGGTTCAGTGAAATGCAAATGGGAGAATCAACTTGTTCTACAGAAACGATATTTTGAAAGATGCAACAAGCAATGTAGCAATGCTGATTGACTGATATTCATTCAGGGGGGTCATGTTGGGGGACACCTGTGCCACCATATAATGTAGCTGAAGACCTGAATTGTGTTTTGGATGCCCTACAGAATATTACAGTGGGATTTATGCAAGATTCATTAAGGATACTACATCACTTGTGAGGTATGCTTATTTATATCAAATAATATGTAATTACAGCACTTTGCAAATCTTACATTCCATAAATATCAACTACAGAGTTCCTCAAGCTCTTTTTTCATTAGAAAAGAAAGTTTACCATTCCCGTATAATACTTTCCAGGACTTTAGCACCTACTTGAGTGAAAAGGGCTTGAATGATCAGAATCAAACACACTGCACACGTCGGTGGTACTGGAAGCACCAGAGGCAGGGGGAGGTGTTAATGGTGTCCGTGGAGAGTTAGGTGCAGATGCTGTACTCTCTGTTTCACTTTCAGGGATCCGACTGTAACTAATCTTCCTTGGCTCCTGTTGCAGTGGTGTAGGATGTCTCATGGTACCTGGTCTTGGGTTTGATGGACGAACACCAGGAGACTTGAGGGGATAATTATATTTTTTTGGCTGCAGACCCATTAAAAACAAACATATTATTTAAAGCACCAGAATACAAGCAATATATTAAAGTATCTTAATTCAATGCAAAGTAGAATGCAAATTCCTTTGAAAGTCTTTGCATGTTATATCATATATGTTGGATTGATAATGACAGGTCAGGGATGAAGGGTAGAAAGATTAAGTTACAGAAATAATGACCTAGTCTGGAGAAAATGGGAACATTTTGTACCAGTTCCCTCATAAGTGATGTCAGAAAAGTAAAAAATATAGACTTTGTTGAATGTACATGAACAAATTGATCTTTAGCATAATAGACAGATCCCAAAATAGTATAGGGAAAATGTATAACAAATTTTAAAAAATAATACAAATTTTCCTGGGCAAATGTAGAGATTTTTTTTCTCTTTAAAACAGGAGTACTTTTATTCAATTAGAGTAAAACTTTAGAAATCTAGAAGCTCTGGAGAAAAGGATATTCTAGATAATCAAGTTTTCCAGCTAATCTAACCAATTTAAGTATAATTCCTTAATTTAAAAAATCCAGCAGAATGCTTTGAACATAATTTAACCTTTTCATTAACACTAAGATTATCTTTATGGACATCAGTCATTACAGTACACAGAGTACAAAGATGAAGCAATTTCCTAGATATTGTGAAATGAATGTTGTCAGCTGTCTGTTGAACGTCTTATATCCCTCCTCCCATCTCCTAGGTCAGGACTGAATGATCATAATCAAAGCACACCACACACATTTTGGTGAAGGAAGCACCAAGTTGAAGGACAGGTGTTCAGAGAGTTCATGAAGAATCTGACACAGATTCCCTAATTTGCTTGACTTTCTCACTGATCTAACCATAACTTATATTTCTTGAGTTTATACTCTTAGCTATCCTTTATTGCTTCTGTCACTATTTTGGCGAAATTTCTACTCTATTGTGGCCTTAGAAACCAGGTAAGTAAGCCTGCCAGAACTGTATGGGAAATGAGAATGAATGAATTTTGAGTGAAGGCATCAGGGATTTTTCCAGGAGTAAAATAAATAAAGGTCAGTGCAGTATTTCTTACAGGGCTGTATGCCACAAATTGTATGGAATTTACACTTGTAACCTCAGGTGCATGCAAGAATCTTCTGATTCTCCCAAAGGGTATGCTGCAACTCCTCCTGGTCAAGATTACATCATGAGCAAAGAAAGCTTGAGGGCTGCAGATTTAGTGAAGATTTGTCACTTAGCTACTCAGATGCTTGCTTCCTTGTCCTCAGTCATTTTAGAAAACATGGAGTATGATTGTATGCAGTGTTGGTTGGAAAATGACAAGTAACTGGAAAATAATAGATACTGTTTTCACAAAGGAAGTAAAAGTTTAATCAAACCTAAACATTTTCTGGGTTGTTGAGCAGTATCTAGTATTTACTCCAAATTAGTCAGCCAAAGTACCTAATATATTTGTATGAAAATATAATAATTACATAATTTGATATAAAGAAATACTTTAAAAAGTGTTTAAAATTCTAGGTAGATTTTTATCTGCATGCTTACAAATCTTGGTAGAGGCTTAGGGTTTCTTGGTTCAATTTCCAGTGACTTGTTGAACAGATAATCTGTAAATTCTTTTTCCATGCTATTTCCCATTGGATTCAAATTCTCAAAGAATCTCTAAAATATAAAAAGATTAAAACAATTATGAATTATTGACATTTGTGAAAATAACTGAAGAAAATATTTTAAACTCAAGAGAACACTGAATGATTGGAAGGAAGGTTTACTTTCCTAATATTTTTCCACCACCCCCTAAAATACTTGTACAAAGAACCGATGACCCAGTTTTCATCATGAACTACAAAATTTTGGAAATTCTATGGGTCTTCAATGGTAATCTGGTACAACGTATGCTTGAAGAAGAGTTTGTTCTACAACATATACAACAAGTGGTCATTTTAGGCTTGCCTGAATAAGGAAGAGTTCACTCACTCTCTAGAGAGCTCACTCTACTTTTGGCTAGCTCTTTTAAGAAGTTTTTCTTCATAAGCCCAAGCCTACATCTTTTCAGCTTCTATCCACTGGTTCAACTTTTGCCCTCTGAGGCTGAGGACAACAATCTGGTGACAATCATTGGTTCCTTTAGCTGACGCACAGGTGGTTGATGAACCTCCTGACTGCCTTCTTTTGGATGCTCTCCATGTTAGCAGTGTGTCCTTTCTAAAGATTTATACTCAAAATTGAACACAACACTCCCCCATGTCACTCTAGAGCTGTGGCTATTAAAATAAACATGATTCAATTTCTTCCAATACAGTTAAGTTCTATAAAATAAAGCTACTACAAAATACTAGAATAAAGCATCTGCTTTACTGTCCGATACTTACAGAATGTCTAAGCTTTATTTGGCAGTTATTTCCCATTTAAACTGAACCAAAAATATGTGAAGCTATCTCCTGATTGTAACAATGAAGATACTTAGTTCTTCCTTTATTGGGAAGATTAAATTGTAATCCACAATCTATTTTAGATTTAGATTTGAATTTAAAAAAAGGTGGCAACTCAGTATTTGAAATAGATCTACCCATTTTAACTACAAAAGGTGAACTAACAAAAAAAAGGTGTTAAGTAACCAAAAAAGGTATAATTTAACCAAAGAAGGTGTGAACTAAAGAGTGGGCAGTTCTGGAGAGGAGTGTCTGCTGTGATTGTTAGATGTGAAATTGGTAGATGTGGTAGATGTGACACAAGAGAAAAAGATCTTTAGAAGAGGACCAGAGGCCAGAAGAAGATAATTCGATTTGTTATTGAATTCGAGATTCAAGTTGGATGGAGGATCTCTGACTCAGAGTGGGACTGGAGGATCAGCCTCTTGAGCTTGGATTCAATTCGAGAATATTGAAGTGCTCTGACTTGGAGGAGAGACTGGAAGACAGACATTCAGACTTCTTTCCATTTAGATGGTCACTGTTGGTGAGTGAAAGGCTGATGTAGTGACCCTGCCTTTCTCAGAGGTGTAAACCTTCGAGAAAGGCCCATCGTCTTGAGACTCTTTTCCCTGATTAGGGCCTTAGTATTTTTACCTGGCTCAGAGGAAGCCAGAGTTTCCTCTCTCTTCCTTAATATCTTTCCTCTATTGTAAATAAACTACCATAAATTCCATTTACTTTAATAATTCATTTTGGGATTTAGAAATTAAATACCTGGTGACCACCTACATAAATATTCAGAATCCAACCACAATTAAATTTAACAAATATTAATCTTCAAATAAGTGAACTTACTTTGATATCAGATTCTACTCGCAAACAGTATGGTTGATTTTGGTACTGCTGTATTTCTCCTGTTATTTCTGCAACTTTTCTTCTTTTGCTAAAATTTATAAGTTCTTTTCCATGTCTTTTCAACACTTCAGGATTGCCTTCTTCTGTTTTCAAGATATTTGTCAAATAAATCCCTAAAAGATATAATGAAATGTTTTAGGAAAAATATACTTGAAATTTTACTCTCTCTGGTACCATTCTACATTCCCCTAAGTATGCAACAAATAACAATCTATTAGGCTACTTCTTTCAAAAAACTTCTGTCAAAAAAAATTCACTCAAAAGCCATTTATTAAGTGGTTACTAATAATAAAACAATGGGTTAGATATAAAGTAATTACCTATGGGTTATAATTATATAATTGTCCTTGTCCTCACAAAGCTTATGATCTAGCAAAGATTCATGGTAACTATTGCAATATATGATCTATCTATCTATCTATCTATCTATCTATCTATCTATCTATCTATCCACAAAAAGACTATGCAATGTATAGAGTATAGAATAGAACATATAAGTAGGACAGTAACAAAGTGATAATCCTGTCCAATAGACTTAACTTAAACTCAACATGTCGAAAATAGAATTTAGATCCTTGATTTACAAACCCTACTCCCTTCCAAACTTCGCTATTTCAAACTTCATCTTTACAACATCTCTCAAATGCCCCATTCTCTCATCTGACACTGCTGTCCTTCTAGGGAGGGTCCTAATCATCTCACACCTGGATTACTATACTAGCCTGCTGGAGGGTCTGCTTGCTAATAGTCACTGCTCATTCCAATCCAGGCTTCATTCAGTTACTAAAGCACAGGATGACTATGTTACCTCCCTATTCAAAAAAGCTCAAAGAGCTTCCTGTCACCTCTAGGATTAAATATAAAATCCTCTGTTTGGCATTCAAAGCCCTTTATAACCTAATCCCCTCCCTGCATGCCAGGCTTCTTATACCTTAAACATTCCTACACCTCTACCCCCCCTCCCTCCCACTACTCCATCTATTTATTCTTGGCATTTTCATTGGCCATGAAACTCTTCCATTCCTGGAATGTTCTTCCTCTTCAGCTCTGCCTCCTGGCTTCCTTTAAATCCCAGCTTCTACTGAAAGTCTTTCTTAATTCCCTTTCATTTTAGCTCCTTTCCTCTGTTGATTATCTCTGGTTTCTCACAAAAGTAGCTTGTAGGTACATTTTGTTTGCATGTTGTCCCTCCCATTAAACTATGAGACCTTCAAGGCTAGGGACTGTCTTTTTTTGTATCTTTAGGTCAGCACAGTGCTTGGCAAATAGTAAGCACTTAATAAATGCTTTTTTGACTGACTAAAATTATAATCACTAAAAAAGAGAAAAAGATATGTAAGTTAGCCTTTTCCCAAACGGACCTAAATCTCATAGCAAGTTCACACTTGTTAATGTACCAACAGTTATGACAGCAAAGTCAAACAGTTTTGTTGCATCAAAAACCCATTACACTCTTTAACAGAAACAGTGGTTTTGTCAAAAGAGATAAGAATAATGCAAACTCTAAAACTCCTATTTTAAAACAGAAGATCTATAGATAGAAGTTTCCATGAGGACAGCTTAGGATATGGTTTACTGAACATAAAGGAAGGTTCCTGAATGGAAGGGGGACTTCAGCTATGCATGTGAAAAAAGCTCTTCCCCACTGCCTAGAGCAACATAAGCAGCCAAGGACTCAGATAAATCCAGGGATTCTTTCCTATATTCCACAGTCCTGGCAGAATGAGAGAGAGTATCTAGGAATGAAACATTGGGATTACCGCCTTGTTTCAAGCATTGGGTCAAGGCCTGGACCAGACAGGAGGAATGGAAGGAATGGGGGATCGATCTGGAGGATTATGGAAAAATTCATCAACAGAATTAGAAACTTCTGGGTTGATTGGGAGAATGGTGGTTATCTGTCCCAGATATGTAGGCCTAGATGGAGAATTTGTCTTTGAGAAGAAGTGAATTCAGTTTAAGCTGAATGGAGTCTGAGATGCTGGGAAAAAATCTGGGTAAAGATGTCTGTCCAGAAATTATGGCTGCCAGATGAAAATGAGGGAGAAAGAAAAGGAATGGTCAAAGACATAGGAAGAGAACCAGGACACCATAATGTCAGTGAAGTTAGATGGGGAAAGGCTTGAAGAAACAAAAGGTATTCAGAATTATCAGATACTAAGAGAGGGTGAAGGAGAAGTGCTAAGGACTATTGCTACTTGATTATTAAATGGTCATTGATAGCCATTTCCTAACAGAAAAATGATCAAAGGATATGAACAAATAGTTCTTTAAAAATGAATTATAAAGTATTCACATGTGAGAGAATGCTCTAAAACACTAATAGTAAGAGAAATGCAAATCAAAACCTCGAGGTTTGGCAAAAATGACAGAAATGATAATACTCAAAAGTTGTGGAATGATAGGAACACAAATAAATTGCTGATGGAGCTGTGAAATGGTAAAACCATTTTAGAAAGTAATTTAGAATTATGCAAATAGAGTAATTAATATGTCCATATTCTTGGAGCCACAACTCCATGAAAGGGCTTATACCCCAAGGAAACTACTGATAAGAATGAAGTCCTCACATACACAGAATTGGAAATAAAGTAGATGTCCACCATATGGGGGATGGCTAAACAAATTGTGATGAAGGAATGTAGTATTGCTGTGTTGTAAAAAATGAAGTGTGTGATAAATACAGAGAAGCATGGGAAGACTTATATGAACTAATGCAGAACAAAATAGATAGTTCCAAGATAATATACATAAGGGCTATAACAATGTAAACAGAATGAACAATTACATTCCAAAAAACCCAAAGGAAAGAAACAAACTAAAGATCAAGCATGACTTAAATAAAGTACTATAAGAAATAACCCCCAATTTATTCCTTTGTGGAAGTCTCTGGTATTACACATTACAAATGTTTTTATACTTTTTCAACATATTGATCAGTTGTGCTGGTTTTTTTCTTTAAAAAAAAAAAAGAATGCTATCTATTATATGGGATAGCTCTCTGGGTAGGGGAGGGAAAGGGATCCTGGGCATAACTATGATGATGTAAGAATAGAACACACCAATAAAAAAAAATTTTTTTTTAAAAGAAGAGATCTTTTAGAGAGGAGTTTTGAGAATGGTGGCAATATTGATTATGGTAAGGCCAGATCACAGATTCTCAGTTCAAAGCCACCTTGGAAGGCCAGCTGGTACAAAAGCCTTCATTCAACAGAAGAAATAGAGGCTCAGAGAAATAAGCTAATTTGTCCAAAGTCACATAGTTCATAAATGGCAGACCTGGAAATTGAACCAAAGTCCTTTTATTCCAAATTCAAGAAATATTCCATTTTGTCATGCTACCAGAACAGATCACAGAAGGTAGGACAAGAAAAAGATAAGTAGTCAGTATAAACTGCTATTTTGGGAAGTTAGGCAGTAAAATAAAAAGGAATTATCATAGTTTTAAGATGGCTCTAAACATATCAATATAAAGAAGAGGGCCAGGAGAAGACTGAATATATAAGATAAACTAATATATATATATAGCTCTCAAAAAAAGAGATCTTAAATATATTCTGCTGTTTCTTATATGTCTTATCATTTTTTTCAAAATACAAATCCTACGTTGTCTAAAACCATATCAATCATTTAATTAAAAAGAAAGTTAGTACTTACCAAAGAAAGGCACACATGGTGGATTAATAGACCTGAGTTTTGCCAAATATTTTTTATAATGATCTTCACTTAGTTCATGAGCTTCCTCTAAAATTTTCTTTTGGCGACTTGGAATTTGCTGTAAGAAATAAATCTATGAAGCTCATGGTCACACATGAATTTACAAGTTTTGTCAAAAATACAGGAAGGTGAATAATATTGTTCTTGTATAAAAGTCTGGGCAAGATAAAAAAACAACACATTTAACATCTCATATGAAATTAGTGGATATTGTACAAGTGCTGCACTGGGAATATATATACATATATAAAACACACCCAACACACCCTCCTGGGCAAACAATGTTTCATAGTCTTAGGTACCATCTACCCCTTCCAAACTAAACTTTGAAAAATGAGTAGATCAATGAATGTAAAAAACATTTATTGAGCACTTACTATGAGCCAATTATTTTTCTAAGGACTGGGAAGACAAAGCAAAAATACAAGACAGTCCCTGCCCTCAAAGATTCAATCTAATGAGATAGAGAGTCAGTGTTTCTGTCTCGATTCTTTCCAAACTTTGCTGAATTTTTCTAGATCCTTCCTTTTCAATATATAAGAAAAGGGAACACTGATCTTAAAACAATAACAAAACTAGATCTTAAAACAGATGTTCTAAGAAAAGATGACAATTTAAGGACCCTTTCAGTAAGATGGAGAGAATGGGGAGGAAGAAAGCCATATAGGTAGCCCTTCCAGTAATATATAGAATCACAGCCTAAGTTGAAAGGGACCTGAGAGTCTGACAAAATCCAATTAATCCCTGAACAAGAATTTTCTCTAACAGTAACACATCAATAAATGGTCATCTAGCTTTCGTCAAAAGATTTCGAGTGAGGAGAAATCACTAACTCCCATAGTGACACATTTTATTTTTGGATAACATTTATCTTTTAGGAAGTCTTAGTTCTGCTCTTGGAGACCAAGCAGAGCAAGTCTCATTTCATCCATCCATCTATCTCTCTGTCTGTCTGTCTTTCTTTTAAAACCCTTACCTTCTGTATTAGAAATGATGCTAAGCATCATTTCCAAGGCAGAAGAGTGGTAAGGACTAGGTAACTGGGGTTAAGTGTTTGAATCCAGGATATCCCATCTCTAGACCTGGCATTCTATCCACTGGGTTACTTAGCTGCCCTCTCATATCTTTTCTAAGGGATAGTGCTTGAAATTCTTGAAGTCAGTCATTTTATTTCCTCTCCTAAGCTTTCTCTTTTCTAGGTTTTTGTAAAAATGAAATTAGTTGATCCTTATGCATCTACAATAGTTTCTTTTTGATAACAACATTCTTTCTCTTCTAGGAATTTTGTGTCTTCAGGAATTCATTCTTGAGTAATTTCTACCCTTCTGTGCTGACATATTTTATAGAATTTTGATCCAGGGAATCCTATCTATACTTTCCCTTAAATGCTTCAAAGTGTTTAGAGTAAAGTTATGGGAGATTCTCTGGGTTTGTTCCTCCTGCAGTATAAGAATATTGCAGTTTCCCCAGAGACTATTATTAGCCCAGTTATTTAAGAGAGTTTGAGAGAAAAATGAAATTTGCACATTAATAGATCACAGTGTGGACCAAAGATGGGAAATGCTTAGAAAGAGGTGCAACGCACAGATGGAGTTATGGGCACGACAGCAAAGCAGTTACTCAGGAGTGAGGCCCGTGGCACGTTTCTCTTAGACAGAACAAGAGCAGTTGTGGCATCTGCACCCCTGAGGTGCTGTTTTCCTTTTTCTGGTTACATTCTCCAATGCCAGAGAGTAAGTATTTTTTGCATGGGGTTAAGGGATATAGAGATGAAAAGACATCATTAGGGTCAACACATGCTGCAAGCCTGAAGATGCTTCTTCTGAGCCATTCTTGCTCACATGAGATGCTTGTCTGTGCACTGTGACAATCTCTTTTCATGTGTCAGATTGAGATATTTAAGATCATATTCTGAATTCACTGTTGAAAGGTTTAGATAAATGCACTTTAAAACTAAAAGATGACTATTAGAATAGATAAAGTAGGGAATACATATCAATTTGAAAATGTTTTCTATAAATGTACCTCAAATGTGTGGTCCAGTCTATAAACAGGTGATGAGTTCATGGCACTGACAACTTCAAGTACACCATTAAAGTTGTTCAGTTCTTGAAAGACTTGAAGAATCTCAATTATTCGACTCACCACTGCTACTCTTTCTTCTAGGTTTTCTGCTTCCACGATACACCTGAGTATAGAAAGAATTTTTGTTTTTTTTTACCCTATAAAATCTTAAGTGGCAGTAATTGAAAGCTAGCATATAATCACTACAGGATACATTAAAAGGAGCTATCAAATCCAAATATTTCAATGGATCTGGAATTTCACTGATATTTTTTCCAGTGGTACAGATCACAATTCACTCCTATGTTCCTTTGTGGTCTTCTCCACTTCTTAATATAAAGCTTCCATAAAGGATCCAGCCAATTTATTGGAGGTCTTTGTGTAGGACTTTAACATTTTGCTAGTACCAGTATATCCATTTCTTATGCCTTGCTTTTGTTACATTTATCTTTCCATCATACAGTTCCTGAATGACACTGTTTATGTTTCTTCTTATGTGCAATCCATCTCTGGTAACCTTCTGTAGCTTAGTTGAGCCCACTAGGCAGGATCACAATTTTGATTCTTTGAAGGTCATGGTATCTTTTAATTTGCTACCAAATAGCATCCCCAAAAGAAGATGGTTAAAAGAATGGGTTTGGGGATCAGGGAACAGCTTAACTTCACTGAAAATGCTAAGCAATTTTCCAAATTCCATCTATCCTACTCTTTTTTTTGTTCACTGTGCACTTGTAGTACCTTGCCAAGTTAGATTCACTGATAAACTATATCCACTTGGCTTCTTCAACCCTGCATGCCGTAATTTGAGTAATAAGATAGTCTTCATTCACTTTCTGTCCCTTCCCTGATAACCTGTCCACCTACATAGACTGGTAAAGCAATTTCTTTTGAGTGGTCATGAATTATCTTGAGAAGGTTCTGTAAGTAAATTGAGGTTTGATATATTCTGAATTATATTATCCACCTCATTGTTTTCAGGGAACCCTTCTTTGGATTCTGCACTGGATATCCTTTATGAGAAAACTGAGCATTTTTGGAAAGCACTAATTTGCTTGATATGGATAAAAACCTATTGAAAAAAATTCTCTTTTGGTTATAGCAGCTAAAGAATATATGGATAGAAGATACTTCAATGGAGTTCAATTAAGGCTGCATTTTGCTCCATGAAGTAAAAAACTATGTTCTTATATCATTTAAAAAAGAATGGAATCTTGTATCTTTCTCAGTCAGTTTGGAAACTAAAAAGATAGAGCTTGCTATAGAAAAGTTATTTTTTCTCATATAAATCCTGTTCATTATTCACATCATGACCTCTAATCTTTCAACCCATGAGTGCTCTTTCATTCCTGAAACTAGCTATATTACTCTCCTCCTCTCCTCCATTTTGAGTCCTTGGTGAAGCAGTTCAACTTGACACTTTCCTCTTCTCTTGAGTTCTTTAAACTCTCATCATATTGCTGATCTTTCCTTGTCAAGGTTCAGTTTTGTATCATTCTCACCATCCACTGCCTTTGCTTCTAATACTGAAGGTGGAAAAAAATCATAAAACCAAGCTGATAATTATATTATCCAGAATATGTCTACTGCAAATTTGTTCATTGGACTCTCACTGGTGCAAGGAAATTTTTTTAACATCTTCCTAATGAACTCATTATTGCATTCTCTACAATAGGTCTTATTTTTATTTCCAACTTTTTGTTATTTAAAAATAGAACTAGTATAAAACACTAAATATGCATATTTAAAGTAGTGTAATAAATTTGAAAATTAATTTGAAATGTTACCTGCTACATTAAAGAATGATGAAGCATATCAACAAATATTAAAAATCCCTTTGAGGGCTTTGAAAGAATGCATGCCCTTTGATCCAACAATACCACTACTAGATCTGTACCCCAAAGAGATAAGAAAAAAAAGGGGTATACAAAAATATTCATAGCTGCAATCTTTGTGGTGGCAAAAAAATTGGAAAATGAGGGGGTGTCCCTTGATTGGAGCATGGCTGAACAAATTACGGTATTTGATGGTGATGGAATACTCTTGTGCTATTAGGAATGATGAACTTTTGATTTCTATATGAGCTAGAAAGACCCCCTTATCCTGATGTGGAGTGAAATGAGCAGAACCAGGAGAACATTGTACAAAAGAAATGGAAACATTGTGGGAGGATCAAGTGACTTTGCTACTAGTAGCAATACAATGCTCCAGAACAATCTTGAGGGACTTATAAGAAAGAACGCTATCCACATCCAGAGAAAAGACTATGGGAGAAAGAACTATGGGAGTAGAAACACAGAAGAAAAACATAATTTATCACTTGTTTATATGGGTATAGGATTTGGGGATTTGGTTTTAAAAGATTGCTCTATTACAAAAATGAATAATATGGAAATAGATATCAAGTGATAACACATGTAAAACCCAGTGGAATTGTCAGTTCTGGGATGGGGAAGGGTAAAGGTGAGGAAGAGATTATGAATCATGTAACCATGGAAAAATATTTAAAATTAAATAAATTAAAAAATAAAAATAAAGAATCCTTTGAACTTGAAGCTACCCAAGTTATAACTGCTTTATATTATCAAACTAAAGATATAGTAAACTTAAAACTCTAATCAGGAGACTTTCTAATTATATAAAATTCTGAATATGAATTTAGTAAAGTGGAAAGAGCACGGGACCTGGAGTCAGACCTGAATTTGATCCTTTCTCTATGACTGATCAAAGCACAGACTGCCAAGATATGTACTTCATGATTTTCAAAAATAATGATAATACTTATTTTCACAGGGTTGTTATGAAGAAAGTATTTTGTAAACTGTAAAGTACCATATTCATGTATGCTAGCATTCATTGGTCTGGCAATCATGGATGATTAACAAGGACCATATATTTATATCTTTTACATATTTTTTCTTGATGAAGTTTCCTCAAACCCAAAATTACAACAGAATAGATCTCTACTCAGTAAGTTGAACCCTTTTTAAAGCAAATAACTGATGTTATGATATGCCTTTAACATCAAAATTTTCTCTATAATGCATGCTAAAATTTGTTATTTTTTGCTTTATACACAATAAACCAGGAGTAGGCATTTAAAGAATCAATAAACCTGAATTCTGTATTCACATCATGCCAGGGATTAAGAATTATTAATGCATAAGTAGGGGAAAAGTCAAGTTTTTTCCCCTCAGAAAACTCCCTCAGTTCTTTATTTATACCTTGTCACAGGCTTCAATTCATCTTTTACTAAAAAATGTCTTTGCCCCAAAAAATTACTATATGAACTATAGAAATCTATTCATCCATTATCCTCTAACTATTCTTTAAAGAACACTGGACAAGTGGCTCTGTAATGATGATTTTCATAAACTTTGGCTAATACAGAATACCAAAAGTTTCAGATTCTAAAGATAAGTTTAACTCAATGGGCTATGAGAATAAAGAAAGATTTCAAATAACTTACTTTTCAAACCACAAAGTTAGATTAGTTGTGTGGCGGATCATTTTCAAAAGGTTAGGAGAATTAATTTCTTTGTCTTCTTTTGTCCATACGCTTCCAACTAATTCTGATGGCTGTACAGCTCTAAAAACATAACAGATATATTCTAATTACATACATATTCTTTTAAAAAACATAGTAAAAAAAGCATTTATTAGGCATCTGGTATCCTAGAAAGGTACCTTTTACAAGTCAGTCAGTAATAAGCATTTTTTAAGTGCTTACTAAAGAACAATGATAGTTCTTGTCCTCAAGGAGTTCAGTCTAATTTAATGGGGGAAACAATATGTAAACAACTATGTACTAATAAGAAATAGATAAAATAAATTGGAGATGATCTCAGAAGGGAATTCCAAATATCTGGAACAAGTAGGAATGGAGTTCTGTGATATAGTTGCCTTTTTATAGTAATATGTAGAAAAGATTATCTTGATAAATATAGTGAATTTATGACAATTTGATACATGCTTGTTATAGAATTTCAACTTTTGAACTGGTGCTTGAATTAGAAATGAAACCCCTTCAAAGAACTATAAAATGTTACTTTATGATAACAGACCAGTTTGAAGATTTCCATTTTATAGTAAAATAAGTAGATAAGACTTGGTAGAGTAACATTCTGATGTTCTCAGATATTAAGTTGCGATTTATAAACAGTCAAAATTAGTTGCAAAAGACATAGGAAATGAATAAAACAATTTTTATGCCTGTTATTCAAAAAACACCAATTTCTGATGGAAAAGCATAGCTGGCCATGGTTTTAAAGAGAGACGTAGTCAAGACATTTACTGATCAGGTGAAAGGTGAGAGGAAGAAGATGGGGTAGAGTTGTAAAGCTTATTTCAGAGTTAAGTCAATATGGATAAATTCTGGCATTGTATGGGTATACCATGTTTCATAATAGTTTTGTTGGCTAATAAATAATAAATAAGTTGGAAGTTATTCCTCTTCATGTTCTGAGCTTGGAGATATTGAAGAAAGGAATGGAAGAGTATAAGGTAGTGCTGCTATTTTAGAGCAGTCTCTTCATAAACACCGTTTTTACATACTTATAAAGTTATGGGAAGAAACATCAAGATTTACCTTCCACCGATGTATATTAACGCAATAAAATGCCTTCAGTAATTATAAAATGTTTAGAATTTTGACATTATGCCAGACACTTTGAATTAAAATCATCATGAATCTGGAATCCTGTTTTATGACTTGTCACATAGGAGACTATAAATAACCAAGATGACTTTTTTAAAAGTCCAACTGCTATTCCCTATGGGGATATAAGATGACCCAATATAAATAACAAAATTTGAAATTTTCTAGATACAAATTCAGGTTGTGATGTATATTTAATATATTCTATAGGTTGATTCTTATTTTAATGCTAATTGTAGCAGCTATGGCTAAGAGGCAGCAGAGGTTTCCTTAAGCTGATGTTTAAGCTACAAGATTCCAAACACAACATTTCAAGTGATTGATGATTTTATAAGGGGGAAAAAAAACAAACAAAAAAATTCCCACAACACTCCTTCCGCTGAAGTTTGTGAGAAGCACTCCATAAATTGCCATGCCAAAAATGTATATTACCTAGTGGCCAACTTTCTGGTGATCAGCCTCCCCAATTTTAACTGGGACAGTTCATTGTCCAGTTCATATTCAAAGCAATAACTAATAGAAGAAAATCCTGTTGCTGCTATTAAAAATGTTTTCATCTATCAGTCTGTCAGCAAAAGTTGCTGAATTCTGTTAGTGCTGGCTTGATTGCTGACATACCTGGTGAATAAGTGGAGGAGGACTTAAAAAAAAAAAGAGACTCCACAATCTAGAATGACCTAATAAATGTGAACAATTTGACAAATTTAAGTTATGAAACATAAAATTTCAGATGGCTTTTTAAAAAGGAATTTTTTATTTCACTTTAGTGTAATCTTATTAACAAAAGAAAATCATGATCAATTTAAATTTCTTATATGCAATAATTTCTGCCACAACAGAAAAACAAACAAATAACCTGTAATAAGGGTGATTTATTGCTTAAAAATATCTTAACAAATGTGGAATTATTTTGCATAAAAATCAGTTTTATTTGTTAAATTGCATACCGGTAGAGATCTGATTCAAGTAAAGTGAGCTGTCGAGCAATTTCTATTGGGTGCAAGGTGAGCAGGTCAAAAGTCTCTGTGTGTCCAGGTCTGCTTATATGCCACTCAACTGCAGGAGGTGAACTTTCAAATGTTATATTATGTCCTGGCCCATTATCTCTTGCCATTTTTTTCCGTTGGATGATTTTAGTGATAGATTCAACCCATTTCTTCATTGCTTTGCCTAAAATGTATTAAATTTTTAAAAATTATATATTAAAAAAATAAAAAATCATAGTTGAATTCCATTCAGTTTTTTACTGTGTTAAAATTTCTGGAAAGAAAGTACCATTATGTAACACATTATAGATGGAAACCCAGAATCACTAACAAGATGAAAAGTCTTTACAAAACAATAGATTTCTTTTCAGGGTAAAATGATTAAATTAACATACTGTCCTCCCCCCCCCCCCCATCAGAAAGAACATGAGTTCACCACAAACAAGGAAATGGCACATTTATTACTCTTGGTTATTTTAGACTCTTCTTACACAAGAAAACTCAGATGTATGGAATATGATTGTAATTATGTTAAAGATTAATAGTATATGCATATTTTATCATTTGATATGTTATCAACTGATAAATTATCATATCATTTTTATGAAATGAGGAAACGAGGGAGGGTTGATATCCCCAGGAAAGATCAGAGCTACAGTACTTCCAGTTCCTTCACAGAAAACATTACCATCCAACTGGATAATATTTCTGATTTTGCTTGTCTTAAAGACATGTTTATTTCAATGTTAAAACAACTGGATCATAGTAAATTTAAATAAAAAGCTGATTAGTAGAATTTGAAAAAATTAAATTTATTATAGAATGTTTGTAGACTAATAACCTGATGAATTTATTTACTGTTAAATCAGTTGAGGCAGTTTGTTGGCATATCTATAATTATATTAGTCCTTGATTATCAAGTATTACTGACTATATAACTAATATATTTATTACAGTACTAAAAAGATAAAACACAATAAACATACCCCTTACTGTTCCAATAAATTCTTCTAATCGTTGCAAAAGATCTGTATCTCTTTCAAAATCATAGAAGTGGTGTTCTACCCAATGTCGACATACATTTAGCACTCTGTGGCATAAAAAAAAAAAGATGAGTGAATTATAGGAACCTAAATTTGCCTTTATATATTTGTTAGAGAGCACTAAATGAAAAATCAACCCAAGTCAAAAGGTCAATTTCCTATAGTACCTTTAATTAGAGGCTGCTCAAAGACTTACAGATAACTGAGAGGTAGTGTGCTGTAATAGATAATGCATGAGATCTGGAATTAGGAAGATGTGAGTGTGAATTATGCATCAGATCCTGCAAAATGGAGATAATAACAGTACCCCTACATCATATTCTTTTCCATTAATACTCACCGGAGTTGAACAGGCTGTATGTATTCTTTTCTAAATCGTTTTAGTTCTACACTAAGGGGTTGATCTCCATTCTCCATAGCAATTCTATCAGCCTCTGTTGGCTCAGGTTCTGGAATTTCAAACCTGGTACAGAAAGAGACAAATTGCTAATTATATATTTATTACAGTTACAACCCTTTTGTGCTATTTCAATTTTCTCAGAGGAATCTAATAAAAATTATTTAACTGAAATGAACAAGTTTTATTTCAAGTGCATTTACTTGCAATGTTTTAATAATCTTTGTATTTTATAGTTGCACTAAATTATGAAGAAGCAAACTATCAAGAAAAGGCTTATAACATAACACATTATAGTAAATGAGTTAATGTTCATATTGTGAAATTAGAATGTTTCTAAGAAATGCAAACTTGGCAGTTCAATCTTTATGTTTTAAAAACTATAAAACCTTAAATGCACACACCTCTCTATCAGAAGACTCAGTAGCTCTTGAGGCTTGCAGAAAGATCTATAAGTTGTAAGAAATGTCCGAACGAAATTGGGATCTAAAAGAGTAAGAAAAAGTTTATCTCTTTTACACCTTTCAGTCAAAACACCATACAACAGCAAAAATATTATCCTTGAGGTTAAAAGCAATATATAAACCTGCTAACAAATACTTCTATATATAGTATTTTAGCATTAACATATAATTGGATTTTGAAGTACCCTGTTAGTTTAAATGAATTTATTTGCTTCATATTTTAATACTAAAATGGAATAATAAAATACAAAAGAATCAAGTAATTATTGAGTACATTTTTTCACTAGCTGCTATGCTATCAGTGGACATAAAGGAATGGAGGTGAAGAATGAAACTACGCCATTTCTTGTTGGCTTTCCACTTACTAACAGGATTCCACAGTACTTAAATTTGGCCCATCTCCGTTCATTCTCCTTACATTTTCCCCATGGTGAGAGTGGAAGCATCAATAATACCAAAAGAAGTTTCCCAATTTCTAAACTATTTATGAAGTATTTTTTCTACCAAAGTAACAACAACATTGCATCTTGAAGAAAATAAGGGCAAGCTGGAATAGTCTCAAAAAACTTGAAACTGGTAAATGATTTGAGGAATTTATAGAACTTATCCTTAGTGACCACTAACAAAACCTCATTGAAGTTGGGGAAAAAAAGTAATAGTAGTATATCATTAAAGTTGGACTAAATTTGTTAAAACATCATTTTGAGTGGTTTACATACCCCTGATTTTGCAATAAAGACTTGTTATAATAATGGTTAAAATTTACATAGCTTTATTTTAAAAGCATTTTGTGTATAATACCTTATTTAATCCTCACAGCAAACCTTGTGAGGTTTACAATATGATAATGTTCAGTTTTAGAGATGAGGAAACCAAAAAGATGGCAAGTACTTGCCCATGGTCACGCAGCTAGGAAGTTTGAGGTCACGTTTGAACCCAAGTCCTCTTGACTTCAGGCCTACTCTACTGTGCCACCTAGCTGCTCCAGTTTTAATTAATAAATTAAAAAAAATTTCAATAGCTACCTTACTACTTAGTACTACTGATTCTCATCATTCATGGTAGTTATATCTATAAAGTTGCAGCAAGAATTGAATTAGTGAATAGGGAATCATTGCTCCTAAGGGAAATTTGGATGAGGTTCCTGCAAGCCTCTGGTCACAACACGGACTTTTCTGTCTTTCCAGAGTTGCTTCACATACCAATTGGGAAATTTCCTTCTCCTTTTTTTTCTGAATGTGCTGTACTGTTGACTCATTAATAGTGAATTCATGAATAATAGCACTATATCAAATAAATAAACAAAACAAAAAAAAACAAAAATCACAAAAATTTAAAAAAATATGGACTAAATAGATCACAAAAAGGATATTTGCTTTATCATATGAGAGCAGAAACAAGAAGGCAGAGCATTACCTTCTTCAGTTTTAACTGGGAATGTGTAGATAGGGAGACCTAACTTTTTCTCTGCTCAGTATAATAAATCTGTGAATGACCATATGAGCAGTGCAAGGTTTGATTTCTAGAGTTACAAATAAATTTTTGCAAGTAGGTGAATTAGCAAATATATAATCAGTGAATTACAGATATCAACTGCATTTCTGTTTAGTTCCTTTTAATTCAATTTGTATCAAAAGTTTCCTACTCTTTAGAGTAGAAGTCTCATACCTTTTCAATGAGTAAATCTAAATTTCATTAACTGAACTAGGAAATCCAATTTCAGCAAGGTCAGAAAGCCATGTTGGTGGATATTTAGAGCCACAGTTAGGTAGTCCTTGGACATTTTGCCATTCTTTTCTTTTTTCTTTTTGTTTTATTATTATTTTTTAAAATTGTATTTAGTCAATTTAGAACATTTTTCCTTGGTTACAAGAATCATATTCTTCTCCTCCCCTTCCACCACCTCTCCCCATACCCGACGTGCAATTCCACTGGGTATCACATGTGTCCTTGATCAGAAACCATTTCCATGTTGTTGATGTTTGCACTAGTGTGATCATTTAGAGTCTACATCCGCAATCATATCCCCTTGACCCATGTAGTCAAGCAGTTGTTTTTCTTCTGTGTTTCTATTCCCACAGTTCTTTCTCTGCATGTGGATCACGTTCTTTCTCAGAAGTCCCTCAGAATTGTCCTGGATTAGTGCAGTGTTGCTAGTAGAGAAGTCCATTACGTTCGATTATACTACAGTGTATCAGTCTCTGTGTACAATGTTCTCCTGGTTCTGCTCCTCTCACTCTGCATCAATTCCTGGAGGTTGTTCCAGTCTCCGTGGAATTCCTCCACTTTATTATTCCTTTGAGCACAATAGTATTCCATCACCAACATATACCATAATTTGTTCAGCCATTCCCCAATTGATGGGCATCCCCTCATTTTCCAATTTTTTTGCCACCCCAAAGAGCGCAGCTATGAATATTCTTGGACCTGTTTTTTTCCTTATTATTTCTTTAGCTGGATCAAAGGGCAGACAGTCTTTTAGCACCTTTTGGGCATAGTTCCAAATTGCCCTCCAGAATGGTTGGATCAATTCACAACTCTAACAGCAATGCATTAGTGTCCCAATTTTGCCACATCCCCTCCAACATTCATTACTTTCCTTTGCTGTCACGTATAGCCAATCTGAAAGGTGTGAGGTGGCACATCAGAGTTGTTTTGATTTGTATTTCTCTAATTATAAGAGATTTAAAACTTTTTCATGTGCTTATTGATAGTTTTGATTTCTTTATCTAAAAATTGCCTATTCATGTCCCTTGACCAGTTATCAATTGGAGGATTTTACCATTCTTTTCTAAACAACTTTTTGGGGACTTTAAGGACTAAATAATTTACAGGAGAAAGAAGGGCAAAGGCACTCCTATACATTGGGGGGAAAAATCTATTTTGTCTATGCACTATTATTTTTTTTTACTCAACTACAGGGAGTTTAAAAAATGCCAAGTTTTCAGATGTGTTTCTTGAATATCTTATTTTTTTTCTTTTTGTTTTATTTATTTATTACCATAATAAGATTATAAACTCTGTAAAAAGCAGAAATCTTGCTTAAACCACTACTTTGTAGGTGACTAATTCAGTGAGGGAAAAAGTTTGACTTTGAGATATTCTGGAATTTAATAAAACTTGAGTTTATAGTTAAAAGAAAGTTATTGGTTGTCCTGTTATGCCTGTTAAAAAACAAAGAAACATAAAACAGTACGATTCTACAGCACATAAAAATGTATGATCAAATAAATAAAATTCTCTGCAAAAAATGAAAATTTATGGAATAACAATGGGCATTTAATTGTATATTCAATTCCTACTGTTTTGCCAAATTTAACACATCTTCTAACCCTTTATCTTCTCCAAATTTCTTCATTTCTGATGGCACCACCACCTTTCTAAGGTCCTCACCTCAAAATAAGAAACAACTCCTAGCTAAGTCTTGGGTATAAAGTATATAAATAATAGGCATTTACAATTTGTTATGTTGAATTGAATCCCTGATTCTTCTTTACTTTTCTTTATCCTTTCTATTCCCATGTCCAATCAGTTTCCAAATTCTGTTGATTATACCTGAATATCTCTTGTATCCATCCCTTACTCTTCACTTATAATGCCATCACTTAAGTTCAAATCTTCATCATTTCTAGTTAGAATTATTTTTATAATCTCCTAATAAGAACTGGTCTCCCACAAACTTTAGTTTCTACTCTCTCTAATCCATCCTTCCACAAATGTCAAAATAATTTTTTAAGAAATAGGTACAATAACCACATAATTCCTCAAGAACTGTTATGGGATCTCAGGAACCTTAGAAGTTATGTGGAAGAAATTAAAACTATCCATACTTGTGTGAAAAAATGCATCAAATCACTATTGATTAGAGAAATGCAGATTAAAATAACTCTGGGAGGCCACATCACACCTATTAGATAGTCTAGCATGATTAAAAAGAAAAATGATAAATGTTGGAAAATTGGGACACTGATATACTGTTAGTGGAACTGTGAACTGATATAACCATACCAGAGGGAAATATAGAACCAGATTTAAAGGGCCATGAAATTATGTATACCTTTTGACTCAAGCAATACCTCTACTGAGGCTGCATCCCAAAGAGATCAGTGATAAGAGAGAAGGATCTACCTGTACCAAAATATTTTAGCAGTTCCTTTTATAGTGGCAAAGAACTGGAAACTGAGGGGTTTTCCATTACCTGGGGAATGGCTGAACAAGATGTGGAATATAGTTGTAATGGGGCACTATTGTGTTATAAGGAATGATGAATAGGGTGAGTTCAGAAAAACTTTTAAAGACTTATATGAATTGATGCAAAGGGAAGAGAGCAGAACTAGGAGAATGATGTACACAGTAACAGAAATATTATATGACGACCAATTGTGAAAGACTAAACCATAATCAGCAAAGCAAGTATCCATGATAACCATAAGGGATTCATGTTGAAAATACTATTCACAGCCAAAGAAAGAACTTTTGGAATCTGGCTGCAGATCAAAGCAGGCCATCTTCCTTGATGAGATTTCTATTGTATGTATGATGTGTTTTTTTTTTTGTCATGACATGAACAATATGGAAACAGATATTATATGAAAAAATATCAGACTATATATATAACCTATATCAGTATTTATCACCTCAAGAAGTGACATGGAGGGGGCAGCTGGGTAGCTCAGTGGATTGAGAGCCAGGCCTAGAGACAGGAGGTCCTAGGTTCAAATCTGGCCTCAGCCACTTCCCAGCTGTGTGACCCTGGGCAAGTCACTTGACCCCCATTGCCTAGCCCTTACCACTCTTCTGCCTTGGAGCCAATACATAGTATTGACTCCAAGACGGAAGGTAAGGGTTTATTTAAAAAAAAAAAAAGTGACATGGAAGGGAGGGAGAAAATATGAATTTTAAAATGCCAAAAAAAACCCAATTGTCAAAAAGTGTTTCTACATGTAAATGAAAACAATTTTTAAAAATAAATTTATAAAAAAAAAGAAATTATTTGGTATAAATCCCTCATTTTACAGAAGAGGAAAGCAAGGAAAGAAAAATTAAGCAACTGAAGAACTGGCATTAGAATCCAGAACCTCACCAAGTTCTCATCATTCTGTTTCTCTATTAGGTAAGTAAAACATGGCCCCTTGAAGGTATTTTTGCATCTTCACTCTCTAGCACAGTACCCTCAATGCAGCATATTTTTAATAAATGCTTGAAGTGAACTGCACCCAGGATAAAATACAAACTCCTTTTCCTGGCATTTTAAAGGCCCAATCTGCCTTTTCAGTCATATTTATGTTATTCTCTTCTTATCTTGCAACAAAATTGCAATACTAGCTCTTCTCCAAACATCATCATTTCTCTCCCCTCAGTGCATTTGTAGACTATGCCCCATATTTGGGACATACTGACTCTTATTCCCATCTTCTGGAAAAAAAATTTTTTTTTTTTGGTAAAAGGCTTAATTCAAATGCTACCCTTCTTTGTGAAACTTCTAAACCAGCTGTCTCAAAGTGTTTCTTCCTTCTGTAAATTTTTCTAGCATATCCATTAATGTCTCTCCTTCCTCTTATCCCCATCACACTACTCCGTATTATACTTAATCTCAGCAAAGGACAAACTGACAGGATCTGTCAATTTTAAAGTGTATATGTCCATGTCCAGTTCAGCACAGTTTAGATGCTTAGATGTTGAATTTTAATTGACCCAAGTACGGAATGTCCTCAGTTAACTAGTTGCTCCAACTTCAAATTTCTCCTGAGAGTTCCCTATTTCTATTAATGGGCATATTCTCCTAGGATAAAGGCTCCAAAGCTTGAAGCCATCATTCCTTCTTTTTTTTTCCTCCCCAAAACTATTCAAGTACCAAACCTTTCTACTTCAGTAACAATTCTTAAGACAGAAGGCAAACAGGATTAAGTGACTTGCCCAGGGTCACAAAGGTAGGAAGTATCTGAAGCTATATTTGAACCCAAGTTCTCTTGATTCCGAGCCTGGTACTCATTCTACTGTGCTACCTAGCTGTCCCTATAGTATGTTTTGACATCTTATCAACCTTGTTAATTCAGAGTTTTTAGTCCACTAAAATCTTTCCCTCATAGGAACTGCGTCTAAACTACATTTTTCTTACTGTACTTAAATAAGTGGTTTTTTTTTAAACTAAGTGTAGAAATTTACTTTCACTTCTGGCTAAATTTCTTTTTGAATTTTGGTTATTTTAGCCCAATGAGGTCTTTTTGGATGCTGATTCAATTATATTAAAACTTCCATTCAAGGTCCCCAATGCTCTGATACTAATCCCCTTTTCCCAGCATTTCTCTAAGTGTTCCCCATTTTGTTCAGTCAGCTATGCTATTCTTCCTTGAACATGATCCACATCTTCGTCCCTCTGTGACTCAAGATGTCTCTCATCACCCCCACCCCAAGCCCTGGACAAATTCTCTCCCATTCTTGCCTATTGAACTTATAATATTATCTTTGGATGCCAAGCTAAAACACACACACACACACACACACACAACTCATTTACTCTAAGAAACAAATTCTTGATTCTTCCAACAAATATGACTTCCCTCTCTCAATCTCTACTGTGCTTTTTACATTATTTAATATTACTTTATAAAAATTATTTAACACATTTTGCCCTGATTTTATTATTATTTTTGCCAGTACTTGCAATTTCATTGGCATGGGGAATTCTCAGTAATTCCTCCACCTCTTCCATGAAGATGAGCAACTGCCTTGGGCACTGAAACGTTAGGTGGCATGTCCAGTCACACAGCACCTATCAGAAGCAGGACTTTGGAAAAGAGATGCTTCTTCTCTTTGGCAAGACTAACTTGCTTATACTCTTATCCTTTATCCTTTTCCCTTCTAGGAAATGGCTCCTTCTATTATCTCTCCCCTCTCTCCCTATAAACACGCCTTTCAGCTTTAGGAGTCTTTTCACTTAATAATTCATTCTCTCTCTACTTCTCTATCCCTCTCCCTACCTTTCCCCCCACCCCCCATCAGACTTGAAAAATATCTTGTTGTTTGTTCTTCAGTTAAGAAGCATTCACTCACCTCCTATTCTTCTCAATCCCTTACAATTTGTCTTTTGAACCTATCACTTTCTTGGAATTGATCTTTGAGGTAATTAATAATCTTTTAATGATGTGTTAGTAAACCAGTAATCAAAAGCATTTGTTAAGGTTTTCCTCTGTGCCAGGCATTGGTGCTATGTCCTGGGCATATAAATTAAAAAAAAAAAAAAGCCTTTTTCTCTTATTTATTTTTGGAGCTTATTTTCAAATGGATATAATTCAGTGGCTGAGGCCTCAGCACATTCCTCTCCTTCCTGTATGTCCTTTCCCTCCTTTGACTTTCATGATATTGCTCTTCCTTGGTTCTCTTCTGGTCCAATCTGACCAGTCTTTGATGAATTATTATTCACGACCCAATTACTATCTGTGAGTGCTCTTGAAGGCTTCTCTATACTCTTTCTTAATGATCTCATCAACTCCCAGGCATCTAATCAACATGCCTATTCAGCTAAGTTACAGATCACAATAGCACAATCATCTGTAGAGTTTGTCTAGTTCAACTTTGTTATTTTATCAATGAAGACACCGACCCCCAGAGATTATAAATGAAGATGTTTGAACCCAAGAATTGATTCTAAATCCTGTGTTCTTTCCATTGTCTTTATTTTTTCCCCATAGTGTCAGTCCTAGATCATCAGCTGCCTAATGAGCTTCTACTTTTAAGATCTTAAGTCATATCAAGCTCAATAGCTTGAAAATGAGATGCCTTCCCCCTCCAAACCTGTGATCCTCTTCAAAATTCCACCATTTTTGATGAAGACATCAGTAATGATTAGTTACCCAAACTTATCCTTAATCCTTCACTTTTCTCCACTCTATGTACCCATTCAGTCACAAAATATTAGCAATTCATATCTTCCCTAGAGTATTTTTTTAATCTTTTCTTTTTAAATCCTTACCTTCCACCTTAGAATCAGTACTATGTATTGGATCCACAGCAGAAGAGTGTTATGGGCTAGGCAACAGGGGTTAAGTGACTTGCCCAGGGTCACACAGTTAGGAAATGTTTTGAGCCCAGATTTGAACCTAGGACCCTCCATCTCTAGGCCTGGCTCTCAATCCACTAAGTCATCTAGCTGTCCCCTATCTGGCCTCAGATCCTTCCTAGTTATGTGATGTGGAGCAAGTCACTTAATCCCATTGCCTAGCCCTTACCACTCTTTGGTCTTAGATGGAAGATAAGGGTTTAAAAAAAAAAAAAGTCTGCTTTGATACCTCAAGGAATTTTATTTGGGTTTCTGTCCAAGCTGCATTTTTTTTTCTTTAAGGCTTTGCTTATAAATGTTTTCAAGTCGTTTTCTTCTGGGCTTATATCTTGAGCTTCTCTGTTGTCATAATAGTAAAAAACAAAACAAAACAAACCAAACCCCCTTATTTTTTTATTTAGTTTCAATTCTAAGACAGGAGAGCAGCAAGGGGCAGGCAATTGGGATTAAGTGACTTGTCCAGAGTCTGACAGCTTTGAAGTGCTAAAGGCCAGATTTGAAACCAGATTCTATCCTATATCCAGATATCTATTCTATCCACTGTGCTACCTAGCAGCCCTCATAATAATTCTTTAAGGCGGAATTCTTCTGCTCATTCTTCCGGGCTCTACATTGGATTTTATTAGTGCTAGCTCTGAGCACTTTGGGGGGGATTTCTGGCTTGAGTTTCTGCCCTCTTGGGAATCTTCTGTTGTTTTCACAGTCCAAGCTGGGGGCCTGCAAGCTTTCTGCATTCCCAAAATGTAATATGATATGGGGTGAGATCTGCTCACTGTCTTCTTCTTCTCAGAGCCCTGCAAGTTCTTGTCCCAGGTTTGGGTCTGTTGGCTTGTCTCTGATTGGGTGTCAGTGGGTGCTGCTGGATTCAGCCACTATTAGGCTGCTGGAGACTCTGCCGGTTCAGTGTAAATGAACTGTAGACTCCCGTTTGGTCTGGGAATCTGGCCCAGCAAGTTTCTACCCTGGGCTAGAGGCTATATCTGCGGTCCTGCTTTGCCCCTGGGATTGGAGTCACACTCTTATCATTTGCTTCTTAACTTATTCTTTGCTCAGTATATAGCAAAGGCTGGCTTGTACCGCCTGTAAGAATTAAAATTAGAATTTGGGTTAATTCTTCCACACTCATTTGTGAAGAGCCCTAAATTGGCTCAACTTGCAACTGGCAAATGGATGGCAGAGCAGCCAGACAGCTGCCCAACTGCACCTGCTCTTGCACCTTGTGCTATTTCTCCTGGCCCCGGTGCTTCCTTCCTGGTGCCCAGTCTTGGCTCTCTTCCAGTTTCCCTCAGGCTGTAATACTCTGCACAGAGTGCTTCTGGAGAGACCCTGCTTGCAGAGTCTGCAGACCTATTTGTCTTCTTGAGCTGTCCTGGGTTAGAAAAAATGACTGACTGCGACATTTCCTTGATTTCCTGATCAGAATTCAGTTTCTTAGACCTTGGTGGAGAAGGGATAGCTAGGAAGTTAGGCTGTATTTCTTCTTGCTACTCTGCCATTCTGACTCAGCCTTTGCCCTGGCCCATTTTTAATAGCTTCCTAATTAACTTCTCTGTTTGAAGACTCTTTCCTTTTTAATCTATGCTCCACATAGATGCCAAAGTGATGGTCCTAAAGTATAGGAATGACTACCAATCCCTTGTCAAAAAGCTCTACTGAGATCCTATTGTGTCTAGGATTATATATAAATTTTTCATCTTGACATTTAAAGCTCTTTTCCATATGGCTCCAGCTTTCCCTTTCAGACATTTTACATTATTCCTCTTTGCATACTTGACATTCCCATTAAATTGGCCTCACTGGTATTCTATGGAATTTCATCTTGATCTTCTATAATTCAGAACATACCTAGAATGCATCCTCTTGCCTCACCTCTACATCTTCTGCCAGAAGCGCTCTCTCTGTCTCTGTCTCTGTCTCTGTCTCTGTCTCTGTCTCTGTCTCTCTCTCTCTCTCTCTCTCTCTCTCTCTCTCCGTCTCTCTCTCTCCCTCTGTCTCTGTCTCTCTCTCCCTCTCCCTCTCTCTCTCTGTCTCTCTCTCCCCCTCTGTTTTCCTCTCCTCCTTCTCCTGAAGTATAATGTTGTCTCCAGGAGGACAATTTGAGATTTCTGTTTTTATATACCCAGCATTAGCACAGTTCAGGCTTTAATAATTGCTTGGTGAATAGACTTGAAAAATAAACTTGAAAAGAAAGACCCCAAATCTTGTGATTAATTTCTGATTTCTCAATACTGGTCCTTGAACAGCACTTTGTATATAGTAGGTTCCTTGTAACCCACTTATAGAAGTATTATTTATCAACTTTCTTTAAATGAAATTGAAAAATTCAAACATAAAAATTCCAAAATATATATTGTTATTCTTACTTTTGAGAGGCTGAAGCTATTGATAGAGTAATTTTAAAACAATTAACACCCCCCCTCTACCCCATTCCCACCCCCATTTTGGCCAGATATTACATGTGTGTAATACCAAGCTAGGTTTTGGTGTCACATCTTTTATGACAAAGTTCCTCAAAATTTCTCATATAGGCCAAAACCCTTTAGAACAGCTTTAATGAGGTGCAAAATTAAACAAAGTAATTCATTACACATTACACTTTCTACCTGCTCTTTATTCTCTCTCTAGTTCTCCTCCTTTGATAGTTTAAGAATTTTATTAAAATATCTCAAAACAGCAGTACTGTTCAGATGCTAGATGTCCCTGATGGAAAGTAAACTTGCACTTTGGGCCCACAGAGAACTATGGGGTTCTCTTACCTAAAGCCTAGACCTCTAAGAAATGATATGCTTTCTGCTCACGTTAATGACCTTGATACATAACTGTTGAGATTTTTAACAGCAAACCACTTGTTCTTTCTGCGCCCTAGCTGCCTAATAAATGAATGAGTACAAAAGTATGTATTTTATCAATCTCAAGGAATCTGAAAGCAAAAGATTAGGCACTGCCAGTTTATAGAGTCCATTCAAATAATGACATTAATTTATTTAAATATCACAACAGCCCTCTGTGGTTAGCAGGATATCATCCCAATTTTACAGAAAAGGAAATAGGATATATACTAGGATCAACTAGTCCTCTTTCAGCAAGATCTCAGCTTTCCAACAACAAAAAGAAAGGCACCTATCTTTTAAAACATCAATATGCACTGAGAAAGGATACTAGTATTGTGCATACATTGACAGGGTTTTCAAGGAGAATGTTAGAGACTTTTAGGCTACTATTTCTCTGAATCTGGTGGTTTCTATGAACTGTCTCTCAGTTCTAAGATCCTAAACAGAAATCTTCATCACCACCTAATTATTTCCAAGAGTGACATAAGATAAACTTGTAGTTATAAAATGCTAAAATAATTGTTACTTATGTTTCAGTTATGTTAACTGAAAAAGGACATGAGATTAATTTTGATTGTCACCCTTAACAACACCTTTAACACCTTTAAAAGTGTTAGATAGTAACTGCTATAATCTTTCCTTTAAATCAGGCACACAGTAGGAGTTTCTGAAGCTGGAAGTAAAGCAACCACTCCCATTATCAACACTGTTATCACCGGATGTAAAAAGGCTAAAGGGTAAGCTGTTTTTAGCTAGAGTGGAAGTGAGTGGGAGCAAAGTCCTGCCACTACAGGGAAAAAAAATAGTAAAAGTAAAAAATAAGCCAAGCAAATTTGGCAATAGTTTAAGCATTCTTCCAAAGCAAATATCTCAATGATTGAATATTTGTAATGTTTCATTTTCATTATTTTGACATGAGGGTAATATAGAGATCTCCATTTGCCATCAAAAAGGGGGGGGGGGGAGAAGCTGTAAATGTTTTTGTGTTTGTTTTTTGATATATAGTGTTTCCCATGTTTGATCCACAGATTGGGTAATACTGCAGCTGGAAACATTTGACTTGGTGATATAAAGCATTAGCTCTATGCCTACTGCTATAATCTTTTTAAAAAATCCAATGTTGAAAGACAAGATACTTTTAATAGAACATAAAGTTAGAATTGCTTACTTTTTTTTTAAGGAAATGTTAAATGTTTAATTTTATAGACACTCTGCTGGTCCAGTAGCAGAAGTTACTTAAAAACATGATTTAGTGAGGCAAGTGAAGTTTAACAAATCAAAATACGACAGAGGCTAAATTATGGTTTATTCATGTCAGAAGTTCAACTGCTCTCTTCATTTTATTTATTTTTACATGGATACCTCCCACATCTCTTCTCTACCATAACATACTGATTCAAAATAGAAACACAATTCACTGACTTCTGAGTATTGTTATACGTCCACCATACTCTGGCAAAGAACATTTCTGGGGTCCAAGTTTCCAAATTCTATGGATAATATAACTATTATCCTGTGATATCTTTGATGGTTCTGTCTTTTCCCTCACTACATATAATCACAGTCTCTGTGCCAGTCATAATTACTTGCTGGTCTTTTCTCAAGACTCATTCTTCTTGCTCTCTCTACTGCATTTAACATTATCCTTTCTGACTCTGTCCCTCCTTTTTTCTCCTAGGTTTTCTTCCTCCTGATCACTTCTCAGTCTAATCACTTCTATTTTGCTGGTTCATCATACAAATCATGCTCCTTAATGAGTGTTCCTCAAGGCTCTGTTGTCCTGGGCCTTCTTCCCTTTCTCTAGGTTCTTTGTCCTGAAGACTTTATCAGTTCCCATCACTTTATTTTTATTCAGTTCATCTGTAGGTCCATACATACAACTCCAATCTTTTTCTTCAGCTCTAGTCCAGCACCAGTTACTTAATGGACTTTTCAAACTGAATGTACTGGGGAACTCTTAAACTCAACATATTCAAAACATCATCTCTTCCCTCCTCTTCTAAACCTTCCTCTTTTTCTCAAAGGTATTACCATTTTTCAAATCACCCAAGTTTATAACACTGGTGTACTTTTAACTCCTCATTTGCTTTCATACCACCTATTAAATATTAAAAAATTTAAAGTCACCAACACTTAAATTTCTCTCTACAATATCTCTCCCATTTTGACCCCTTCTCTCTAATCACCTAGCCATTACTTACTTTTTCCTAGAGCAGAGATCTCTAAGAAAGAGCCATGATTACCTAGAGGGCCTTGACATGATCCCTAATGGGGTATGATTAACAATTGATGGGTAGGAATATACGTGCTGGTACCCTCTCTCCTTCCTTCATATTTAATTACTTTGCATTTTTTATATGCACATACATATGTACATACGGTCAGTTAGTCAAAAAGGATTTACTAAGCATCTACTATATGCCAGGTATGGTTCTAAGTACCGAGAATACAAAAATATGCAAAAAACAGTCCTTTGTTCTCCAGGAGCTTACAATCTATTAAGAAGCCCAAACCTAATGTTGTCTCCCTTAATAGAATATAAGCTTCCTGAGATTAAATATTTTTTGGTATTTATGTTCCCAAACAGTGCTTGATGACAAGATGATTGATTGTATCTGTCATACACAACTTCTTTAGTCCCACTTCCACGTTGTTACTCTGATGTTCTTCTCCTTAGTGTTTTCAATTATAACTTTAATTATTTCTTTAACAGTTTTTGGTTCTAGGTTATCAATGGCAAAACCATTTTTTACTTCTGTCATTAGTAATGCTTTAAAATAACTTTCATTAGACAGACCTTTCATTTACTTCAATCAGGCTGTCTCACTGGCAAGCCCCACCTGGAATGTTCTCCATTCTCATCCATACTTTCTGGCTTTCCTCAAGTCCCAGCTAAAATAGCATCTTCCATAGGGACCCTTTTCATATCCCTTTTATTTCTAGTGTCTTCTTTCTACTGATTGTTTCCAATTTGCCCTGTCTATATCTTGTATTAAGTTTGCATGTTGTCCCTTCCAATTGAACTGTGAGCTCCTTTAGAGGAATTAACTTTTACCTTTCTTTTTAGCCCCAGCACTTAGAATACTATCTGGCTCATGGAAAGTGATTAATTAATGCTTGTTTGCTGACTTTACCAAGACATCATTGACTATGTTATCTTTCCTACTAGGTTTTATTAAAACAACGCCAGGGATTTACTTGAATAGTGGGTCTTGGTCTGGTGGTATAGTCCAGTCTTTGCAAGAGTATGGCAGATGCAGTACAAAGAATGTATACTATAGAATCATTTGTTTAGGTCAAGTACAACCTCTCTATCCCTTCATAACCAAACCCTGCTAATCAGGATGTCTGTTCATGTGATAATTCTCCCTTTAACACAGCCATTTAAAAACGTTAGCAAGAAACAATAAGCTACTCAAGAAGGATTTATAAACAATTACTTTTGAAATCCTTAAGAAAGGAAACAGCAGCAAAGCTGACGCACAAACACTTTTTAACATATCAGAGAGTTTTAAAAATAGAACTGCTCTGCCTTATAGATCAAAAATTACTCAAAGATGAAAAATTAAGCCATTCTAATCACTCATTTGCAACATGCAACAGTCCAAGTTGTTTTATTGTGTGTAAGTATATAAGGCCAAAAAATATTTTATGTAAAAATACCAACTGTCTTTTTAATTTCCCTAGGTTCTCATATACTACTTCTATTCTTGATAAAGGAGGAAAAAAATGTTCCCTATGCACAGGAAACACCTTTTTCCCTACTTCAGCGTAAAAACTTTTATTTTCAATATAATAACAGTTCTGCGTTATTAGTCTTACTTCAAGGTCATCACCTTTTGCCAAAAATAGATTACAAAACCAGGCACAGTACCATATGAATGTATTTATTTTTCGTTATTTATTAATAGTGTTTTTTTGCATTCCATTTTCCTTACTTTTGAACCACATTTTCTTAGATATTTTTCATGGTTTTTGACTAGCTCCACTCTTAAACCAAAGTTACTCAGTATAAAATATATATTTAATTTGGAGGATCTTTCTGAGTTCTATGTAAGAACAATTTTACTCCATCTACAACAGATGCTAGCTGGTTGAATCATTTACAATCTGGATATTTTTATGGTTATCTTTTTTGGTAAAAACTCATCACAATACTGAAATATGATCAAATGTTCCATGATGTGGTGATTCTTCTTGCCTTTAGACTCTGATAAAGCCAATCCCATCAATCTCTGAGCCATTCTTCTGTTTCACAACTTCTTTTTGTCTTCTGATTTTGTTTACAGATGAGGACTGACAGAATTCAGTTCCTATAGAAGTTTTTCCACCAACCAAAAAAGGATGCCACATTTAAAGTATGATAGCTAAATTAATATATATAGTCTAAAAATTGTTGATTCCCTTTTTCACTCTTGCCATTGTCCTCACATCAGTTGAACACGAGTGGAAGGACATGGATAAGAGCTTCCCAGGCTAGGTAGGTGTTGCTGACTTGTGAGCTATATGATCAGAGAGGAACAGCTGCATCAATGAATTCATTAATACATATTAATGTCAAGTGCAAGTCACTTATGACAAAAAAAAAATTATCCATATTCTAAAAACAAGCAAGAAATCCTCGATTTTACCTAAAATCCAATATATCAAACTTTCTATTTCCACTCTATCTAGTATCCAAGTTCAGGCCCTTGTTACCTCATTTGGACTAATGTAATAATAGTATCATAATTATTCCCCTGCCTTTCTGTGCTGTGTTCCCCTCACCTTCTTATTTGTCTTTTAACTGAGGTGACAAATTAGTCTTCCTAATGCACAGGGCAGGGACTGCTTTTTTGCTCAAAAAAACTTTAGTGCAATTCCTCACTGTCTACCTGAGTATGAAATACAAAGTGATCTGGGGGCAGCTGGGTGGCTCAGTGGATTGAGAGTCAAGCCTAGAGATGCAAGGTCCTAGGTTCAAATCTGACCTCAGACACTTCCTAGCTTTGTGACCCTGGGCAAGTCACTTAACTCCCCCCACCCATCCCCCATTGTCTAGCCCTTACTGCTCTTCTGCCTTGGAACCAATACATAGTAATGAAAAAGAAAAAAGAAAAAATAAGAAAGAAAAAAATACAAGGTGTTCTCCAATCTGGTAGCTATTTACCTTTCTAGCTTTATTTAGAAATATACACACCCCCTTTAAAAACTGTTATAATCAAACCAGACTATTTATTGCTCCCCCATCAAATTCTGCTTCTGCCTGTATCACTTGAACATGCTGCCATGTCTAAGCTAAATATACATTACTAGCCCTCATCCAACCAAATGGAGACATTTCCTGCTCCCTAGAAAAGATATTCTTTCTCCTAACTATTCCTTTGCATAGGATATGTCTCAATCAATCAACAAGCATTTAAAATCAACTATGTACCAGTAGGTGCCGTGGATACAATGACAAAAATGAAACAGTTCCTGTCCTTGAGGAGTTTATATTCTACAGGAGAGAGAATATGTACATCAACATATACCTATTTAAATATATACAAAACTTTAACAAGTTTATTTTGGTCTCTCATGTTTGGAATGCTCTCTCCTCTTGAAAACCTTTGTTCCTTTCAATACTGTCTTTAACTCAGGTACTACTCCCTGCTCCCAATCCTCTCAAATCACTGTGCTTTTACTTTTGTATATATTGTATATTATTAGTGAACATACATAGCAGAATGTAAACTCACTCAAGGCAGAGCCTTTCTTAATTTTAAAATCTGTATTCCCATTACATAACATAAAAATATTTGTTGATTACTTTTCTAAAAGAAGAGATTTAAATTTTAGGTCCAGAAAGAGGAGAAATAGCTCTGTTTATACAGTAATACTCTAATTAGTTAAATCTTTAGTATGCAAGCTTTTTTATGTCTGGTTTGCAATATGTAAATAATGAAAATCACTTTGGTCAAACCAACATATATATAAAATCTATAGCAAAATCTGCAACTAGTAAATTCCCTATTAAATAATATATGATGACATCTTTAAATATTTTATAGAATTATAGATTTTGAGCTAGAAGCACCACAGAAAAAGTTTTCAAAAAAGAAAAAAAAGTTGAGTAGTTTCCTTCATATTAGACAGATAAAGAAACTCAATTTCACAGATATTAATTAATTTTCCCAATGTCACATAATTGGTAATTGACAAAGTGAGGATTTGAATCCAAGTAATTTGACTCCATATTCAGCACTTGGGAATTTAAACTGATTTAATATCATTAGTTTAAGTGAAACAAAATTAGTATAACAAATCTGAGGGGGGGAAAATGATGTAATAGATTCAAAAGTCTAATGAAAATAGTGTTCAAAATTTACTCACTCTTTAATAACTAGGTAATTGCTTTATTAGTCATCTTAAAGTACTTTATGGTCCTTGGATCATGAAAAATCTAATCTCAGAGGCCTCTTCCAATTCCCCAAACCAAATTCCATTATTTTAATCTATTTATTTGCTTTCAGAGATGACACCTACAAAGACTTATACATAGAAAGGGTATTTTTAAAAATGTAATTAATAAAGTAATAGTATCAAAAAAGGAATGAGATATTTTCTAATGAAAAGTAAATAATGTATCCCTTTATAATGTTAACTCAAACGAATGCAATTTTATTGTAGGAACTCAAGAAAGTCTAAAAATTTAAAACTTAGGAGAATTTTGCCCATCACATGCTTTTGTCAACCTAAGAAACAAACATATTTGCAAGAAGTAATAATAACTGAGGATAGGAAAAAAACATGCAAGTTATTTGGGGATTTCTTGCTCTATGGGAAAGGAAACAGGTTTAAACTTAGTCTCATGAAGCACCTAAATTCATTAATTTTAGCTGAGGTTCTACTCGGATTTCAAACCTTAAATTTAGTTTCATTTAAATTTAGTTAAATTTTAGTTTCTCTATTGAATTTATTTATTTTTGGTTAATAATCAATATTATAAAAACTTACTATTAAAAGGTAGTATCATTCATTGTATCTGCAAAATATCAGACTACATAGAGCAGTGTTGAGAAAACTAAAAATCTTAATTTAATGCCCAGAAAATATTAAAAATAAAAATTTCTTTCATAACTTCTAGCTTTAAAGAATGAAGCACCTTCTCCCCAAAAACATATTTGCTCTATCACTGTAATTTCACAATGAAAATGCTATCTACATTAATTCAGGTTAAAACACAGTACTAACAATGATGAGAGAGAAAGAAAAAAGTATGTGTTTGATAACACGTAGTCTGGGTTTTGCCACTTTGGTTCTGTCACAGGGGGGAAACTACTATCTTCCTAAGCCTCAGTTCCCTAATGTGCAATATATGGATACCAACTATCCCATCTATCTAATAGGATTATTGTGAAGATAAAATGAAATGTGAAGACATTAAAAAAATTTTGAAACACAAGCCTTCTAAGGGTATTATTATTAAATAAAATATAGTGCTATGGAAGGATAATCATAGATAAACTGGAACAAAATAAGAAAAAAAATTTAAAAGGGAGTCATGATATTTTCTTATTTTAAGGAGAGTGATCTTAAAAGAGAAAGATTAAGGCAAGTAGCTGCTTGGGTTTCTTACCAGCATACATATGGTAGGTGAGTCGCTCTATAAGTTTAATAACAGTTCCTGCTTTGATGATTGGAATTCCAGATTTGGGTTGCATGTTTTCTTCAAATACAATATTTTCTTCAGAGTCTGGTTCTGCAAATCTATAAAGATCAGAACTTGGAAGCCTCATCTGCTCCTCCTTTTCTTCTTGTAACATTGTTACATCCAGCATCCTTTCTAGAGTACTGCGGTATTGTAAGGATATCAATGCTGCCATCCAGTTGTTTTTCTCCTCAGCAGACTTGGCAGAAAATATAACACTTTCATCTTTTAAAATTATTTCAAAGGCATGCTTGTATTCATTAGTGTCATCTTTATCATTGATTTGTACCTTGCGCATAAAAAACTTCTCTTTGAGACGATACTCAGCATTGCTAGCACCAGGAAGTCTTGGCTGACCATGATTTGATTTACAGCAAATCATTAAGCCATCAAAGAGAAAGATATGTCTCTCATGTTTGGCACCTACACGAGTAAGGGTTCCTTCCATGATAAACTCATTGCAACACTGTCCAATGTCTTTTCCCTCCCAACCATCAATGTTCTTCTGAATTTCGTTCATTTTCTTTATTGCTAGTTGTTTCCCCTTCATCTGTTGGCTATAAAATCGACATGCAGATTCACTGGGAGAAAGAAAAGTATAATTAGTATACCAAAAAACATGACCCACAACACGCACACACACACACACACACACGTTTAAAAAAAAAAAGGGACCCAGTAAGTAAATCTTTAAAAAAAAAATTAAAGTTATATTGATGTTTTTATAAATTAAGCTTAAAGGTATTTATCTGTTCCCAAAGAGATAAAACTGTATAATTATTAAAAGTTTACAATTAATAAAACACAGTAAAGAAAATTAGTAGTTGCTTTTAATGGTGATCTATTTCTGAGTAATTATTTTAATCTTAGCTGCCAAATATGTAACTACAATAATTCTCTGATCAGTATCTGACAATATAGCACAGATTTTTGTAGAAACATTTAAAATATCTTTAAGAAATGGGAAGAAATAGCAAATTGATTCTGGATTGAGTGATAAAATTTATTTTTAAAAAGATGCTGAGTGTTACTTTGACAAAACAACAAAGCAGTGAAGAAATTCTAACCTATAAGGAAAGCTTTGCCTGTCCTTGTGCTCACCAGTTAGCTCTCAGGAGTCCTGACTAGAAGCACACTGGGAAAACACATAAATATGAAAGCTTTTTTAAACAATAACATATTCTCTTGGCTTTGATGTCACTTCCTCTCAAAGACCAAGCTTGTCACTAAAACTATTTTCCTCATTGTTTACTTGAGGAGGAAACTAGGAACCCTGAATTTATAGCACAGCATTCAGGGTGAAAAGCAGGGAAAAAATGGAAACATTTACCTCAGTCTCCGTTTTGCAAGACTCTTGGAACATATTCTTTCCATACTGCTCTGAAGGTTAAGCAAAGCAGTGATTGCCTGTTTCAAACATTCTTTGTCTTCCTGGTCTTCACTCTTTTCTTCTAATTGCTGCAAAGTAAAAAAAAAAATCTGAACCAGGAGAACAATTGTGGGAAAAAAAAATTTATTATCTGTAAGGATGAAGATGACATACATTCTCTACTTTTCCTTAGCATATGACTAAAAAGTTAAAAAGCATTTTTTTAAACCATGTGAGCATTTTTAAAAAGTTGCATTGTCAGAAGAAAAGAATGGGAGGTATGTGAGAGATGTTAAAAAAGTGGAAATGACAGAACTTGGCAACTGATTGGATAGTGAGGGTGAGAAACAACTTTTAAAAAATGATTACACAACTGTTCTCCTACCTTTTCATTCTTATAATACCTTACTTCCTTCCACATTGTACTCTATGATCCAATGATACCGGACTCCTTGCTTCTTCTCTCCCATGACCCACAACCTTATGGTTGTTTCTTCCCTTTGTCTGGAATATTCGCCCCCCTCATCTCTGCTTCCTAGCTTCTTTCAAGTCTCAGCTAAAGTTATGGAAACAGCCTTTACTCTAAGATCACCTTCATTTTTATTTTGTGATGTGTGTATGCTATTTTATGAGTATACATTACGAGCTCCTTGAGGGGAGGTTATTGTTTTTTTGTATCTCGACACATAGTAAGCACTTAACAACTATTAGTTGACAACTTATCATTATTATCCTCAATATCTTAAATTCCTTTCTTATTAAAATATATAAAATATGAAAACCCCCAAAATTATTTCTATAAAACTCAGGGATAAATATAAACTATATTAGTTGTAGTTCAATATTCTTACATGATTTACAACTTTCAGTTACAAAAAAAAAAGCATGTGTGTATACAGACACACACCCCTTCTGTGTTCACTAACAAAATAAGCACTTTGCAAATGAGAGTATACTATTTCCAAGCCATGCTAAGAGGTCTAATTTGCATGGTTTTAATAGACTGTTTGCCTTGACAATAACAACATAGAAACTGTTTTCATATATCTACTTAGTACTTGTGGGGAAGGGATATGCTATCATGATATTGTCAGTTAGCATATAAGGAAGCTACTTCTCAACACACAACCTTCAAAGAAAATGAAGAGAAAAAAACTATAGTATATGCATTATGGAAAAGTCAATGAAATACCTTTTACTTATATGTATGTTTTTTTACTGCTACCACCCAGATTAATTGGAAAAGCCTGACATCAAGATAATATTCAAGATATGGTCATTATTTTAGCAACTTTCTAAGAAGGCTAATTGAAGAGCAGAAGCTTAAAATATAGCCTCATTTTAAATTCTATTATCCTGTGCTCTTTACTCCCTTCATGTTGGGATAGTAAGAATTTTAAACTGAGGAGATAAACAAGGCTTTACTTACTACTTCATAAAATATTCAAAAGTAATGTAAGAACAAACAATGGAATACATTTAAAACAAAGAGCAAAATTCTGAACTTCAAAATGCAACAATGAAAAAAATAATAATTTTGAAACTTAATTTTTCAGAAATAAAGTTAAATGAGAGCTAGGTATACTAGAGCACAGGTGTTCAATTTCAAAGTGAGAATGACAATGAAGCAAAAATGTGAAAATGTCTTATTCTTATTTCTTATTCTGCTCATTAAAAAAATTAAAATTGCTAAGTATTATAATATTCATAGAAAAAATAATCAAAATCTCACAATATTCTATCATGATAAAAAAAGAATATAATCAAGGACATTCAGTAATTCCATCTACTAATCTTAAAAGAAATCAATGTCTGAGAAATCAATTTACTCTTTAACATGTAACTCAGTAAATTATGCAAAGCAATTAACATATTAAAATACTAAAACTTTAAAAAATATTTAATATAAAAATGGACAAAACAAAGGCAATCAAATTTTATAAAATGTCATTTTTACCTTCATAGCATTAGGCAAGCTTCTAAAAGCAAATTTCAAAGTAACAAGGCTCACTTCTAGTTAAAAAAGGTGTTTTTGAAAATCATCAGTTCTCTCCTGTCTTTTATTTTATATAGATAGCCTAACCTGGAAATGGATGCATGCTAATGATTCAAGATAACAATCACAAAAGTCTGGCAATTGTTGCTAAGGAAACAACCTGTGACAGCTAATATGTAAATGAGACCTCAACAAGTATGGATCCTCATGTTACCACAGTGATATTTAATACCCTGGTTTTTCAAAATTATCTATTTAATAACTCGGTGCAATAATAATACTCCCAATTGTATAAATACAGCATATAGAAAAGATTTTTAAAATAATCAAGTAACTTGATAATATTTCCACATGAGAGATTAAATTGAAACGGTGTAGGGAATTATATCCACAATTGAATGGAAATCTAAGTGCTTTGTGGAGATGACCAATATTTTTCAACAGTTAAGGGAGTCACTTTTAACCCACCTTGGTAATTAAAAAGCACTAGAGGAAGTATGTAAAATGGTATTTATTAAAATTAAGTAATGAGAAATGACCAGCTGAGACCCTATTTCAGTAGTTGCTAAAAAAAAAAAGGAAAAAACCACTTGGAATTATTTGAGAAAAGTTACTGAACTATTCAAACCCAATGAACTAACAATGTCATTATAGACAAATATACCAAGGAAGTGATAAGAAGGAAGAAACACATGTCATAAACCATATGTACCAAATTAAATAAAGTAGTACTTTTTGGAGCAATGAAAACAAGAAAAAAGGGGTTTCCATCTATAGAGGGATGATGGTTGAATAAACTGTAGTAAAGAAATGTAATAGAATTTTATTTGTCTATAAAAGTGAGAAATACGAAAAACCCATGAGTTGATATAGCTTAGCAGAATAGGTATAAAACTTTACTCAAGTAACAGACTCCCTGAAAATTAGAATGGATAAAATTAAATTTAAACACTGCTTTGGACAAGAAGAAATATTAAAACAAACTTAAAATATAAGAAAACAAAGTATCTCATAATTAAAAAAAAACAATACAACACAAACTTGGTGTGGAAATTAAATGAAAGTTAATTTAAGAATGAATGAGTAACCTGAAAACTATGAACCAAAAAAAGGAGAGCATATTTCAACAAATCATGAAAAAAAAAAGAGCAAAGTAGAGAGAGTACTCAGCTGAACTTTCTCCACATTCCCCTCTAAACAAATTTTAAAATAATGTCTCATATAGAATTCTGGAGTGGCAGAACCAACAAAAAGATAGGCTGACATGATCTTCCTGCCCAAGATGATTTAGGCATTTGGAAGAGAAACCAATGACTTGAATTGGACAAATGGAAGTTAATGACTCTGTGAAACATCAAGAAACAATAAAACAAAGTCAAAAGAATGAAGAAGTTTAAGAAAATGTGAATTATCTCATCAGAAAAAGAACTGACCTGAAAATACATTGAGGAGGCATAATTTAATAATTATCAGGCTACAGGAAAGCTATGATCAAAGAAAGGGCTTAGACATTACATTTCAAGAAAAACTACTCCAATTCCAAGAACGAAAGGGTAAAATAGAAAGTGAAAGAAACCACCAATCATCAATTGAAAGAGATTTCAAAATAAAAACTCCTAGGAATATTATAACCAAATTTCAGTGCTCCCAATCAAAGAGAAAATACGTCAAGAAGCCAGAAAGAAATCATTCAAATACTATGGAGTCACAGTTAGGATCACACAAGCTTTGGCAGCTATCACATTAAAGGAGTGCTTAAAATAAAATCTTCTGAAAGATATGAGAATTACAACCAAGAATAACCTATCTAGCAAAATGGATTATAATTCTTTAAGAAAAATGTATATTTAATGAAATAGAGGACATTACAGCATTCCTGATGAAAAGACTAGAGCCATAGAAAATGTGACTTTCAAGTTCAAAACTCAAAAGAACAATATAAAGATAAACCTTGAAGAGAAATCATAAGAGATTCAATAAGATCAAACTATTTGCCTTTCTCTATGAGAAGATGATACATTTAACTTCTAAGAACTTTATCATCATAAGGGCAGTTAGAAGGATTCCACAAAGAAAAGAGGGAGTGTGAGTGAACCAGCTGTTAGGATGATGTTTTAAAAAATGTATAGATGAGAAAAAGGGATGCTCTGGGAGAAGAGGGGAAAGAAATGAAGAATGAAGAAAACTATCTCATAAAGAATAGATTCACCTGGAGCAACTAGGCAACTAAGTAGAGAGCCATGCCTGGAGATGGGAGATCTTGGATTCAAATCTAGCCTCAAACACTTTCCAGTTTTGTGACCCTCTGTAAGTCACTTAAACCACAACTGCCCAGCCCTTACTTCTCTTCTGCTTTGGAACTGATATACTTAGTATTGATTCCAAGTCAGAAGGTAAAGGTTTAAAAAAAAGAGAGCTGTACAAGGAATACTTTTACAATGTATCTTATAATTCATAATGTGTGTGTTCTTTTCTGGGATGGAGGAGATCCAGGGTAGTGATTCTTTAGACTTGGCTCTGTGTGGCTGATGTACTGGCCGAAGTTCTTGGTCACAAAGACTTTAGATATCGACATATAAACAAAAGAGGCTCAAAACAAACTATGTGAGCACTGGTGGCCGAGGGCATCGGGGAAGGTGACAAAGCTGAAGTGCAGAGGGTGTTAGGGAGCACTGCGGGTGCTAACGTGAGAGATGGAAGGGCAGAGATAGGACTCAGCCAGAAGCATGTGCAGAGCAGAACACAAGCTGTGAGGGCGAGCCTGCAAGGGACCCGCGGCATCCCCCAGAGGTCTGGACAGCAGGGACAGGACAGACATGGTAGATGGGATTTAGGAACACATGTCACAGCCAGCTGGAGGAGAGACTGGATGCAGGCAAAGGAAGGAGGAGGCCCTGGCCAAGGGGGACAGCCAGGCAAATGAAAAGGGTTGTTGTGGCAGCTCACTAGGTGTAGGGGGAGGAAAAGGGAAGAGATAAGGAGGACTTGGCTTGGGGATGTGACATTCTGGGTTCAAATATGGCCTCACACTCTTCTTAGCTGTGTGGTCCTGGGAAGTCACTTAACCCCAACTGTTCAGCTCTTACTGCTCTTTGGCCTTGGAATTGATACTTAGTATGGATTCTAAGGCAAAAGATAAGAGTTTTATAAAAATTAGTTATAATTTTTGATGGGGAAGCTAAGTGGTGCAATGGATAGAGCACTAGACCTAGAGTCAGGAAGACTTGAGTTCAAATCTGAATTCAGACACTAGCTGGGTTACCCTGGGCAAGTCACTTGCCTCAGTTTCTTCATATGTAAAATGAGATGGAAATGGCAAACCACTCTGGTACCTTGGCCAAGAAATGCACAAATTGGGTCAGAAAGTCAGACGTGACTTAAACATTCAACAACAACAAATTATTGTCATTGTATTAAAAAGAAATCTCACCAAAAGTAAAAATGCTTCTAAAGTATCTATATAATACACATTTAAAAATAACTGGCAATTTTTTTACCAGTCCATGGCAATACGTAAAAATTATCATTAATTCTTCCTCCCTACAAGAAGTAAATTAACAAATAAATTTTTAAGGTGGAGATCCTATATGCCCAATTTTTTTTGGAGTCTCATGAGGAAATTTTAAATTTTCATTCAAGAAATGGTAATTCTAAATTATACAACAATACACTGAATACTGTACCTAAGGAGGAAATGAAAATACACAATCTTACATTACATAACTAACAACAAAAAAAATTTTAAAAGTTCTCCAATACTTACTAGTTAGATATCTTTAAACAAGTAATTTATACTCAGAACTTTCATTTCCTCATCTGTAAAATGGGGATATTTGTACTGTAACATTTTATAACCTCTCTCTGTATGCTATATGCATATTTACAGTTACATATAATATATTCAAACATTTATGATGTACATGTGAATTATTAAAAGGAAGAAAATACATTAAAAAGTTATAAAGCAAATCTGGCTATAAGAACATTTATGAGACTAAGAAAAACTGTCAAAAAACAGATGCTTACTGTGATTCTGGGTAAGTCACTTAACCTCAAAAGCCTAACCCCTTTCTGCTCTTCTGCCTTGGAACTGATACTAAATATTGATTCTAAGAACCCTTAGAAGGAAGGGTTAATTAAAAAACGATGCTATATCAAGTAATGTAATTTACCCATAAGAGGAAAAAGTACCTTGAAATTTGCTAAACCACAGTGTTTTGTATGTTATATTGTTTAAAAAACAAAACAAAACAAAAAACAACTCTTACCTTTTGTCTTAGAATTGATACCAAGTGCCAGTTCCAAAGTACAAGAGCAGTAAAGACTAGGCAATTGGGATAAAGTGACTTGCCCAGGGTCACATAGGAAGTGTTTGAGGATATATTTGAAACCAGAACCTCCCATTTCCAGATCTTACTCTATATACTGAACCACTTAGTTGCCTTCTACAGTCTTTTTTGAAAGTAATTCTACAAAACAGACACATTTAAAATTCTTAAATCCTTTTCAATGTCACTAAAGACTCTGAATTAAACAAAGGACTACCAAATATGGGCAACAGCAAAATGCTGATGATGCTAATTAAGTTTTTAGGCACATATATATTGCTTTATCCTGGACTTGAAATAATTATCTAGACCTGAATACCAAGACTTAGTATTATTTTTAGCTATATAAGATGATAAAGTGTATTTCATTCTTTTAAAGAAGAAATTAGCAGAATTTACACATTTTATTAAAGAGAGCATCATATGACAAGCAGAACATGTTAAAAAAATAAACTTTCTAAACCTCAGACTCATTTTCAACAATGAAAATAAGCATAAGTATTACTTGATTCTTTTTTTTTTTTGAGTAGTGGATTATATGGGTTGCTTTTTTGTCTATTTGGAAATATTTTAAAAGTCAGTTGCATTAATGGGAATAGACCAAAAGCAAAAAGTCTACAAATTAAAAAACTTTAAAAAGTAAAATGCAAAGAATCCAAAAATAAAATAGCACAAAAACAAACCCAAATTTCCCAGATTTGGACTCCTCATAGGGATCCAACTATTCCTAGCTTTTTAGTTATTGAAACATTTTCTGAATATTAGCAGCTCTCTCGCCTACCTGACGAGTCTGAGTTGCAGCCCTTCACTGTTTCCCCTCCTATTGTTGTAGACATCACAGCCATAACAAACACTGAAGAAGAGCTACAAAATGCAAGAATAATGGAAAAACAAGTTAAAAAACTGAAGGGTGGAAAGGATCCTGGTAATCTGAACAGGAACCCACCAATAAAAAAAAGGCTAGGAGGAGGAAATTGAAAATACAAAAAAAAAAAGATAAAAACAATCAACTACAACTGCATTATAGAGCAGTTTAGTTGATTTAGGATGCTATACCGAAAATCTAGAATGAAAGACTATTCATTTCTTTTAGTGGCCCTTACAATACGTAGACATTCATATTTATGGCCAACGTCTAAGACAGAGGCCATTTTTATTCAATACTTTGAATTTTTTCCCCCTTGGAAAGTTGTGGGAAAGAGTATAGACAGCAGATAGAACTTCTGTTGTGCTCCACAGAGAGAAGCCATATTTTATAATCCTTCCCTAAATCTTTAACTTCTGTTAATAAGACATCAGTTCCTATAACTCTCCAGTTCTTTTCAAGCTATGTGTAAAATTTACTCATACAAACCTCTTTTAAAATTTAAAATTTTAAAGAGGTATATGCAGTGGTTTAAAAAAATGTATTCAAATCAAGCAATGTACTTACTATAGTTCACTTACTAAAGGACAAAAACAGCACACCAAATTGTTTAAAAACCTGTGTTTCAGCAGTCAAAGGCCCGAACAGCAACTTCCACACACTGAGGATACCATTCACTGATAAAAATATTTATAAATATATATGATGGGTACAAGCAATCCTTTTCTTTTGCACTAAAAATAATCTATGGATGGGATGGAAAAGTCTGGGTTTCTGTAACTGATTCTACTTTCTAAGATTTTAAGTTGACAATCAGGAGCTAAACTGCATTAGTAGAAGGGAATCCTCCTTAAAACTTCCCTAGAATAACAAAACACAAAAGCACAAAACAAAACCTAGTTTGAGGGAAAACAGATCTTCCTTTACATTTTTAAAAGTCTGAATGCAGTTTTGCATTTTGGGGGATCTCTTGCAGTTATGAACTTCTGTGTTTTAAACTTTTTCCATTAAAATTCCTATGCTTTATATTCTCACCTGAAATATGTAGCTGTGATGTTCACAAAACAAAAACAAACAAACAAACAAAAACAACCACCAAAAAAGGCAGGGTAGGATTTAGATCTATACTTCAAGTAACTTGTCATTAAAATATATGAAAAATTCAGTATTCTGATGAGTATTTTAATTGGCATAATTGCTATGATAAATAATTAAAACATTAAAACAGTATTTTGACAACTATAATACTTGTTTGTATTGGTTCCTTATTTAATTTCATGCCAACTTATATTTTAGATGCATTGACTTTGCAGTGATACCTACATATTCTTTCCTTTTCTACTTAAACAATTCTTCCATACAATGTTACCTTTTTAAGAAAATGCCAAAGAGAATACTGAAGTAGAGATTCTGATCAAGATTCTTACCATTTCTCTTTTTTTTTCCATTAGTGAGAAACTGCCAATAATCCCAATGTATCTATTTTGGGTACTTAATCTAGGAATTCCTGTTAAATTTTGTCTGCCATTTTTAAGTGTTTTTTTTTTTTAAACTATAACTTTGAACTTTCCAGAGAGACTTGTGCTTATGGGTGATAGAATTAGAGAGCCATTTAGTCCAACCCCTTCATTATACAGATGAGGAAACTGAGGCTGAGAATTTAAGTGACTTGCCCAAGGTTGATCAAAAAATTATTTTCAAATTTTAAAACAGATATCAATCTTACACATAAAATTAAATAAAATGAAATAACAAAATACATACTTTAAAATCTGACAACTCAAAATGAGGACGCATGATAAACATTAAGACAAAAATAGTTTTTTCAAGCATAACTACTAAATTACCAATAAAACCTACTTGTGGGTTGGATAGATACCTTAGAAATATCTCAGAAGTGAGGAAAAAAAATACTTCTTTCTATATTACATGGGATAATATCGATGGCATTCAAAAAGTAAGTATAATCTGCTTAGACAGATTCAAGTAGTTGAAGATAATCCTGAATGATTTTCTGATCTGTCTGGACAAACACAATGAAATAGCTACAGAACAAAAAGTATTGCTTATTTTAAATAATTTAAAAGTCCATTAACTAGGATTGTTGTACTTTCTTAAGAAGTACCCCAAATTTGAGAAATAAAACAAATCAAACTTTATATGAAAAACATTTTAAAATAAAGCTATCATACACTTAAAAACTTTTTTTAACCCATAAGGTATTCCTAACTACATAATAACAAACTTTAAAGTCATGAAATTTTGCTTATACAAATATGATTATAAATAACAAACTACAATAAAATGTTTTAAAAGGAAAAAAACTTTTTATAAAAAATATCCTTGTGTTAAGGAACAACCCCCCAAGAGAAATGATGTTTCAAAGCCAGTGTTCTAGCCAAAGAAAACTGACTGATTAAATGTGGATTTGCTAAGAAATGAGTTTCCAGGTACTACCTGTATGAAAAGGGGTATGACTATTCTCAACCTCCTGCCCATTGCCGCAACTGGCAACGATTTTAAAGAGCTGCTATACCTAGAGTCCAGATTTCCTAAATTTTCCCTTCAAACTCTTCATGGAATCAGAAGCTGATTTAAATAATTTTTCCTCAAATCTCAGTATGACAGACATGAGGAATGGTGAAGCCAAGAAAGCAAAGTATAATAATTAACATACATCTGAACATTTATACATACAAGACAGAAAGGAAACTACTATTTAAGATCTAGGCTGTGGGTCCGAACTTTTTTCTTTTTGTGGGAAGTGACTATTTTCTATTTGAACTACAAGCTTTGGAAAACAATAGTTAAGTTGTGATTGCTGGTTGTAGCTGAAAGCTGCCAAATATGACTTTCTTTCTTCCTTTAGTGCCTTAGTATTCTAAGAAGAAAAGGAGTTCTAAGGATGTCTTCCAGACACAGCTAGGTCTAGCTTCATGATCAAGGGACTAGGGATGCCTCGCCTTGTCTCTATTAGAAGGCACTCTCCCAAATATGAAAAATGTAAGTGTACAAGAAGTATAATTTTAAGCAACTGCTTAAGCAATATACCTAAGCAATGTATATTATTGTCTGTAAACAATAATGGTCAGACAACTAGGGTATTACAGATCAGGAGCAGGAATGGAATTTGGAGATATCTAGTCCGACATTCTCACTTTATAGATGAAGACACTGAGGCCCTAGGAGATGAACCAGCTTGTTCACAATGGATGGCATTGTGAACAGGCATCAGCTGCAGATTTGAAAAGCCTCTGAGTCCAGAGCCAGTGGGCATGGAAAGGATACTTTGTGTTTCTCAATGTCAACACCCTGAACCAAAGGTTCAAATGTGGATGAAAAGCTTACACTTTCAGTTTGCAAGTAATTATGTAGCTAATAGAAATGTCAGCTGCAGAAGCAGCCTTGAATCTTCAATTCTACTCATGGTTTTATATGCCTGTGGGACAAATTTTTGATGAACTGGGAAGTAAGTACTGTGTAATGAAAGTCTTATGGAAAAACCTGATTTGATTTATGAATTTAGGGATTTAGGTGAGGACTGAAAACTATAGTAATTATGTGTAAGTTGAACTTGCTCATTTTAGTTTGTGATAAAGAAAATATATTTTGGTTAAGATATAACTACAAATTAGATGAAATAGGGGCTAGAAGGGAAATACTGAAAATGAGGTCTCTAAATCACAAATCTAAAATTAGAAGCAAAGATAGAGGTTAGCTCGTTTTGACCCTTTCACTTTACATATGAGGAAATAGATAGGTTCTCTAATGCCAAATTTGGCACGTTTGCCACTGTACCAGAATCAATTCAAACTTGGTATTTTCTTTAACTCAAAACTTGGCATTTCTTCCTTTTCTTCACTTTCTTTCTATTTTCAATATACTGTACTGAGGCTGTGGGGGAGAATTAAAAACAAAAAACACATTTGTTTCCTATTTGAAATATTTCCTGGTTCCCCTATAGTAATCATAATATTCATTACATTTAATATTTAAATTAATATTAATAGTTATTATTACTCCTTACCTCTTCAAATTATCTTGTACTTACTTTCCAGTTCATCTTTTATATCTCCCCCAAAGATGTAACTTTGAAGGAAAGTCCTGTTTTTTAATTTTTATCTCTGTATCTCCATATTGTCTGTCATATAGAATGTGAATATTAAGTGCTTGCTAAAGGACAGCTGGATAGCACAATAGATAGCATCCATCCTGGAGTTGGGAGGATCTGGGTTCAAATCCCATCTCAGACACCTCTTAGCTGTGTGACCCTGGGCGAGTCACTTAACTTCAATTACCTAGCCCTTGCTGCTTTTCTGTCTTAGAACTTATCCTGAGACAGAAAGTGAGGGTTGAAAAAAAAGAAAGCTTATTGAAATGGAGATACAATCTTAGTCCTTAAGAAGATTTAAGTATATTTGGGGAAGTAACATGTAAGCACTTTGTAACTTTAATGTAATATAACTAGTGATAAATTTAATACAGAGGTAAATTGGAACTTTAATGTAATATAACTAGTGATAAATTTAATACAGAGGTAATCAGATAAAAGAGAGAGAAAATTTCCAGGTACTGATTTCTAAGAAGACTTCATTGAAGTGAAAACATCTGATCAAGGTACTTAAGGTGGGATATCAATTTGAAGAAATAAGGGTAAAATATTCAAGCTATGTAAACATGAGCAAAGGAGGCAGAAAAGTGACTGTCATTTAAAAAGAGAAGGCAAGTGGTTCAATTGGCCAGATTATATGAAATGCAATATATATAGTGTGAGATAAGACAAGTGAAATAGGCTAAAGGCAAATTGTACAAAATCTTGAATATGAAATTATGGAATCTGGAAGTTAATCAATGCTCAGAAAGAAGCTGTTGAAAATTTCTGAACAAAGGAGTAATGTGATCAAATCTATTAACTGGAAAGACTACTCTAGAAGCAAAGTGTTGGACAGAATAGATGGAGAAAATGAAGATTTGGAAAATCTGTGCCACTGCCGATGTCCAAGTGAGAGATAAACAGAGCTGAGTCAGGGTAACAGAAGAGGGAGTGGTAATATGGGGACAAAGGAGGGATTCCTCTGTTGGTAGAGCCCTGTAAATATAGAAGAGAGGAGCTAAATATGACATGGAAAACATAAAGACTTCAAGTAATGGAAAAAAAACAAGAAGGATAAAACTGAAGAAAGTAGGACCAATGCTGGTCCTGAAAAGGGATGAATATGAAAGAGTATGGAATGCTGCATATTTTAGTAGATTCAGTTCAATGTTTTGGTTGGTTTTGCTGAGAATTATTTTTAAAAAATCTTCACAAGGGAAGATCTCTAGGGAGAGATGAGTGGAATATTTGGAAATAGATATATGAAAACAAAAAGCAGTATAACTTTAAAAAGTAACCTATCATCTGTCCCCTTAATTGTCTTTTAACTTTTAATATGTCTCCCAGCTCAAATATCCTAAACACCAGTTTAATGAAAAAGGCACCCTAAACAACAAACCACCCACCATAATAACGCAAAGTTAACTAAGAAAAGAAAAATGAAAATGGGATGAACTTGTATGACGTCACTTTACCTTAACAGGGTAACGCTTGTTTATTTACTATTAAAAAAGATCTCACCAACTGCTATGAGATAAGCTAACATTAACAACAATAAACAAAACTATAATTCATTATATCAATATGATGAAGCTTTAGAAGTTTCTAAAAAATTAAAATGATGTTACATTTCTTGTATTTTTTTAAAAGACAAATTGATCATTGGAGGTATTTTCACAAATGAAGAACCAAATTAAGCTAATATTAAACCCTCTCCTCATGTTTTGCTAGTTCTGAATTATTACTGTTTTGAGAAAAGCAGCAGCATGGCAGAATAGGTAAAAATCCGGCCTAACAGAAAATAATCTGAATGCAGGTCTTGCCTCCCTTACATATCCAAGCCACTTGACTTTCCACAAGTCGGGATAACTGCTGATCTTCATTGGTAGAGGGAGGCTGGTCTCTAGGGAAATCTTTATACTTATGAATTCACATATTTGGACTAAAAAATGTATAAATAATGCAAAAATCTCTTTAATAACTTAGCTATAACTTTAAAAAATTGTGAAGAAATTTACCTGTGAAACTAGTCCAAATTACTAAATGAAGAATATTATATTTTTAAAAGCCCAATACTTTTACTGTACTACTATACTTCAATTTATATGGACTGAAACTTTCCTATTCCTTGCTCCTCGGGGGTAAAAACTAGTTTTGTGTCTCTATCCCTAGTGGCTAGTACAATGCCCTGACTTCAGGAAGCACTTTTAATATAGTTGTTGAATACATTTTCTTTACTATTGGTAGAGATACTGTTTATTTTAATAATTTTTAAGATGCTGCCCAATTTATGAAGCAGAATTATAGCATATGATTGGAAAAACAAATAGCTCTCAAATTGGGGAAATGGCAAAACTGGCTTGTATAGATGAGACAAACTAGGGCTTTTCCTTGCTCTTATTCTTTCTCAATCTTCAATTTACTGTTATAAAGCTAAAGAAGAAAATGGAGATACAGAAATCCAAAAGATGGAAAGGTTATTTTCAGCTAAAAGTATGATAGAGAACAAAATATATGATATCTCAGGAAAGTAGATAAAAGACAAAAAAGTATAAGAAATACTTTGCAACCTACTTTTCAAAATGCACTAAAAATGTTCCCCTATTTTAAGCCTTCACATTTAGTTTATATTTACCATGAGAGTATGAACACTATAGTGCATATGCTGAAATGATTTATCTTGAAACAAGAAAATTAGCTGAATTTTTTTCTTTGAAGAGTACTGGTTTCTTACCTTTAAAAGTTCAAAGTAATGTAGACAATGGTACACAGGTGCTAGAAGTAACCTGGGTAAAACATACTGAACAGCTTCTTTGAAACCTTCACCTATTGACTAGAAAAGAAAGTAATTCATATAGTTATAATTCTTTGTTTGCTGATATAACAATGGGCAATTTTATGTAAAAGAAATCATTATACCTGCAAATAGAGGGCTGCCCCCGGCTTGGATAATTGACTAAGAAAGTGGTCATGAAAACCAGGTCGTAAAATATCTTGAGCATACGATTCATATGGATCAAATGCCAATTCCTTTAAAAACAAAAAGCACAGAAAACAAATACTTTATAACAAAAAAAAATACAACTGAAATTTCTTATTGGAGACAAATATGACAGTATTATCACATTCTCTTTAAAAATAAAATCCAATCTAGATACTACTCTTTTATGGTATTTTTGTAAACAAAATTATTAGATGGATCTTAGTAAATTGTCACATTGTGTGTCTTATATTCCACACAAAATGGAATGAATGTATGTATAGTTTCTTAAAAATATTATATTATAAAAGATTTATTTATGTATGACATCACCTGCTACTATAGGATCTAAACATAACTGTAGTTAAATAAATAGCTCAACTAACAATAAGCCAAATCTTTAAATAGTTGTATAAGAAAATAACTTTCTTGTTATGTAAACCCATAGGTTATAAAACTGACAGTTACAGATTAAAATGTTTCTTGATTTAACTCTAGAGGGTCTAAATCTTATAAAACTCACTATCCAGATCAAAAGAGTTTCTTTTTATATGCAAAAGATTGGTATAAAGCAAATTATCTTCTCATACTCTTTGGTATAAAGATCATACTTTTCCATCCTGTAAATGGAAGGAAAATTTATAATATCAAAGATCAAATACTCTTGTGTTCACAAAAAACACTTAAGGATTAGTGTAGTACAATGGAAAAAGCAATGACTGATGTCAGAAAACTTGACTTCAAATCTTGCTCCCATCATTTAATACTGTGTGGCCTTGAATAAGACTCATATTTTTTCTGTTCTGGACCTCTGTTCCCTCATGAGTAAAAGAAGTGTATTAGAGCAGATGGTCTCTAGGTTCCCTTCTAGTTCTATACCTATAATCCTATGACTTTACTTTGAGAAAAATATTCAAAAATATTCACATAAATTAAAGACAATGGCAGTTTTTCTAACCATAAAATATTCTCAATTCAATATATACCTACCCAGCTGAGAGTAGGAGTCAATAGATTAAACAATGTAATAAACATGCTATCAACTATCTAAATTTCACTCAAGGAGGTTTTATGAAGCCCACTTTTATCTTCCCATTTCCTCTCCTTTGTCTTAAGAAAGTAGCTGCTGTTCAGTCATTTCAATCCTGTCCAATTTTTTCTCATTGGGGAGTTTTCTTGGCAAAGATACTGGAGTGATTTGCCATTTCCCTTTCATTTTACAGATGAGGGAAACTGAGGCACACAGGTTACATGACTTGCCCAGGGTTACATTGCTAGTAAATGGTGGACTGGATCTGAACGCAGGTTTTCCTAGGCCCAGCACTCTATCAACTCTACCACCTAGTGGCCTGAAGGTAGAACTAGGCATAAGTGAATGGCCAGATCTGGCTTAATTGACAGAATATTTTACTTGGAATCCTAAGACTATAGACAACCAATGAAGAAAATTTTGGCCTTTAAAAGCTACTAGGACAAGGCCCTCCCTCTGCTAGAGACAATAATGGTGCCTATGAGAAGGAAGAATAAAATCAAACCCTGATGTGGACTGAGTGGGTTGCCTGAGGAGTTCAGAGTCTTGAAGGTTCCCATCTGGACTTTGCCACTTGGTAACTGACATGCAAAAGTTTCTTTCCTCTGCCTACAAGGCAATAGGATTTAAATTTGGAAGGACATTAGAGATAATTTATCCAAATTCCCTTCACTTGAGAGCCTGCCCGGCTGTGCATGAATACATGTTGTAGATTTTAAGAGAAATCACCTCTGAAGTGGGCTTAGATGATTTGATTATGGTTGGTCAGTAATGAGGCTGATATGTATAGGACCCAAAAGAAATTAAACAACAGTAATAAAAAGAATGTACTTTTATTTATATAGTTTTAAGTATTATAAAACTCTTTAAAATATCTTATTTGATTATCACACCTTTTGAAACAGCAATTATGAGAATTATCATTCCCATTTTGTAGATGAAGAAAAAGGCTCTAAGAGGAAAAGTGAGGTGACAATGAAGATATAGCTAGTGGGTGGCAAAGGTGGAATTTGAATGCAGACCCTACTGATTGCAAGAGTAGCATTACACTCACTACCCCAAAACTGTCACAGTCTTGGATAAAGATGCCCAAACATTTCTAGAATTTCATACTTTTCAAGATCTTTTTATGCTATAAGGCAAAAGAATCTACTCATGTGTAGCATTTTTTGAATATCAAGTTTAAACTATGTAATATTTTAATCAAAAGTAATTCAAGGGCAAAAAGCATTTAAAAAACCAAATTATGCTAATTTTCATAATGAAATAAGATGTTGCATAAAGAGTTGATATATAAAAATGATTTTTCAAGCTACATTTGCAAATAGTAATTTGAGAAAGCTCAGTAAAATTTTTGTTTTAATTATTCTCATCTCATTACCCTACAGACAAGTCCAAACAAAAATAGCTTGTCTTAGAGATATTTTCCCACACAAGACTTTTCTCCAGACAAGGAGAACCATGTTTTAGCTCAGGCTAGAGGAGTAAAACTCACTTCTGATTTTAGGAATACTTAGGAAAAACAAAGGCAACCAAAGGAAATTGTTAGATTTCAGAATGTCTTAAACAGAAAGATTAGGACTTCTGAGCTGTGTGCTGTACCACACTCTAAGGAGCTTTATGAAAAGTGAGAAAATTGTTCAACAAAAGTTGTACTGGATCCTGAAGCATGAACAACACATGTAGTTCTAGAAAGGTCAGTTCTGGGAAGCAGAAAGGATAGTTAGTGAAGAAGTAGGAAAGGAAGACTGGGTGAAGAAGTAGATTAAATTCTAAATTCTAAATATAAAGTAATGAGGTAAAACTTACAAACTATTCTCAGTTTAATTTTGTCCAAAGGCAAAGAAAAAAAAACACAGAAAAAGGAAGTTAGGGAGCACAGTGGACAGTCTGGTGTCAGGAGGTCCTGGGTTTAAATCTGACCTTAGACATTTCCTAGCTATGTGACCTGGACAAGTAACTTAGCCCCATTTGCCTTTCTGTCTTGAAATTGTTACTAAAACAGAGAGAAAGGGAGTAAAATCATAATTTAAAAAAGGCATAGAAAGTACTCATTCCTATCTTTGTTGACTGACTATGTAAAGGAATAGGGACTCCATGGAATTAGAAGCCAGGAAGCTAGGAAAAAAGGCCTTGTACTTGACTGGTCAAAATTATAAGAGCTAAAAAAGCTGGTAAATCCCACCTCCTAGTTGATCTGTGTAATCTTTTAGCCTGCCTACCTTAGTCACATTCTAACTTTGTCTGTCCCGAACTCAGAAACCTAAAGCTTGTTATTACCTTAACAGCAATTGTTTCTGTGGTTTTAACAAGGCTAGAAAGTATTGAGGTATAAATGTTGGTGGAAAGGACATTTCATTTAAAAATGTGTTCAAAATGAAGTATAAGTTTTAGGCATTAATATGCGACTGAGATGATAATTATGTCTGCTTAATCTTACTATAATGTTTAAACCTAAATGATTTCTTTGTAGTCCTTAAGCAGAAATAAAATTAATATAAAGAGCAATGTTACTCATTATCAAATTATACTTTTTTAACATTTGAAGGGGATATTCACATAATGACAATTTTTAAAACTGAGTTATAATAGAGTCCTTTGTTTTAGGACAGGGATATACCTGCAAATTTTTATTCATCACTGATTATTAAATTAATATTAAATAATGGTTTAAAATGTTATACTAAAGAATGAATTTGAAGTCTGCATAATCAAGTGCTAAGTCATGTTTTAACTAGAGGATTTAAAAAAATTTTAAACTGAACTCAGCATTAGAGTGAAATATATAAGTTTTAGAAATAAAAGTTTTGGATCAAGAGAAGAAAAACAGAGGCAAATAAAGAAATAGCCCATTATTCTTAGTGCCTGACACTTTTTCTGGATCTTTCAAAAATGACAGGGCCACCAGTCTTTTCCCCCTAGGTGCCCTTAGTCATGCAGGCCTGGTATTTACTTTCCTTCCATCTGTTAAAGAGAGTTATTTCATTTCAGTGGCCTTTCACAATAGCCAACACAAAAGCAATGTTTAATAAATGCTTGCTGATGGATTCCTTACACAGTAAATGTACCGCAGCTCAGCTTCCCTTGATTATATTGTAGGGGAGCAGTTTTAGAGTAGATCAGCTGCCCAATGTTCTTTTAGTCCTTTTATGGTTGCAAGAGATAGCTTTTCTAAGGCTTAGCTGTGTAACAGGATTTGTAGTAGCAAAGAACACAAAACCAAGTAGATGTCCTTTGAGCAAAGTGGCTAAACAAATTATAGTACATAAATATAATGTAATGTTACATTATGTAATGACATATTGAGAAACAATGAATATAAAGATTATAGGAATGTATGGAAAGACTAGGAGTGAACTAACATAGAGGAGTAAGTGGAAAACAACATTAACAATGACTATAGTCCCCCAATCAAAACTTAATATGATCAATCTTGGCCCTAAAGAAGAAATGTAACAATATACTTCCTTTCTTTGCAGATGTAGTGCAGTATGGATGCAAAGTATTACATAAACTCTTAGACTTGACTATTAGTTATTTTTGCTGAAATATGATCAATTTGTTTTCTCTTTTTCAATCTTTGTCATAAAAAAACAGATAACTATTTCTTAGGGAGGGTGGTGAAATAAAATGGGAAATGAAGGCAACATAAAAATATATCAAACTATGGAAAATACATAAAATATGTGCTAGGTTAGGTTGAAAGAGTAGCTGAAGTGTGTGTGTGTGAAGAGAGGATAGCTGCCTAATTAATAGTTATGGGAACAGGTGAATAACAAACAAAAGCTGGATTCCACCATAATTTTTGTTTATATGGATATGTAAGATTTTATGCAAAAATAAACTCTTGTATAATAAACATGGCACTTACCTCTGCTAAGTCTTCAAAGCAGCTACCAACTAATGGATGGGGACTGCCTTCGTCTGTCATTTCTACAGTGTCTTCTATGTGGCCCAATAATTTAACACTGAGTTCATGAATATCTGCTATACGACTAAATATATTTTCTACATCCTGTAAAGATGAAACACCTTTTTAATAATAAAAGTATCACCTCAAGATGTTAAACACATCTAATAAGTTATTGCAAACAATTCCTTCAATAATCACAAAATTAAGCAAGATGGAATAACAGACGAACAATGAAAAGAAAAATGGATACATACAGATATAATTTTTGCTTATATTGCAAAACATATCTCCCCCTAGTTGACTAATATAAAGCTTGATGTTTTAGAATCACAGTAGGCTTTCTGTAGGATATTTAATTTTAGTTGGGATATTTAATAACAACAATAATAATGAGAATAGAGAGAATTGGTATATTGCTTTAAGATTTTCAAGAATTTTGGTCCTCACACTAGAATGAAGTGGTATTATTATCTCCTTTTGACAGATGAAGAAACATGCAAAGAAGTTAAGGTGATCAGGATCATAGAGGAAATAAGACAGGATTCAATCTCCTAACCTCTTAAGGCAATCACCTAACCTCCACACTGATTACCTCATTCATTCTTCTAGCACCTAAATGGCCTAGTTTGATTGTTGTTTGTAATAACACTTCTCCAAACAGGAGAAAATAGGTGTAGTGAAATGTTCTCTATTCCTTCCATTTTGACATAAGGTTTGCTTACTGTAGAGTAATCCCATATCACATAACATGTAATTGAGATGACTTTGAGCAGCGGCTATAATTTTATATAAAGTTGGATCTGCTTTAATTCTGGTATCATTAATATGGTTATGATGAATTTGAATCAATTCAAATTGTAATAAAAGCCCACATGTAATTCAATTGAGCATGGAAGGGGAGGTCTCTAGGTGGCACAATGGATAGAGTGCTGGGCTGTAAAGAAGATCTCAGAAACTTATTATCTATCTGGGTGACCCTGGGCAAGTCACTTCTCTCTACTTCAGTTTCCTCATCTGTAAACAGAGATAATAATAGCACTTATTCCCCAAGGTTACTGAAAGAATAAAATGAAACAATGCTGGTGAAGCACTCTGCAAAGCTTAAAGCCAAGTAGTGTTTGCTGCTGCTGCTACTACTGCTACTACTACCAAAGCTGTGTCTTTCACTATTGTTACTGCTACTATGAATAAAGTTCTATGCTAGGTAGGAAAGTTGGGGGGCTGTTACCCAGACCCTCTTTCTCACAGGGAACAAAAGATGCACACAACTAAGCTAGGAGGAAAAATTAAGGGCAGAGAAGAGGTAAGGAAAATTGCTATACAGAGGAAAGAGAAATCATTTTCAGTCTAGAGAAGGTGCATAATAGTTCTGACTGGGTCTACTATAAATTTATACCATCTGATCTGAACCTCTATCAAGATTTTCTCAGTCCTCATGATCTCTGACCTTCAGTCTCATGCTTCTTGAAGACAGGTAAGACTGCCTGTGTCTATCCTCAGGGCCTTAGGAAAGAGCCTTTCATAGCAGGGAATTGAACAGTGTTAAACTGAGCTGACTTCTTTACAACTTGGGATGATCCAAACCTTCCTTCTTGATACTCTTTCCTTTCTTGGCTCTTCAACTTCTTGATTTTCCCTTCTACAGGTCTGACTGCTCCTTTCCTATAAACTTTCCTGGATCTTTGTGAATGTCTCTCCTCAGTGTGGGTATAGCTTTGAAGGCTCAGCCCTAAATCCTCTCCTCTCCTGATACAGTATGCTGGTAATACCATGTGCTCCCAAGTTTTTAATTATTGTCTCAGTACAAATGGATACGAAATCTATACCTAATCGTTTTCCTGAACTCCAGTTGCAAAATGTTAATGCTCTTTGGAAATTTCCACTTAGACATTCAGAAGAAGAAGAAGGAGGAGAAGGAGGAGGAGGGGGGAAGGGGAAGGAGGAGAACTTATCATCTTTTACCCAGACCTAACCCTCTTGCAAGTTTTCTTAATCCCCCTGATTTAGAACAATGGAGTCATTTTGGATTCTTCTATTTCCTTCTCCCCTGTCCCAATACTTAGTCATTTGCCAAATCTTGTCAATTTTTACACCTCATGATATCCTCTTCTTCCCTTAAGATGTACCTCAAGCATTGTATTCTCATGAAGCCTTTCTTCCTCCACTGCCAGTAATAGGTTCATTAACAGTAATAACATTAATAGCAGCTAGTATCATTCATGTAGCACTTTATGGTTTTCAAAGTGACTGACATATTAACTCGTTGGAGTCCCTTAACAACCTTCTGGGGTAGGTGCTATCATTTACAGATGAGGAAACTGAGGTAGACAGAGACTTAAGTGGATAACTGAGTGTCATACAGCAAGTGTCTGAGGTAGGTTTTGAAGTCAAATCTTCCAGACTCCCAAGTTTCACATACATTCTATTGTGCCATCTAGTGCCTCTCCTCCCAAAATACCCTAGATTTACCTACTCTTTTCAGTTATATTTATTCCTTTTATATATTTTGCCCAATATATCCTTCATTATTCTGCAAACTCAAGAGTCTAGCACCTCCCAAATGTTAAGAAATACTTGTTGATTAACTGTGGTAACTTTTAGCTGATCTTCCTATTTCCTGTCATATCTTTGCTGCCTTACAACTCCAATGATCTTCTTAACTCATCTCTGATGTAGCTTCTCTTTCACTAAGAAATCTCATCGCCCTCTTGCACATCATATAAAGTATAAACCCTAGATCAGCATTGGTGAAGGTTTTCAAGTTCGTGTATTCAGACTGCCTGTGAGCCCCCACCCCAGAGGGCAGAAGGAAGAAGTTCTCTCTTTGGAGGGCTGGACAGAGGGTCAGGGCATGTAAAAATGTCCTCGGACGCTGGGAAGAGGGGGAACAGAGCAGCCCTCCTGTGCTGGCTCCAGCACGCATGCTAATACATTGCCAAATGCTGCCCTAGGTGATCTTGACATTCAAGATCCTCTCTTCAGTTCAGTTAACATTTATTGGGTGCCAATTATATGCGAGACACAGCATTTAATACCAGGAATACAAAGGGAGGAACATTTTATGTCCTGCTATCAAGGAACTCACATATTCCAGGTGATAAATATGGCCAACTACAAAGAAGATTTGAGGAAGAATGCCCTAACCCAGGAGATTGAGAAAGATTTCTTACAGGTAATACCAGGACTAAGTCTTGAAGAAAGATGAATATTCTGAGAGGTCCGGGTGGGGAAGGACCTAGAAGTCCCAAACCTTGTAGAGGGCATATATTATTTCACAGTTAGAGGAGGCGGAGTGCCTAGTTTAGGGAATCAGAGTTAGGAATAGTACAGGTTCACTGAAATATAGTGTGTGATGTTGTGGTAAAGTAAAACCAGCATGAAAAAGCAATTTGGGGCCATATTGTAAAGAACTCCAAGAATCAGGCTAGGGAATTTTTATATTATCCTAAAGAGAGTAAGTAGGGGTCCCCAGAAAAGTTTTGAGCAGGGCAATGGCATAGACATGTTTCTTTATAATGTTACTTGGCAACTGAATGAAGGAAAAATTGGTGAGTAGTAAGCCTAGTGTCAGAATATTGTCATAATGGTCTATGTGAGAGGTAAGGGTCTGAACTAGGCTATGTGGGTAGAAAGAAAAGGCCAGATGCATTTCTGAGGTGGCTGGGAGGAAGATGAGATGTCCATGCAAAGACATGGAGAGAGGAGATGAAAGTCATGAGGAACAGAGAAGCTCAAGGAAGGGAAGGAGATTTGTTGGATAATGGAGGTTGGGAAGAAAGGTTGGCTTCCAGTGAGGAAGGGCTTTGAAAGCTAATAGGGAGAATTAGAATCTAACCTAGAGGCAAAATAGTATACTAAGTTCAGGGGTCCCCAAACTTTTTACACAGGGGGTCAGTTCACTGTCCCTCAGACTGTTGGAGGGCAAGACTATAAAAAAAAAACTATGAAAGATCTGTATACCACTGTCTGAAGCGCTGGCTGTGATGGGCCTGTCACACCTTGCACAGGTCTATCACCGCCACCACTATACTGAGCAACAGTATACACAGTGCGGAATTCCTTCCCCCAGATCGCCGCTCACCGTGCTGATGTCTTCCATTGTGCAGTCACATAATCCTTGGCGCCTCGTTCTTGTTCAGTTACTCTCAGAACAAGGAGCCATGCAAAGGATTGTCACCAGAAGAAGTGCTGTACGTGAGTGATGCCTCACTTTGCGGCACTGCTACATAGAGTGCTGCTCTCAGTGACCACCAATGAAAGAGATGCCCCTTCCGGAAGTGCCATGGGGGCCAGATAAATGGCCTCAGGGGGCCGTATGTGGTCTGCAGGCTATAGTTTGGGGACCCCTGCCTAAGTTGATTGAGTAAAGAAGTGATGTGTCAGATCTGAGCTCAAGGGAAATAATTTTAGGAATATCTTTACTGACTAGGTAAGAAGAAATGAAGGTATGAAACAGGGATATTGGTATATTTAGAAAGGAGGTCAGAGGTAAGAGGCACAACAAAAGTACCAATCAAGGATCTGACAACTGATTTGACACAAAGTGAGTTGGGGGTTTGGCTTTTGGTTGGTTCTGTTATATCACTGGTGTATAATTTTCATAAAATCCAAGATTTAAAAAAAGTTTTGAGAGAAATTTCAGGAAAAAAAGCTTGCTAACTACTCGAATCAAGAAAGTAAACTGTTTGAATAAAGTGCCATAAAGAAACCTACACTGCATCAGAAGATCCAGAATGAACTTTGGGATGTAATTGATCGAACTGAAGGGGGTTGAACATATCATTTATTCTGAATGTAAACTCTTATGCCAAAGGGGATTGCCCCTAGCAAATGTCAATGCACCTAGCAAACACTGGTTTTGCTCTCTCTCTTCTATTTCCCTCTTATCTCCAACTATTGTGGTTTCCTCTTAGAAAGTGTAATATTGTAAGTACCTTTAGCTATAAGATTTTTAGAGGTATAAGCTAGTTATATTAAATGATTCATTGGGGAGACTAGTCTCCCAAAGAATCACAGGGGGAATTGTGAAGATAGGATTAACTCTTAGTGTCAAGTAAGGGTACTTTAAATTCTTGATTGATTAACTTAAAAATAGACATGGGGAGAATTAATTCTATCCTCATACTGGTACAGGGAACTCCTAGAGAAGAAGCATACCCTACCAATGTTCATAGGCACCTCTAAGAGGTTAAATGACCTAGCCAGGGTCACAGAGTCAGTTCAAGGACAAATATGATTGATCCTATGAACTTGAGTGAAGAAGATAATGGTAGAACTATCAAAAGAAAGAGAAGTTACTGGAAAGGGTGGGTTTTAGTTGGAAGATAAATTCATTTATGGACATAAGTAGTTGGAATTTCAGAGTAGGCTTCCAGAGGAGAATTTCAAGGAATAGGGGATGGGGGAAAAAAAAGCATGAAACCAGATTTTAGAGTCTTCAGTGTAGAGCTCATAGCATGGGAATGAATGAAATTGTCAAAGTACAGACAATAGAGAAAAGGGCCAAAGATGAATTTAGTTATCATTACTGCTTAAGCAGTAGGAAGAAGACAAGGATATAAAGATAACAGAGAAAATGAGACAAAAATCATATGATGAAAGTCAAAGCAGGAGAGGATAAAAAGGAAAGGAAAATTCATCGCATCAAAATCTCCAATAAAACAGGAGGCAGTGTGATTTACTGAAGTAAATGGTCTCATAACTAAAATAAAAGAATTACTATTCCTGAATATTCTAAATTCAAATTTAAAAGACTTATATGAATATAAACCTCAGATTATGGTGCTTGTATTATGCTATATTTATAATAATACTTACGTGGGAAGAAAACAATTTTGAATTGGAGACAAATGGCTCTCTAAAAACTTTAATAATAAGATTAAGTTCCCTTATATATTGTCGAACTTCAGCCATAAATGCCTTTACCAGGTCATAATATGTTTGTTCTCCTGAAGTGGAAGGTTCTTCATCAGTTAAAGATAATATATTTATATCTTCTACATCTTGATGGAACATATCCATCAATACCTATAATATACAAAAATATAGAAAAGGAAGCAAATTAAGGAGTTAAAGAGTCAAATATGAAGTTAAAATTAATAAGAATTACATACATCTCACCAGATTTTAAAGGTTCAAAAAATACAGACAAGGTGTCATGTTAAAGTGGAAAGATGAAACTGGGGTTAGGAAAGCCAAATCTAGGTTTTGTTAACTAGTATGAAACTTTTTGGCCTCTATGACACTCAGCTTCCCCACTGGCAAAATGGATAATAATAATTGTCAAAGGACTATTATAAGAAAGAATTTTGTAAAATGCAATAAACAAAATTTTTATTATAATTAAAATTAATGTCAAAAGTAATGTAATTTTAAAGTAGCCTCTAAATTTTTCTATCCCACTATACTTTCTCATAGTAATAATGTTAATTATTCTATTATCATCATAATTGTTAGATATGCAAGTCAGCCAACAAGTATTTGTTAAGTACTTTCTAAGTGCCAGATGTATTAATTACTGAAGATATCAAAAAAGGGGGCAAAAATAAAGTCCTTGTCGTCAAGACGCTCACATTCTAAAAGGGTAGACAACACAAATTAATTTTACATACAAAATATATACAATCTTAATTGAAGGTAATCTCAGAGGCAAAGAGCTAACAGTGAAGAAGAGACTGAGGAGCAAGGGAAAGTCTCCTAAAAAGGTGGAATTTGAGCTGAATGAGAATAACCTCAAATATACCTTCACAAAGTTGTTCAGATGTTTTCAGTTGTGTCCAATTCTCTATGAACTAATTTAGTTTTCTTAGCAGAGATACTAGAGGGGTTTGCCATTCCAGACTCTAGCTCATTAAAAAAAAGCAAAAAAAAAAAAAGCCCTTGCCTTTTGTCTGAGAATCCATACAGAAGAATGGTATGGGTTAGGCAATGAGGGTTGAGACTTTCCCAGAGTCACACAGCTAGAAGTTTCTGGGGCCATATATGAACATAACCCCCTGTCTACTGACCTGGCACTGTATTCACTGAGCTGTCCCCCTTTCCAACTTACTTGACTGATTAGGAAACTGCAGCAAACAAGGTTAAGTTATTTTTCCATAGTCACACAGCTAGAAAGTGTCTGAAGGCAAATTTGAATTCAGGGAAATGAATCTTCCTGACTCTAGGTCCAGCAACTCTTATCTACTATGCCACCTAACTGACCCAGCTTCATAAATGATAATATAAAATATAAATTTAATCCACATTAGATAATTTAGAGATAGTATAGTTCCATCTGAATCATTCTTTCATAATATTTAAAGAATTAAAGATTATTAGTAAAAATAAACACAAATGTTTCCTACCTTATCGGCACACATTGCTACTTTAATGTCCTGTTTTGTAATTTCATAATGTCGTATATTCCGTACGTAATTTCCAACCAGCTTTAAAATATCTGCAGAAATGTATTCTAATACTGCTACTATGTAAACAGAAACTTGGTGGTCAATTTTATACCCTAGAACTTCCTGTGAAATAAGAAGAGAAATATTTGTAGGGAGTTAAAGTAACACAATGCAGAAAAGTAATGGTGTGCTTCCTTTGAAGTAGCCTCTATGCCCCATGGCTTTAATTGAAGCCTATTTGTCTTATAGGAATTCAAAATTAAAAAAAAAATTTAACCAAATACAAAATTTGGAATAGCCAAAGAGCATCTCTAATAACCTAAAGAGATTTTAAATAAGAGTAAATTATGGTCAAAGCAGTTTTCCAATTTAGAAATATTTATTGAGAAAGCTGTATATGTAAAATGATAGCAGGGAAGTCCCCATGAGAGCAATTTTCCTTGTGTTCCTCAAATCAAAACATCCAACAAATAAGTTCTCTGGAGATGTGATTTTTCTACTATTGATACACCGAATTTTCAAACTATAGATGCCTCGCATTAAATACCATACCTTCTCCTCTATACCTGGACTATACAATTTGCTAAGACAGGGAAAGTTGTTCCTGTAAGGCCAAGTCTGAGCGCATTTTTTCCCATTAAACAATGTTATAAATGGTGGTTAAATGTAACCTAAATAGATATGTAGTACAGTATTTCAGGTACACTACAGGGTAAATATTCTTTGGCAGTTTGGACTGGGAATTCAACCATTATTTATTACATAATCTGTGCATACTTTTTTTATACTTTTTTAGTTGACTTGCACTGATAGTGATTTTAGTCAATCATTCAATAAGCATTAAGTGCCTATGATGTGCCAGCCACTGAGGTAAGTGCTAAGGATTAAAAAAACAAAAATAAAAACAGACAAACAGCTCTTATCCTCAAAGAGCTCACATCTAATGAAGGAGACACAAGCATACACGCTAAAGACAAGATAAATAGGAATTAACAGGGAAGACACTAGAATTAAGGGGAATTAGGAACAGCTTCCGGGAGAAGTTTAAATTTTAGTTAGGAGTTAAAGGAAAACAAGAATAGAGGAGGGAAAACATTCCAGGAATGAGGGTTAACCATAGAAAACACCCAGAGTCAAGAGATGGACTGTCTTGTGTAGGGAAAAGCTAGGAAAGTAGAGTTACTTGACAGAAGAATTTGGTGGAAGTGTAAAGTATAAGAAGACTGGAAGGCATTGGGAGGCAAGGTTATAAAAGGCTTAGAATAGCAAACAAAATTTTGTATTTGATCCTGGAGGTGACAGGGAGTCAATGGAATTTACTGAGTATAGGAGTGGTGAGGTCAGACATGAATTTTAAGTAGAAAATCACTTGGAATACTTAGCCTTGAGACAGGCAGACCAACCAGCCAACTACTACAATAGTTCAGATATAAGGTGATTAAAAAAATTAATAAATAAAGGATGATGGCAAAAGAGAAGAAAGCATATTTAAGAGATGTCGGGGTAAAATTAACAGGCCGTGGCAACAGCTTGGAGACAGGATTGAGAGATAGTGAGGAATCTAGGATAATACCTAGGTTGTGAGCCTGGGAAGATGGCAGTATTTGAAAGCACATACTACCTGTGTCTAAATCTCCTAAAAATTCTACATTTTGCTAATTTAGGAATTTTTAAAATAATTTCTACCTAGTTAATCAGAGAAGTTCAAAAGGGAGCAAATAGAAATTTCTATACTATTTGAGATCTTAACCTTTTTTGTGTCATGGACCTTTCTAGCAGTTTGGTGAACTTGATGTCCTTCTTAGAATAATGTTTTAAAAATGTATAATTGATGGAAACATTATGCTTCACTTAGAAGTTAATGAAAATAAGTACATAATTTCCCCCCCCCCCTCCAAGTTCAGAGACCCCTTTAAATCTATCCAGGAGTTCTAAGTTAAAAATCCCTGGCCTTACTATCCTTAGATGTGATTTTTAGTAGTATCCAGTTAGTCAGACTGGCCTATTAAAGTAGTAACACATAATTTTTTTTTAATTATATATTTTGTTTGGAGGAATCACTGATTTACTCATTTATTGTTAATATCTATTTGCTCATATTAAAACCCAAGTGTTATCTAACAATATCTTATTAAAAGCTGTGCTATTTTTCCTAATATTTCTGGTGACCTATTATCTGTTCATAAGGAAAAGTAGAAGGGAATAGGACCATAGGAATTTGTGTCTGAAAAAAGCTTATAGTACTTTGAAAACAATTCTATAGTATTGGTCTTTATCCAAAATTTAGTAAATCTATGATAAACTTTTAGTATCTGGGTAACAATCTAACATGCAAGGAGAAAGAAGTTTCTCCCTTGAAAAGACAATTATTGTTGGTGAAGTGAGATGTGGAAAGTCCATGTAGACAATTATACTCAGGATTTTCAATTTGTTTCATTATTAATGCTATTAAAATAACAAAAAGCTAAATGGTCAATGAACACATTATTCTGAATCTCCAGGAAATTATAAGGAGGAATCTTATTCATCAAGTTATTATAACACGCAGTAAAATATCTGTAAGTGCATTAGTGGTGTTTTTCTTTGCTTGAGAAATAAAAGAAGAATCCAACTTTACCTTTAATAAGGGGTGAATTTTTTCTACTGGGAGAGATAATGGATTTCTTCGCTTCCTCTTTTCATTAGCAGATTGAGCATCAGCTATTGCCCACTTATCAATTGGATGAGGAAAACTTTTTTGTACACGATCCTTGGAAAGAGGAAAATGGGAATTAAATATAAAATACATGAGATTATCAGTCACAAGCAATTTATATGAGTGTTAGAGATATTAATAATATATGGAGATTATATGTCTACTAACATGTAGTTTTCACAAGATTTGAATGCATATCCATTAAAAAACCACTAATAGAGGAAATGAGAATTTTAAATGACAATTTATTTGATTAATTACATAATCAGAAGATACAATGTCATTTCATTAAAAAAGATGGAAAAACTTCAGATATGAATACAATAAAGATACAAGATGAATATAATGTTAATATGATCAAATGCTGCAATTATTTTACAACAGACATTCCATTTAAAAAACTGAAGAAACTAGTTATTTGTCTAAGAATTAAATTATTTTACTAGGTAAGCTATGATATAAGACCACAGATACCAAAGTATTTTTCTAATTTGAACAAATTTTATGCATTGCAAAATTAGAACCACTAGAGGTCACTACTACACAATAATTTCATCATACAATTAATTATAAGACTTTTCTAGTTGTAAAATATTACTTCCGATTATAAATCTAAATAATAATTCCCTTTTTGATCTATCAAATCTTAAAATGTACCTCATAGTTTGTGGAAAAGGGGGGAAAACAGATTGTAATGCTAAGTCTGTTAAAACTTATGAGAATTGTTCAATCTAAGAAGAAAGGCATTTTATTCTTATTTAGGGAAAATAAAAGAAATTAGAATGTAGGGACAAAATACAAAAATAAAACAACTTTAAAAATGTAATTTCTGGATTAGGTATTAGGACCTTATTGTCTTTTAAAAGGAATCTGGTAGGGTGGTTTTCCTCTAGTTTTTGAGAATGACTTCAATAGTATTAGAATTTTTTTTTAATTGACAGAATTCTCTTATGAATCCATCAAGACCAGAATTTTTAAATTTAGTATCCTTTGCAGCTTGTTGAATTTCCAATGGACATTATCTTTAGTTTTTTGTTTGTATAGTTATTTGCACATTATATCCACCTTTAGATTATAAGCAACTTGAGAGCAGTGATTGCTTTTGGTCTTTTCTTTGTATCCTCTGTGTTCAGCATAGAATATAATAGACATTTTGAAACATGTTTGATAACTTGACATCCTTTGACCCAGTAATACTGGTACTGGGTCTATTCCTCCAAATAGATCAGAAAAAGAAGAAAAATTGCCTTATAAAATATATATCAACAGGGTGACCAAACATGACCCTAATCCTAACCATTTTATTAAGAGGGGAGTAATTAGGGGCAGAAGGGAGCTAGCCCTTTAGAGAGACAAAAATACAAGAAGGTACTTTGATGAACTCCCAGAGGAGTTGAATGGAAAAGTCATGAAAAGCTGAAATTAAATGACTAAATAATATACACAAATACTACGATTATAAATAGTCAGCTAGGCTGATAAAGGAGAAATTAAAGAGACAAAACATACCTTCATTATATATCAAAATTTTATGCATACTTCAACTCTTATACATCAAAAAGGAACTGTCAAAGTATTACAACAAGGTATTTTATTTATTCTTTTACTTATTTTAAATTCATTTAAATAGAAGGGAAGATCAATGGAATAGACTTGGGGTAAATGACCTCAGCAAGAAGTGTTCAACAAACCCAAAGATCCCTAGCTTTTTGGACAAGAACCTACTATTTGACAAAAACTGCTAGGAAAATTGGAAAACAGTAAGGGAGTGATTAGGTTTAGATCAACATCTCACCATGTACCAAGATAAATTTAGAATGGGTAAATGACTTAAATATAAAGAAGAAAATTATAAGTAAATTAATTGAACACAGAATAGTATACCTGTTGGAGATATGGGTAAGGAAAGAATTTAAAACCAAGTAAGAGATAGAGAACATTACAAAATGAATAATTTTTATTACATTTAAGCGGTTTTGTACAAACAAAAACCAATGCAACCAAAATTAGAAGGGAAGAAACAAATTGGGGGAAAAGTTTTATAACAAAAACCTCTGACAAAAGCCTAATTTCTCACATTTATAAAGAGTTTAATCAATTGTACAAAAAAATCAAGTCATTCCTCAATTGACAAATGGTCAAGGAACATGAACAGGCAGTTTCAGTTTTCAGATAAAGAAATCAAAACTATCAATAAGTACATGAAAAACTGTTCTAAATCTCTCATACTTTGAGAAATGCAAATCAAAACAACACTGAGGTACCACTTCACACCTAGCCAATTGGCCAATATGACAGTAAAGGAAAATAATGAATGCTAGAGGGGCTGTGGCAAAATTGGGACACTAATGCATTGCTGGTGGAGTTGTGAATTGATCCAACCATTCTAGAAGGCAATTCGGAACTATGCCCAAAGGGCTTTAAAAGAATGCATACCATTCAATCCAGCCATATCACTTCTTGGTTTGTACCCCAAAGAGCTAATAAGGAAAAATATTTGTACAAAAATATTTATAGCCACTTTCTTTATGGTAGCAAAAAATTGGAACATGAGGGGGTGTCCCTCAACCGGAGAATGGCTAAACAAATTGTGGTATATGATGGTGATGGAATACTATTGTGCTGTAAGGAATGATGAACTGGAAGAATCTTCAAAAACTGATACAAAGTGAAATGAACAGAACCAAGAGAACATCATACACAGAAAGTGAAACATTGTGGAACAATACAATGTAATGGATTTTGCTAATACAAGACAATCCCAAGGGACTTATGGTTATTAGATCCGGGAGTGGGGAGGGGAGGGAAAGAAAATGAAATATGTAAACATGGAAAAATATTAAAATTAAAAATACAGGGAAATAAATAAAAAAACAGAAAAAATTCATTTTAATAAAAAAGATTACCAAGAACAAATTCCACTTACAGAGATTATGCCAAATCAGATTACGAAATTATTAAAGGGCACTTAATTTAAAAAAATACAACCAGGATATGAATAAAGAGAGGGGCTCAGATAACATGCAATTGAGCTATAAGATAAAAATAGATACTAAATAAAATAGAACACTAAATCAATACATCGAATAAACATTTACTGTCAATAATAATAGTAAAATACTGTTAATTTGGTCTTCACTAACAACATCCGACAACTATGTATAAACAAGATGTATTGAGTGTAAATGGGAGATAGTCTCAGAAGGAAGGAACTAACATTATAGATCAGGAAAGACTTCTTACAGGTAGCATTTGAACTGAGATACAAAGGAAGCCAGGAAGTAAAGAAAATCTAAGAATATCCCAAGAACAAGGGTCATCCAGTTAGGATTCTCTAATAAGGAGGTGGAATGTTGTGTTTAAAAAAATAGCACTTAATCACTGGATCAGAGTATATGGAGGGGAATAAGATTGGAAGATTATATTCATATAAAGGTACCACAGAGTTCATACACGTAGAAGTAGAATACTTGTGGGTGATTGCTAGAAGCAGGGTAAGATCATCTCTCTAAATGTAGATGAGAGATGGTGGGGTAATTAAGACGTCATTGGCACCTTTGGAGAATGAAGCTTCAGTTGATTATTGGAATTGGTTGGTAAGTCAACAAACACTTATTAAATATCTAGCAGGTGCTAGACATTCTGCTAAACAGCAGAGAAAGGAATAAAGCAATCTCTGCCCTCAAGGAACTCACATTCTAATGATGGAAACAACATGCAAATAGATATTTTCATACAAGATATATACAGTAAAAATAGAAAGTAAATTCAGGGGGTCATGGGCTAAGGGGAGAGCCAGTAGGAAAGGCCTCGTGCAGAACATGGATTTGTGCTATCTTGAAAGAAACGGTCTGAGGACACTGGGCTCAGCTTCCAAGAGCTGGAGATGAAGTTTATTGAGGAATGGGAAGGCTTTAAGAGAATCCCTTTGGTAGCTGAGAAGAAGATGGATTGGATGGGAAGAAATTTAAAACTATTGCAATAATCTAGATGAGAAGTACAATAATCCAGATGAAAATTGATGAGGGCCTATACTGAAATAGCAGGTGTATGAATAGAGACATGGGAACATTACAGGTGATGTTCTGAAGCAACAAAACCTGTAATAAATAGCCTGAAAATGTGGGATGAGTTTAAGTGAGGGCTGGGGCAGAGAGAAAGCGGGGGTCACGCACGCAATACTAAGGTTGCAAGCAGCCTAGGTGAGTAGGAAGATAACAATAACAGGGCAGTTGAGTGGAGTTGGAATTTGGGAGAGAAAGATGGTAAATTCTGGGGTTAGACGAGATGATCACAAAGGTTCCTTTAAGCTCTAAAATTCTGACTAAAATATCTGAATTGGATATGAGGAAAATTAAAGATGTTGTTTTAGTTATCCAATTATCTTTCGGTTCCACTTAGATTCACATAAGGAATAAAGGCATTACATTTGAAGAGTTCAGTTAGAAATGAGGAAGAACTTTATATAAAGGGGAATTGAGGTTATGGAAACTGTAGTTCTAATCTCGAATTGCTGAGATGTATTCCAACTAAAATAGTCATCAAAACATTAATTATTTTATAATATTGTACATTTTTATGAAGAGTCAATTTAATCCCCTAATGGCATTATACCACCACTAACATAGAGATTACATATACTTCAATATGAAAAATTATCATACCTCAACATCTAAAACGCTTCGGGGTTGAGCTTGGCACAGCATACTTAACAGCTGTAGAATTAACTCTTCAACATATTGGAGAGCATCCTCATTTGATGCAAGTGTAGGATGGACTTGCATCTGCACCTACAACCACAAAGAAATGTAATTAAACTGTGTTTTCTCTAGTCATTGTTCACCGTATGCTATACTTGAAGTTGGCAAATCTTAAAAATAAGTTTTAATTAAAAATGCAAAATTGTATACATATAATATTATAAGATAGTTAATTTTGTCATTAGGTTTTAAAAATTAAAAATAATTTAAAGCAAATACATGCTTTCTCTAATACATGCTTGTTGACTTGAATTTGTGTTCATGACATACATGTATATGTTAGCTTGACTATTAGAATATAAAACCCTAAAGAGTAGATAATATTTCCATCTTTATCTTTGTATCCCCAGTGCTAAGTACAATTCCTCCAAATTACTAGGTGCTTAATAAATATTTGCCAATTGTCTTTCTAAATTATCCCCTGGAATACTAATTCATCTTTTGTTATCTTGCCAATGTGCTAAGTGTAGGCTGAAGCCTTAATTTTTGCTTGTTTTGCATTTCTCTTATTAGTGATTTCATATGGTGGCCAATAGTTTATAGTTCTTTGGCTTTTAAAGCCCTTCCATCACGTAGGCCCTTCTTCTCTTTCCAATCTTCTTTAACATCTTTATCCCCTCTAACTACTGTATAATACAATAACAATGACTGTTCCTTTAACAAGACAATCTACCTGCAGACTGGTTGTCTCCCATGTCTGGAATTAACTCTTTCTCCTCATCTCTGCCTCCCGGCTAAAAAAATCTCATCTTCCTCAAGAAGCCTTTCCCTAGTGCCTTTCGTCCGTTGCTCACCTCCAGTTTACCCCAGACACAGCTTGTTTGTATGTTGTCTGTCCCATTAGACTGGGAGCTTGCTGAGAATGAGGGCTGTCTCTTTACCTTTCTTTGTATCTATGGTGCTTAGCTCTGGTCCTGGCACACAGTAACATATTTAAGAGTTAACAATTGAGTGACTGGAATTACAAATTAGCTCAGTGACTCTGGATAAGGCATTTAGCCTACCAGTGCTTCAGATAATTCTCTACCTCATTGAGTTTCCGATAGCAATGAAATCCCAGGTCCCAATTCCCTTCCTTCACTCCCCATTTATATTATATATAAATGCACAGAGTATTCAGGGAAGCCTAGCAACTCTGCTGTGAAGGCTTGCTGAGCACTTTTTTTCAGAGCTTCTTTCCTCCTTGGGGTCTACCTGCCACCGAGTTCTTCCAGTGGCTCCAAGAAGCTGCAGCATCTATGCTGCCCACATCCTGGTAAACTGTCTCAGCAGATGGGCTAAACCAGGTTGAGCATATCTGCAAAGCCTCAAACCTATTGGTGAGTTAGGAGGGTATCTATCCTAGCCATGTGAAGACTGCCCCTCCCCTGCATTGCTCCTCACCAATGGAACAATGGAACAAATTTGTTCCAGAAGCCATGAAGGCTGTGGAAGCTTGTGCTATAGTGCTTAGCACTTAGTTAGACCTTGAAGAAGCCAGGGTCATTCATTGCATCCCAAGATATCACTTTTGTCCTGCCATTGGACTTCAATGACAGTGGAAGAGAGACTGAGGCTAACAACTTTGGGGGAACACTGCCTCATTTCAATCCAATTTATGCACTAGTCAGAAGATATCACCAGGAATGCCATTTTGGTCCTCTTCAAGTAGAAAGGACACCAACTTCTTCCCATCCTCATATCTAAACTCAATTTCAAGTCATTTCAGAACTTTATGAGTAGAACACTTGACCACAAATCTGTCTGCCTCAGTTTTCTCAGCTTTAAAATGGGAGTTAAAAAGTTCCTACCTCCCATGGTTGTTGTGACAATAAAATTAAATATTTAAAGATGCTTTGCAAACTTTAATGGGCTATGTAATCATTAGCTATTAATATACTATTGTAATGTTGAGTATTTGGGATCCAGTTTGGAGTAGATGTGCATCTTTGCTGCATAAAGTTTTGTCATGATATTAAAATTTGGTTTCAAACAGAACAATACTCCATACAATTCCTGATATGACTCACACTTAAATTATGTTTTATGGTGTAAAAAATTCTTTCATCAAAATAAACAAGCTGAGATAGGCATTGTATTATTACCTCCATTTTACAAATAAGGGAATTGAAACTCTAAAAGGTTAAGTGACTTGTCCATAATAACAGCTAGCTAGTTTAAGAGTAAGGTCTCCCTCTCCCTTCAAAGACTTCTCTTCACCTACAGGAACATTCATCAACAGAATCCTTTTCCCAAAACCAGAACAAGATCTTCAGGAGTTTCCCTCTTTCCATTTCAATTCTTTCCTTCTTCTCCCCACCCATGCCCCCGAAGAGAGCTGATCATATATATATATATATATATATATATATTTACAAGAGGCATATACCTCTCACAACTATAAAAGAAATATTCTTAACTCAATAAGAGATACAATCAGTTACAGAAGACAAAATAACTGTGATTACATGAAACTGAAAAGCTTCTGCACAGAAAAAAAATAACATAGGATAAGAAGGAATGAATGGGGAAAATATTTGCATCAAATTTCACTGATATGGGCTTGATACCAGATACATAAACAATATGCATAAGGATAACAGCCACTCCCTAACAGATACTTGTTCAAAAGATATAAATCAACAGTTCTTAAACAAATTGTAAAGTAGTTCCACCCACAAGAAATAGTGCTCAAGATCACTAATGATAAGAAAAATAAAAATCAAAACAACCTTGAGGTTTTAGTTTATACCTTGCAAAGTGACAAAGACAACAAAAATGGCAATTCTGGAATGGTTGTGGAATAACAGGAATACTAATACGCTTTTGGTGGAACTATGAAATGGTAGGATCATTTGGGAAAGCAATTTGGATTATGCAAATAAAGTGATTAAAATGTCCATACCCTTTGAATCTGAGACCCCAAAGGTCTCAAAGGAAGGAACTGATTAAAGTCCCCTTTATACAACAAAATGAGAACACTTTTTGTGACAGCAATGAATTAGAAAGAAACAAAGAAGATGCTTTTGGGGGGATGGCTAATTGGGGAATGGCTAAACAAGCTGTGTTACATGAATATAATGAAATATCACTGTGCTATAAGAAATGCTTGTGATGAATACAGAGAAGCATAAAAAAATCTAGATGAACTGATGGAGAGAACAAAGTAAGCAGTTAATAATAATGGTAGCAATAAAAACAACAATTAAAAAAAGGCTAACATTTATATAGTGCTTACTATGTGCCAGGCCCTGTGCTAAATACCTCACAATTAAAATCTAATTTGACTTCACAACAATATTGGAAAGAAGGTACTATAGTTAACTTTTTTTTACAGTTGAGAAAACTGAGGCATGAGAGGTTAAGTGACTTGCCCAGGGTCACATAGTTAGGAAGTATCTGAGCCCAGGTTAGTTTTCCTGAGTCTAGGACCAGCATCCTATCCACTGAGTCATCTCACTGCTCCAACAACATACACATAACTACAACAAAAGAAATCAAAAGTGAATGAAACAAAATTACAGATCAAGTCTCAAATGAAGGGATATCAGGACACCTCCGAACTAACCCTTTGTGAAAGTAGAAGGGGTACATATTCAGGCTTTGAAAATGTTATCAACCACGTGCTACTTTCTCCTGCCTTTTTCAAAAAAATACTATTTTTTTTTAAATATGGAATAATTCTCTGGAAATGGGAGGGAGATGGATAATTGGCTTAACTATGATGATAAGAAACAGAAGATATCAATAAAGTTTTTTTTGGAAAAAAGACATAAAAATATCAAAATTATAGAGTTTTAAAGTAATTTAGATAGTAGAAAGAGACTGAGGCTAACAACTTTGGGTGACACTGTCTCATTTTAATCCAATTCACACTAGTCAGAAGATGTCACCAATAATGTCATGTTAGTCCTCTTCAAGTAGAAAGGACAACAACTTCTTCCAATCCTCATATCTATAATATGATGGGCTTGGCCTAGATGGGGAAACTGAGGCCAAAGGTGAAGTGATTTGCCCAAATGAGCCAGATGGTAAACATCAGAGGTGGGATCTCAAACCATGTTCTCTGAATTTAGAGCCAGTTTTCTTTCTACAAAGAATGAAATGAAAATCTTTGATAAAGAATGTAACCTGACAATAGTACTTTTGCAAAATCAATCATATTATAGAAAACTTATTTGGTAAAACAGATAAAAATAAATTTTAACTTTATGTTAACCTAATTTTAGCTTTTTCTATGGTAATCTATGCAACAGAGCAGGGATTCTTAATAAGCAGGCTATGAATTTAATTTTTTTAATAACTGTACTGGTTTCTATTGTAATCTATTGTGTTTTATTTTATTCATTTAAAAATATTCCGAGAAGGGCTCCATAGGTTTCATCAGACTGCCAAAGGAGTCCATGACACAAAACAGATGAATAATTCCTGCTAAGTATTTCTAATAGGGGTTATAAAGTATAGAATAGGGTGATTTGGCTAGACCTTTGTGCATTATTTGAAAAATCAAAAGAATTACTGAATGTGTATGTGTCAACTTCTGGCTGTGAGAGACATATGAATCCTTTAAGTGTACTTAGGAATCCCTTGGGTAAACAGGATAAGAAATTACTATGTTGAATTCTAATGAAACTTTAATAGTCTTTTCTATCTAATAGCTCTCTCAAGAATGATTTGAAAGGCTTCTAGATGCAACTTTGTCTGGGTGGGCTCCAGATCAGTATTTGATTAAGCCACAGATATAAAAGAAAGCTTCAAAACTGAATCTGGTAGAATTAAGAGCTATAAATCTAATAAAAAAAACCCCAAAAGATACAAATGTTCTAATTTGCTCTCAGGATGATTCCTGAGATTGATTGATCAATGTTCTAAAACTTATTTCTCTATATCTTTGAAGAATAAGCAATGGGAAAATTAGCTTTTTATAATAAGCAAAACAAACATCTTAGAGGCAATTTTTTTTTTGCCAAAGTTTTCCTAAACTATCAACAAATGAGCAAAATTTTTCTTTCCTTTATTTTGGTAACGGGGGGGGGGGGGGGGGGGAATCTGTTGACTTGCCATTTGGTCTGGAGAAAAAAGTAACTATTTTTATTGTGTTTCCTGGATAAGAAGTGTTTCTTCCCTATAGTAGATATACCTTTAAATGGTGACCAAAAACAATTCAAGTTTTAAGTAGTTTTCAAAAAGAAAGCTACTTAACTTATTTAATTAAATTAATTATGGTTGGGATACTGATGGCTATACTTACTATACATGAATTTAACAACTTCAAGTTGAGATTAAAACAATTCAAAGTTAATTTCCACTCCATGACAAATCATTTATATAGTCCTTTACAGTTAGGTTTTACATAAATTATATGAGCCTCACAATAGCTTAGTGAGGCAGGATAAATTAAGCATCACCTCCACTTAGGGAATTAGAAAATTGAAGCTCATGTGATACATGACTTGACCACAGTCCCATGGCCAATAATAAGCTAGAAAAACAATCTATGTTTTCTGAATCCAAGTCCATTGTCCTTCATGTCAGATTTTCTCAAACTAATTGGACCACTTTGGAATTCAAGGAATAAAAACAACAAATATTGATCAAGAGTTTGGGGGTGGGGGCACCTGGGTAGCTCAGTGAATCGAGAGCCAGACCTAGAGATGGGAGGTCCTTGGTTCAAATCTGACCTCAGACACTTCCTAGTTTGCCCTGGGCAAGTCACTTAACCCCCATTGCCTAGCCCTTACCATGCTTCTGCCTTGGAACTAACACAGTATTGGTTCCAAGACAGAAGGTAAGGGTTTAAAAAAAAAAAAAGAATTTGGGGGTATTTAATCTTCTAGGAAAAAGGAAAGTTAAATGAAAATTTGACAAATTTCGAATTAACCAGAGGAAATTAAGCACAAGTGTTGTAAGTATTTTTATGATAGATTTTGAAAATTATTATTCCTAAGAGGAAAATGCTTCTGGAATATTTATTCAAGGACTATATAAATGTTGCATAGGACAGCAGGATTCCAAGAGCCTTAATTTGGAAAACATTAGAAACCATTTGCTAGATCTATAGAAATTCACTCACTGTATTATGTTTTCAAAGTATAATTTTGCATTTAAAAAGGATAACTTTAGAAAGCACACTGCTGAGAACTTATGTACATTTAAAAAAAAAGATCTGTACATATTGAAAAGCAATGGAATTACATTTGGAAATACAAAAATGAGTTAACATTAATTTTTTTTAAACTGTCATTTCATTATTTCACTTTCCCTATTCAATCTAAATTATGTAGGTGACACACAAAAAGGACTATTAAATTATAGGAAATTAATCAAATAAATATAAATTCGATTAAATTTTAAACTTTGAGCAGATTTTTAACTATGCATTAAGAATGACAACTCCTACTCCCCACAGCCAAGGTTCACTAAATCCATCCAGCTTTGCATATGCTTTGCATTTTCTATTTGACAACCTTCCCCACTCTCACAAGCACCAGAACTATGATCAATCAAAAAGCATTTTATTAAGCTCCTCTGGACCTCTGTGTTCTTTGCCCTGGAGATATAAAGAAAAAAAAATGGCTCCTTACCCTAAGAGTTTACATTCTAACTTGGGAGTGAGGAAGAGAAGCAAATCAGTACTGTTACTGTATTTTAATATCAAAGTATTAGAAAGGACATGTCAATCAACTCTAATAAGTCTCCACTCACGATCACAGGGGCTCTCCAAACCATAATACCACAGCCACCAACACTCAATATATGTTTTTTCCAGGTGTGCTGAGCCAGCTCAAGCCCAGAGCTGACTGTTAAAATTTCAGTATGAGCATTTATACCTTGGAAATCTGTAAATACTACAAATCATGGCTTTAAAAAAGATTGTTTTGTTGACTCTCTAGGCCAGGTTTTAAAATCAAATTGAAATGATTCTTGAAACCACAAATTAGTATTATCTATGTTTTATTGTATTATTTATCTTGTTAAACATTTCCCTATTAAATTTTAATCTGATCCTGGTGGCCCTCAGGATGACCTCTAGTCTAGTCTTATGGGATTAAGCATTTGTATAGAGCCTACTATGTATGCGGAACTGCTAACACCTTTACAAATATTACTATCTCATTTAATAACAGTTCTGTAAGATTGGTGTTGCTATACCTATTTTACAGCTGATAAAACTGAGGCAAACAAAGATTAAATTATTTTCCTGGAGACACACAGTTAGTAGGTGTCTGAGACCCAACTGAAACTCAGGTCCTCTTGATTCTAGGTCTATCTCATTATCCATTGTGCCATTTAGATGCCTCAAGAAAGCTAAGAAGAAAATGTTAATAATGTAGATGAAACCTAAAAGTAAGTCCTTTATACATTGTTTTTGGAAAGCCTGTAGTTAGATGCTTATTAGCATATTCTTGGTTGTTTCCCAAATAGAATACTAACTGAAGGGCATTAACTTTCACTTTATTTGTATCTTTAGTACTTAGCACACAGTAATCATTAAATTGTGAGTTCCTTGATTGAAGGGACTATGTTTTTTCATGTCTTTGCATTTTTTGGTTCTTAGTTAGCAAAGTGTCTGTCAAATAGTAGGCGCTTAAGTGCATTTTCATTCATTTATGACAATGACACATAAAATATTAAAGAAAACCACCTTTAAAACTTAACATTAAAATATCAAAATAATTGTTCACAAAACCAAACACAAATACCAAAAAAATTTTAAATTAATCCAATTCTATCAAACTTTTAAATGACAAACAGTACTCATACTGTGAGTAGGCAGGGCTGCAGCCTACTCCACAGGACTTTTTTTGGCCATGTCACAGAAACTTCTACATCCTAGAGACTCACTGCATCCCCGGACTGCTCACATCAGAAGTATTCTCTGCCCCCATGGACTCTCCCTCTGATTAGCTAGTTCTGCCTAGAACTTCTAATTTAAGAGGGAGGCCCAGGACATTTATGTCTTCATGGCTCTTTGGCTGCACCGCTCCATAGTACTTCTTCTACCATGCCCAGAGCTCCTTTATATATGGTTTCTTTCCTATTAGAATGTAAGATCCTTGAGAGAAGAGAAGGGATTGTTTTTCTTTCTGCTTATATTTGTATTCCCAGGCCTTAGCACAGTTATCTGTCCCATAGCAAGTATTTAATAAAGACTTGTTGATATTAGACAAGTTATTCTCAAAAATTAAGATGCATCCTATCAGATTTGTTTTATGAAACATAGTCCTGATACCTAAACTAGGAACTGATAAAGCACAGAACAGACTAATATTATCAATATTATTAATGAATATCAATAGAAAATTTTTAAAGAAAATTCTGTCATATAGCAATTCAATATACTGAAAAACAGAAACAACTGAGGAAAAGACTCCTTATTTAATAAAAATTGCAGGGTCAATCTGGCAAAAATGAAACTTGAATCAACATGTGACATATGATACATTTTAAATGAATCACACTATAAAATATAATAAAAATTAACAATAAAAGAGAAGTAGATTACCAATGTTTCTTATAGCTATGAAAAGGCAATATGTTTTTAACCAAATAATGGATAGACAATTAGGAAAGATGAAATTGATAACTTTGATTAAATGAAACCGAAAAGTTCTACACAATCAAAATTAATGCAGATTGGATAAGAACAGCAGTGGTCAAGTGAAAAAAAGTTTTGAATCAAATTTCTCAGGTAAGGGCTTCTTATCAAAAACATATAAACACCAACAAATACACATAAAATCACAAGCCATTCCCAATAGATAAGTGGTCAAAGGACATGAAAAAAGAATTCTCAAAAGAATTGCAAACATGTAAAAATGCTTGAAATCACAAAGAGATGAAAATCAAAATAAGCCTGATATTTAACCCCATATCCAGCAAAAAATAGCAACAGAAACATTGGTATGTTGTTGGTGGAACTGTGAATCAATATAGCTATTCTGGAAAGCAATCTGGTTATGTAAATAAAGTGATTACAATACCCATATCCTTTATATTAGACTCCTTGAAGGCAGGGACTATTTTTGTCTCTTATCTCTTATCTCCAAGTGCTGGGAAAAGTGCCTGGCACATGGAAGGAGCAAAATAAGTATTTACTGACTGCTGGACCCATAGATATTACTACTAGGCTTATCCTCCGAGGAGATCATTGATAAGAAGGTCTTCTACATACACAATGAAATATTATTTTTTTGTGATAGCAAAGAAATGGTCCAATAATCAGGTAATGGCGAGACAATCTGTAGTACATAAATGTAACTACTTACATTCTTACAGCACTTGTTGTGGTGTAAGAAATGATGAATGTAATAAATACAGAGAAGGCTGTAGAGATCTATAAGAACTAATGCAGAGTAGAGTTAAACAGAGACAGGAAACAACATACAGGAAGACCACAATAATGTAAATGGAAAGAACAACCACAACCACAAACATCCAAGCACACATAAACACACAAATCAAAAGTGAATGTTGCTAAATTACAAAGAATAAGCATAGTTTGAAAGAAGAGATATGAAAGGACATTCCCACCTTACCTCTTCCCAGAGTGGTGTGTGCTCTACATATTCAGATTATATTCTGCTCTACTGATCATCTATACTGATTTTTTTCCTCTTGTTTTTCTTTTTTTGTCAATCAGTAAAATGTATTAAGTATCTAGTAAGTGCTAGGGAAATAAAAAAGCTACACACAGTCCTTGTCCTCTATGAGTTTATAATTTAATGGGGGAATAACATGCAAGTAAAATATAAGCAAAGCAAGCTAATAAGGGATATAAATAGGAAGTAATTATCAGAGGGAAGGAACTAGAATTAAAGAAGGCTTAGGAAGTCTTCCAGTAAAAGAAGGGATTTTAGTTGGGAAGTTAGGGAGGCAACTAGCATTAGAGGCAGCTAAGTACTACAGTGGACAGAATGCTGGGATGGGAGTCTAGAAGACTTGAATTCAAGTCCAGCCTCAGATATAACTTACGATGTAACCCTGGCTGAGTTACCTAATCTCTGCCTCAAATTTCTTCAACAGCAAAATGGGGACAACAACATCACCTACCTCACAGGGTTGTTGTGGTAATGAAAGGAGTTAATATTTGGAAAGAGATTAGCACAATGCCTAGCACATATTTGGTGCTATATAAATGCTTGTCCCCTTCCATTCTCATTTCTTTTTCTTTAAAAAATGCTGTTGGTTATAAAAGGGGTACACTGTCTGAGATACTGAGGAAAACAAAGGTGCTATGAAAATACTAAAAGATATCAATGAAACTTTATTTATTTTTTAAGTTTAAACCCTTACCTTCTGTCTTAGAATCAACGGGTGTTGGTTCTAAGGCAGAAAGGTGGTAAGGCTAGGCAATGGGGGTTAAGTGACTTCCCAGAGTCACACAGCTAGAAAATGTTGGAGGTCAAATTTGAACCCAGGCCCTCTGGACTCTAGGTGTGGCTCGGATTCCACTGAGCCACCCAGCTGCCCCCAATGAAACTTATTTTTTAAAAAGTAATCCCCCACCTCATTTTTTAAAAATGAAAATTTAACATCAAAACTAATATCAAAGCTTGCTCATACTTCTGTTTACATCTCATAATAGCCTGGATAGTTCTATTATAGGTAGATAGTCCCATGACTGGAACAAGTCCTAGGAACTCGTGTGGTTCCCAATTTACAAATGCTCAAATTAAATTCTCACGCAGATGAAGGGACATAGCCAAAGTCTATACTACATCCCAAATCCCCAGGGCTGTGGAAGTTTCTAAAACCCCTACCCAGCTCAAAAGTTTGACTCTACTGTAACTTCCCATAAAGTTTTCCTAGGAAGCTGTTCTGCTGTTTTAATCTATGCCAAACTTTCCTAGTTAGTGCTCAGGGATGCAGAATGGCTATTAATCGTTCAGTTCAATTATAGTTTAAATAGGCTTTTGTGGACTAGCTTGAGAATCTAATCATCATTTATAGCATTGTCACTATAAGAAAATGCATTCCAAAAAAGGGACTCACCAACTTTTAAGGGAATGCAATTCATTAAATAAGTCAATTGTACGTTCTCTGACAATAATCTTAAGTATCCCATATTCTTTTATTCTGCAAAAACTGTTATGTAGTTCTCATTGCTGTAATCCCATAAAAGAATTTAAGTTAGTAGTGGGCCCAGCGCTTTATAGAGTGTAGGAGGTCAGTGCAAGGTTTGTGCTGGATTAAAAATAAGGCTGAAATCACAATAGGGTTGTTATCACAATATTAGACTCCCATATAATACCTTTAAAAAAATTACTAAGGGATAACTAGGTGGTTCAGTGGCTAGAGAGCCAGGGCTGGAGGTGAAAGGTCCTGGTTTGAAAACTGGTCTCAGGCACTTCCTAGTTGTGTGACCCTGAATAAATCACTTAACCCCCACTGTATAACCCTTCCCTCTCTTCTGCCTTGGAACCAATACAGTATTGATTCTAAGACAGAAAGTAAAGTTTGTTTGGTTTTTTTAATTACTCAGTAGAAACAACTTCTGAAAATTTAACATCTAGACATACAAATTTTTAACTGAATACAATGCCACAGTATATACTATAGTTATTTAGAAATCAAGAAAATTATTCAACAGTGTAGGGGGAAGAAGACAACATATCATAAAATCACAATCTCAGAATTAGAAGGGACTTTGCGTCACAGGGCCCCAGATTATTTAGTCCAACCAATATATTTGGGAAAGAATTCCTTCTATAACATCCACAAGGAATCCCCAAAATTTAAGGATGGAAATGATTTTAATTTTCCTGTATTACTGAGACCAACAAAGGGTAATTGTAGGGAGATTCCTGGAGTTGAGATGAGAGAGGATAGGGAAAAGGTGGACTAAGTACTAATTGTAACCATCCTGACTGATGAAGTAAAGTTGCTTCATACTCTTTTAATATATGGAAATGATAATTGTAAAAATGTCTCATACAAAAAGGCTTCAGGGACTAAGGTGTAAGAAGAAACCAGGGGGAGAAGGGGTCCTAGTTTATGAAGGGCCTTGAATGCCAAATGAAGGATTTTGAATTTATATTTGTTCTTAGAGGCAATAAGGAACTACTGGAGTTTATTTATTTATTTTTTTATTAAGCAGTGGACTGAAGGAGAGGGAGTAATATGGGCAGACCTGTGTTTTAAGAAAATTACTTTGGTGACTAAATGGAGGATAGACTGGGAGAGAGGAAGCAAGCAGGGCCTCCAGTAGGCTATTGCAATAGTCTTGGCTTGAGGTGATAGTGGATCTGCACTAGAGTGGAGGCTGCATCAAAAGAGAAAAAGGGCTAAGTCAAGACGTGTTTCAAAGGCAAAACTGACAGACAGGTACAGCAAGGTTCCACAATGGATAGAGTAGCTGAGCCTAGAGTTAGGAAGACCCAAGTTCAAATCCAGTCTCAGAAATGTCCTAGCTTTGTGACCTTGGGAAAGTCACTTAACCACCAGAGAATGAAATGGCAAACCACTTACGTATCTTTGCCAAGAAAACTCCATGGCCAGAGGTCCATGAGGTTACAAAGAGTCAGACATAACTGAAGTGGCTGAACAATAAAAGCAACAGACTGGATAGAACAGTGGGGAGGTTTGAGAAATAAAAAAGAATAACTCTAGCCTACAGTTGTGAGACTGAGGGAAAAGGTGTCCTCAGTAATAAGGAAAGGTAGAAAAGGAGGGCTTCCTTCCTTCCTTCCTTCCATCCTTTTTCCTCTTTTGCATCACTTAACTCAATTCCTTCCCATTGGCTTATAAACATATGAAAAGTTTCCTAACTGAATGTTCCCATGGTTACTTCTTATTTATTCAATATGTAGTTTGTCTGTATATATTTGTTTGCATGTTGTTTCCCCCATTGGTTAATGAGCACCTTGAGGGCAAAGACAGACTTTTATCTCTTTTTGTATCCCCAATGCTTAGCACAGTGCCTGACTCATAGTAGGTGCTTAATAAATGTTTACTGATTGATTGACTTCCCATTGCACATCTACCTCTTAAATCTCTAGTTTCCTTCAAAGCTCAGCTCAAATGCCACCTTCCACTAGGCCTTCAATTCCCCGAAGCTACTGGTTCTCTCCTCAAATTATCTTCAATTATTTTACAGATATTTTGAATATTCTCACCTGTGAAAATGTTATCTCCCTTATTAGAAAATAAATTCCTTAAAGATCAGAGATTCTTTCATTTTTGTCTTTATATCCTGGGAACTTGGCACAATGCTTCACTTCTAGTAGGAGCTCATCTCCAACTATTAGTTTTCCTGAATTCCTTTAAACCCAACTAAAATCCCATCTTTGACAGGAAGCCTTTCCTAACCCATCTTAATTCTAGTGTGTTTCTTCTTTTGAATGATAAATAACAATTAAATGCTTCTGACTGATTAATTGTAGAGTTTTAGAAAATATACCTCATTGATTCAGACATTTATCATGAAAGGTGATGGTCATGGAAAAAAGCCAATAAGACAAGTCTGCTCTCAGGGACCTTATACTATAATAGAAATAGAACTATGTTTCATATTCTGTTCTCCAAGATCAGACAAGTCATCACACACATCAGTGTGATTTCAGATGCCTTTTTGGTGGGCTTTAAAAAATCATTTTCCATTTTGTTGCTCTGGTTCTGAGTTCTCCAGTCTGTATCAGTTCATTTAAGTCTGTGTGTTTCTCTGAATTTCTTATATTCACTGGTTCTTGTGGCATAACATTTAGCTACATTTATAACATAATTTGTTCAGTCATCCCTCAATGTATACTCACTTTGTTTCCAATGTGCATCTCTTCTCTTTTAATATTGACTAGTCTTGGAAGAGAAGCATTTCAAAAGGTAGAGATGTGTAGAGAATGAATTCTCAGGCTGGGCAGACTGCAAATGCACTGATGCAGAAGAGGTTAGGAGAAGAACAGGGAACAGTTAGTTCCAATTTAGTTGGACTGCAGGGAAATAAAGAGAAATACAGTTCTCTTGGCTACCCATAAAAAGGTACTTAACTCAGAATGAACCTGAATTATACTATTATAGATCCTAAACATCACTTGTGACAATATTTCTATAGAAAAAAATGTGTTCCAAAACGTTAAGAATTTCAATAGTAACAAAAAAAAAAGTAGAAAGGGGTGGGTTAAGGAACACATTTATTAGTATCAGTTATAAAATTCTATTTCAAAATAGTAATCACTAAAATTAATTAATTAAAAATTATTAATGTATGAGTTAAGTATATAAAAAAAGTATATAAAATACAAATGAACATTAATAGCATAGTGTTCAATGAAGAGCAAGAACTAAAGTACAGGGGAAAAGACTCATGATAATTTAACAAAAAGTGCTGGGAAAACTGGAAAGCAGAAATTAGATACAGACCAACACCTCAAATCCTATATCAAGCCAAATCCTAAATGAATAAATGACATACACAAATGGTGACATGATAAGCAATCAAAGGAGGCAAGGAAGAAATTACTTTTCAAATCTACAAGAGTTCAAGACTATTTAAGTTATAAAGATTACAAAAATTACATGGACATTTCATTACATATAATTGAAAAGTTTTTGTATAAAAAAAATCTAATGTAGTTCAAATTAAAAGGGAAATAAGGAAAAAAATCCTTACAGCAAATTTCTTAGATAAAGGTCCTATACTCAAGATATATATATAAGAACCTGAAATGGAGAATGTTCCAGCCTTAGATGAGCTGGAGGAACCTATGGAATTTGAGAACACAAAACAAAATACACTATTCCTGAGTAATTTCAAGGAGAAATGAGAATGTTGATAGAATTTAAGTCCTATACAGCAAAAAATAAACAAATAAATAAATAAATAAATAAAAATACAAACACCGGGGTCAAAGAAAACAGAAAAGAATAAAATGAAGGACAATCAAGAAGAAAAGTAAAAAACAACATCATTAAAAGAAAATATGCTTGCCATGAAGAATAAAACATTCATCTCAAAAACAGGATGCATACAGACAATATAAGGATCATAAGGTTTCCCAGAAATCATAACAGATAAAAAACCTTAATACTATAAAGAAATAATAGAAGAGAATTGTCCAGATCTTCTGAGCACAGAAATGAAATTCCAATTGAAAAACTTCACAAATTGTCTCCAGAAAAAAGCCCAAGGCTACAAATTCCAAGAAATAAAACAGCTAAATCTAAATTCAGAAAATTAGGTCTGTAAGGCAGAAGGAGAAAGACTTTCAAATGCAAAGGAAAAGACATTCCAATAATGTAAGACTGTACTATGACAACTAGAAAAAAGAGGAAGCAAGGGAATGTGTAGGGAAGATCAACAAAGCTCAGGATGCTGAGTAATCTATTCTGTAAATTTGAACTTAACCATATAGGACGAAAGATAGGTGGTCAATAATAAAGAAAAATTTGAAACATTTTTAGAGAAAAAGTCAGAACTGAGGAGACTGACTATTTTTCTTCTCTAACACCTCAAACAACAGAAATGAAGGAGTGCTGAGCCAGAAAAATAGTGACAACAGAGAGACCCTTAGAGGTTTCTTTCTACACCAGGAGGCAGAGGTGAGGGCAAAAATCTGGTAGAGTTAACAATGAAAAAGTGGCTCGGCAGAAGGCATTATAGAGAGAACATTATAGAGAGAAATGCCCTGCCTAAAGGTCAGTGTTTCTTTTGTGGAACTACACTGCAAAGTGGGACAGAACAAAAACGGTGCAGGAAGATAGAGAAGAGTGGTGAAAGGTTAGCAGTGAGGAGAAGGTGACCTGTGGTCTTAGAAATAGAAAAGCCATAATAAAGTGGAGGAATTCCATGGAGACTGGAACAACCTCCAGGAAGTGATGCAGAGTGAGAGGAGCAGAACCAGGAGAACATTGTACACAGAGACAAACACACTGTGGTATAATCGAATGTAATGGACTTCTCCATTAGTGGCTTGTGTAATGTCCCTGAATAATCTGCAGGGATCTAGGAGAAAAACACTATCCACAAACACAGGATAAACTGTGGGAGTAAAAACACGGAGGAAAAGCAGCTGCTTGACTACAGGGGTGGAGGGGATATGACTGAGGAGAGACTCTAAATGAACACTCTAATGCAAATACCAACAACATGGAAATGGGTTTGAATCAAGAATACATGTGAAACCCAATGGAATCACACGTCCGCCATGGGGTGGGGGTGGGGGTTGGGGGGAAGGGGAGATAATCTTTGTCTCCAATGAATAATGCTCGGAAATGACCAAATAAAATAATGTTATTTTAAAAAAAAGGATGAGAAATAAAGACCATGTGCCCATAGCTGATCAAGCCATTTAAAATCCCCATGCTTAGGTTACTACTACCACCAAGCTTGATGTCATCATGCCAAAGAGAGTGGGGTAAGACCACCCATTCAATATTTATCCACTGTCTACCAGAAGTACATGTGGATAGGAAGTCAGTGAGCTCCTGGGAAATATCATTCTCTTTTAGTGTTACAGATTTTCCATTATAAATTACCACTTGATATTCTTGGAAGACTAGTCTCTACAATGGATCTTATAAACATAACCAACTTTTAAATTGCAATAATTTGTGAATAAAAGAAAAAAGAACAAAAACAAAAAAACAAAAACGAGCTGAGTTTCTTATAATTACCTTTAAAGAAGATTCCCATATTCATTCTGAACACAAAACTTCATCTGCTATTTGTCTATTTTGGTTGAAAACTTGCATATCATTCTCTGTCTCCTTTCCATTCTCACCATCTATATTCTATATGGTCACCTACTATTAACCCTATAAACAACTGACTTTTCTCCATCATGATATACTTCATTTATATACCTTTTTCCCATCTATTAACATTTTCTCAAATATAAAATGGTATTCCAGTACCAGATACAGAAAGCAAATTCACTTATGCTATTCTAGCACAAATATCTCCCTTCTCAACTTGTTCCAACTATTTTGTCAATTTCAGATAACTTAATAATTCATAGATGTGTCTACCTGGATATGTAGAACATAAATATCTAAAAATAAACATTTTAACTAAACAATAAATTTTTAATCCATGCAAACAAACAAACCAAAAAAAAGAAACAGAAAAGCCCACCGGAGAATAAAGTGAAGAAGGAAGAAAGAAGTAAAGGGATGAGGGAGGAAGGAGATCTTACTGAGGGTGGGAGTTCTCCTGATGAATGCTTCTTTGGGTGAAGTGAGATTAGGGTCTTATTTTACAAGTCTACTTGTCATACCTCTCCCCCTCAGCTGGAATCTGTAGGAGCTAAATACCTGAAGGGGAGCATGGTCCAAGTAGATTTTCAGTCAAATGTATTTTTTTTTTTTAAGTCAACAGGAGAAAGAGTACAGATCAATGACAGGTGAAGACCCTACAGTCTGGTGGTTACAAGAAACACATTTTAAAAAGATACATTCAAATTAAAACTCAGGGAATAATTTTTTTTAATGCATCAAGTGAACCCAAAAAAAGCATGATTTGTTTTCATACTATCAGTATGCTGAAAGGAACCATAAACAATAGTATCAGTAACAAACTTATATGCCCCAAATGCATTAGTATCCAATCTCTCTCTCTCTCTCTCTCTCTCTCTCTCTCTCTCTCTCTCTCTCTCTCTCTCTCTCTCTCTCTCTCTCTCTCTCTCTCTCTCTCTCTCTCTCTCTCTCCCTCTCCCTCTCCCTCTCCCTCTCCCTCTCCCTCCCTCTCTCTCCCTCTCTCTCTCTCTCTCTCTCTCTCTCTCTCTCTCTCCCTCTCTCCCTCTCTCTCTCTCCACCCCCCCTCCATCCTAGAATCAACTGATTCTAAGGCAGAAGACTGGTAAGGCTAAAACAATGGGGGTTAAGTGACTTGCCCACAGTTGCATGGCTAGGAAGTGTGAGGCCAAATTTGAACTCAGGTCCTCCCGTCTCTGGGCCTGGCTCTTAATCTATTGAGCCACTCAGCTGCCTGCTATATCCTAATTCTTAAAGGAAACATGATGAGAGTTTCAGAGGATAGACAGTTAAAAAATATAGTGACAGGAGACTTCAATATGCCTCTATCAGTTTTGAATAACTCTAACAGAAAGAAAAACAAAAGGGAAAATATAGAGGTGAACAAATATCTGGAGAAATAAATTAAAATTTTATGGTAGCTTTTAAAAAGAATAGCAAAAGAATATGCATTTTTTGAATCACATGGGAATTTTATAAAAACTGATGATGTACTAAGGCATAGAGATATTGCAAATAAATGTAAAAAGGAAAAAAGTCAATATATCTTTTATAGACCAATAAATATATCCTTGGAACCTGTTTATCAAGTGTCAGAGCACTGGTCTAAGCATTCTCTATGTGTAGATTTGTGGGGATAGTGGGAGTGTTGTTTGTCCTTTGTTTTCAAAGAGGACCACTGGCATCAAGGGGTGATATTTTGACTTGCGTGTGAATTGAATTTAAGCAAGGCAGAACTGCACAAAGTTGTGAGTCTTGCTCTTTCTTCCAGTCATTCAAGTCCAGTGGCAAGACAAATTTCAGTCCTCAGTTGCGTTCATGGCCAAATGGTTCTCGTGTGCCCATTCCCCTGGGGGAGTTCTTCACTTGCTTCCTGTAGACACTCCCCTATGTCACTGATAGGTTTAAGGCCTGTCAGTTACCCATGACTGGGATTACTTGGCCCATCTCCCAAGAAAGTCTTACTGGGTGCTGTGCATGCTGTACTTTCTTTGAAACACGGATGAGAGCTGGGTGAAAGATGGGATACCAAAAGTGGAGGAAAGCCTTGGAAAGGGCTCTGTGAGCACTCACCCCATACACCCCAATGGTGAAGGGATACAAAGCTGAAAATGACCTTGACCGTAACACCACGGAGCTCAGAGTATTATATAATATACTCTTCTGGGGTTCATCTCAGACTCACTGATTTAGAGTTGAAAGGAATCATAGAAGCTCAAAAGCCTCTTCCATCCCTCCTTTTTATACATAATAATCAGAATATTTATACATAATAAACAGAAAAGCTAATTGACTTATCCAAAGTCACACAGCTAGTGTCTGAAGTAGGAATGGAACTTAAATCATCCTTACTCTAAGTAGTGAATTTTTATCTACTTTGCCACCAAGCTGCCCCTTAAACACTGTACTGCAGCCAAACTGCCCTACTTCTTCGACTCGGTAAATGATAATCCGTCTCCCATATCTTTGCACAGATTATCCTCCAGATCGAAAATGAGCTCCCTTCCTCACCTCCATCTGACTGTCTACAATGGTATCAACTTATTTTTTAGTTCCCATTTGCCTGTTTTACTGAGGAATGTATAACCCTTTACCAAACTGTTCCATCACTGAAAAAGATAGCCCCCTAAATTCTCTTATGTATATTCCAAAATCAACTATCAGTCTATAACATTAGGAAGGAGTATTTCTTTATATGGGAAACATAACAGGTTAAAAATAGATTCTAGCACATGGAAATAAGAAATCAATATTTATCCTGTAAACAAAATGGTTGAGCACTTGCAATTGAAGGGAGATCATGGTGAGAATCTTTCATTTGCATAAAACTGCTTTATGCTGCAGGTATAGAAAGAATGTGCTTATATACTTTTGATTTATTTTAAGGATCAAAGATTAGCGTTAGAGGGGGCCTTAGAGGTCATCTAATACAAGTCCTTCACTTTGCAAGCAAGGATGCTGAGGCCTAGATTTTAAGTGGATTGCCATGGTCAAACAACAAAGCTAATAGGTGTCTCACTTAGGTGGGATCTAAATTGTTTAATTAGGATCTGCTCCCCAGAACTCTAAATCCCAGTTTCCCATGTTCCCTCTCATGTTATGTGTTAACATAAGGAGGATATAATTTTTGCACAGTTCTGCCACTCACTCTCTTCTCCCCTGATCGCACTGAGAAAGTGGGCTTTTTGCCAGGCAGGAGAATCTACATACGTGGGTTTACTTTTTGTTAGATAATTAGGTTTGAACGTCTATACCCTCTAGTTTGTGATGCTTCTTTTCATTGTGAAATCATTTGGAAACAATAAAGTTGTTTTTAAATAACATATTTCAACAAATAATTCACATTTACATGACATTTTATGCTTTGTCATGTCTGCCTCATGATGATGTCATAAACTGGATCACAATATCATATATTTAGAGCTAGAATACACTTCAGAGGTCATCTAATTTTACAAATGAAATAACTAAGATCCAGAGAGATTAAGAGACTTGTCCAAGGCAGTCAGAGAGTACCAATTGCTTCTTCTTAACTTTTTCTGTCAAGAGTAACACCATCCTTCCAGTCACCTAGAAGAGATCTCTACCTTGGAGTTATCTTCAATTTTCCTTCAATCTATATATCTAGACAGTTGAAAAATAGTGCTGATCTGACATTTGGAATAACTCTTATATCCGGTCCTTATCACTTTTTGCCAATACACTTCAATAGCCTTCTAATTGGAAACCTGGTTTTCAGTCCTTCTCCTCTGTAATCCATACTTCATAGACAAATTTGACATTAGTTACACACATATTTAGCCATTTCACTTCCCTTCTCAAAAGCTTCAGGGGCTCCCCACTTTCTCTAGAATAAAACAAACTCCTCAGTTTTGACATTAAAGCACTTCACAATATGGATTTAATCTTTGGTTAGATTGATCTCACATTATTCTTCCTTTGAAATTATCCAAAAGGCCATATACGGTTGTGCACCATATGCTTTGAAAGAATATTTCATACATTCAATGGCTAAATAAGAAATTTTGCCTTGTGGTATGTGGAGAACATAAATTGGTGTTGGGGATCATAAAGAAAAGCACATGAGCTTCAAGAGAAGTACTCAAAAGTTACATTTAAATTATATCTAAGAAAAGAGTTTCTTTTCCTATTGAATGAGTCTAAAATTTCACTCACATTATTTGTAAATCTGTTGGAAAGGGATTATGGAACAAATGAATGAGATGTTGCCCATATAGGAGGAGTCCAAAGGAGATGTCACAAACTGTTTCTTAATAAGAGGGATGGGAGGCACTGAATATGGTAAAAAAATTAAGCATCAACCAATCATTTGAGTCAAGTGTCTGTGTATATCAGACTACTAATTATCTAGAGCAAAAAAAATCAATATAAAATTAGAGGAAATAGTTAAAATCAAAATCAGGGCAACTTCAACCATTTCAACTAACATTTCCTTAAACAGAAAAAAAATTTTTTTAAAAAGCAGACATCAACACATGCTTTTTGCCATTTCTGAATTATAAATATTATACATCAATAAACGTATTTCTAAATCATAGTAAAACTGACCATTTAGTACTTTTGCTTTTAACTGTCTTGTAGTATTTACTGATAACTGGAAATTTTAATGTAACAAACAAATAAGTTCATAAAAATATACAGGAAAAAAGTTCAAAGTAAAGATTGAAATGAAATTCAACAGGCACTTATAATACTAAATAAGGAATTATTTCTTTTAAGGTATTTTTACTTTGGTCTTAAATAAAAATTTTTCCCTAATGAGGTCTTGACTTCAATTCTTTGATGGTATTTTGATTTCATTGCCCAAAAGTTTCTTTACAAACTAGGTCTAGACCACTTATTTATGTAAACATGCTGAATTCTCCTGACTAACCTTTCTATTCCTTTTTCTGTCCCTGGAATTATAGGGATTGTAATAGATTTGATAAGTCTGAAACATAACTTATTTTCTTTAAGTCAACAAAACTGAACTTACTACTATTTTGCTAGACTCTAGGATAAGTCACAAAATTTAGTTAGAGCATGGATCCTATCCCTGAATCACTTTTAGTCTAACAGAAAATTAAGGCACCCCAATTCAAATCCCCAGTCAGACTTCATGCAAAAGAATTAAAAGATTATTGTACTGACTTCTACAGACTGTTATATAGCAACACTAACATGATCCTTTATCATATTATATTATTATAACTATAGATTAACATGGAATTATGCAAAATGAATGCTATAACCTCCTTTATATAGTAGAAGCTCAATACTCTATTATTTGTTAAGTGACTGTCAATTTGAAATACTATAATTCTTATTCCTTAAATATGTACAAGATTTTGAATATTGAAAGATTTTAAACATTTTGTAATGAAATGTTTAACAAAACTTGCATATGAATTTAGTTAAAAAATTTGGAAAATTACTATTATTCAATTAAGTTTTAAAAATTGTCCTAACCAAGTCTATTTTAACTGGTTTGGGTTTTTTTGTATAAGGCAGTGGATTAGCCATTGCAAAAAGCAACAGGTCTTTAATAGGTATGTTTTAATTCACAGGGAAGGCACTTGAGAGACATTTGAGGAACCACAGTCACTGGAGACAAGACTATACAGACTGATTTCTGATGAGGCAGGATACTGCCCAGACTTAGCCAACAGGTGTAGAAGTGGGAGCGTGACTGGGTCTAGTGAGGTCAGATCATCCTCAGGCTATGGCAGGAAGAGTAAGATCAATGATCCAGTGAGAGACGGCCACTCCGACCCAGTGCACAAGTTAAACAAAGGTCTAGTCATTCTGCTCATTTTAGTAAGGCAGTAAAGCCCCACCCAACAGGGTTGTTTCAGAGAAAAGAAAGATGGGTCATTGGGGTCCTTATTCCACTTAGATATACCTAATATTTGATGTCTTCAACCCTTCCTGGATTTGTTGTACATCTATTTATCTAAAGGTTGTCTCTCTTAGTCTTTGTTTTCCTAGTAACTTGCACCATGCCTATAACATGACAAATATTTGTTGATGGATTCATGGATATTTTCAGATATGGAGGTACTGCAGAAAAGTGGCAAGAAAAAGATATCAAGCAAAAGATAGGAACATCAGAAAAAGACTAGTATAAGCTTATTACTGGCATTTAGAGGAATAGCTAAGAGTACCTCCAAATTCAAAAATAATGAGATCAGACCTAGAAAAAGACTTCCAGATTTCCTGAACACAATTAACCTTATTGCCAGCCCACAAAGGGGCCAGGAAGATAAGAATAAATTTGAAATTTGTTGTTGCCTAATGCCAATAAGGCATCATTTTTGCCTTTTAAATCCCTAATTTCCTTTTTTAAAAATCCCTTGCTTTCTATCTTAGAATTAACACCAAGTATTGGCTCCAAAGCAGAAGAGTGATGCAGACTAGGCAATGAGAGTTAAGGGATTTGTCCAGGGTCGAGGGTCGCATAGCTAGGAAGCATCTGAGGCCAAATTTGAACCCAGGACTTTCTATCTCTAAGCCTGCCTCTCTATCCACTTAGCTATCCTGAAGCCCTGCATTTTTGTTTCTGCTTCAAGTTATCTTTTCATGGAAGAATTAATGGCATTAGGCAAGTAATGCCTGCACTTATAAAGAAACAAAACAAAAAGCTTTTTAATAGTCCATTTGTAATCTGGGACTACCCTATACTGTGACAATTTAATCAGATTTGTTTTTTAGTAATTAAGAAGCTTCTTTTCAACCACTGCATATTTCAAATCTTTCACTGGTAGAAACTTGCTTTTTTCCTATACGTAATTCATCCATGGGAAAGACAATATTCAAAGTTCTTTCCCACAGAAAACCACTATACACATCAGATTCCAAGCATGTTTTAAGTGCCAAGTTCCTATCATCTTTCATTTGTTTTGCTTTAAAAGCAAAGATAAGTATACTGCCTTCCCTATAAAATAAAGCCACCAAAAACCTTTTTTATTACAATTTGAGTGACTGTTTTTAGTTCTCACTGAAAAACACAGGCCACGTTAGTTCAAGAATCCCTGATGATTTAAAATTTTTCCTTCAAGCAACGCCTCAATGTTTACAGCTTAGAAGACCTCCAAAGGTGATAAAAATCATCCATCTGTGATGAGCTGGCACAGATAGCCAACTATTTATAAAATTTCCAGCATATTTCTCCCCTTGTTCCCTCTTTGAAGTCTCAAAACTTCTGTAGAAGGCAGCTTTGAGTACATAGGAAATAATTCACAGATACAGGTGTGTGCTACATCTATAGCAGGGCTGAAATGGCCATCAGAATTGCCAGTTCTGGTTCTTATCTGTAATGTTATCACACTAAAAAAATGAATTTAAATCCTTTAAATCATCTCTTGTCACAACCAAGGGTTAATGAATAGGTTATGGGCAGTTTAAGTCACCTCTGACCTAGGGGAAGGGGAGAGAGAAAAAAGGAGAAAGGGAAGGAAGAGAGAAAGAGAGGAAAGACAGTGGGGGTGAGAGGAAGGGAGAGAAGGAGAGAGAAAAAGAGAAGGGGAAAGGGAGAAGGGGGAGCATGGAGAGAGAGAAAAAGAAAAGGGGAGAGAGAAAAGAAGAGGGTGAAAGAGAAGGTAAAGGTAAGTTAGAGTTCCCAAAACATTACATGAATTCAGGAGATGAGCAAAGTAGTTCTCATTTCTGGGAATGCTTCATTTCTGGAGAGTAAAAGAAGAAATCCTTTCAATGTACAAATAGCTTTTCTGGAGTAGGGGAACTCTGATGGATACAGATTTCATCAGTGTGTATATAAGGAGAAACTGCCTCTACCAATTCAGATTAGAAAATGTTCTCCAACTTAGGCATGAAAAACTGTCTAGGGCACTTAAAGGTTAAGTGGCAAAACTTAAACCCTAGACTTCTGACTCCAAGCCTAACCCTCTACTGCCATGCTATTTCTCAATAATGCTTATTTTTAATTTAACCTTTATGTTTCAAAATTTCATCCAGTGTTTGCTGTGAAACTACTTTAAATATCTCCCAAAAGTCTATTATAATGGGGGAGGGGGATTGCAAGGACACAAAGTCATCTGGTAACTTACTAAGGAACAAAATACTGTTTTTCCAGAAATAAATCTGTAGTAAGCATTCAAATATATTTACAACCAGTCTCTTATCTAAGCAAGTTTCCAAGAAATTAAGGGCAAATTCTTCTAAGAGATCTATTCTGCTGCTTCATTATGGACAGGATATTCTACAAAGCAGAAGGGCACAAGACCCAGCAAGTCATAATACAGGCTTCCAGTGAAAGGTTAGTAGAATTGGAAAATGTTTTGCTTTGAAGTCAATAGAAGTTAGAATCATAAACTTAGAAGTGGAAGAGATCCAAATCTAGATTTGAATCCCAAGTTACCTTATGTAATTAACTTAATTTATCTCAACCTTAGTTGGTTCATTTGAGGAATAAATATATAGAATCTTAGGTTTTTAGCTTCCTTTTTGGTTCTACAATTCTAAGACTAAGCTTAGGTAAAGTTGGAGAGGTTCATTATCAAGAAATTGAATCCTGGGTAAGATTTTATTTCTGGGGACAAAAAACTCAAAAAATGTAAGGAGATCACACACTGTATTCTAAAGAAGCAATATCTATACCAACAAAACCACATATCCTACAAATATAAATTTCTTCATTGAAATCAGCACTTGGAAGATTGTTCTTAAGTGCTTAGAAAGATATCTGCACTCTTTTATCCTCTACTTCCTTAACTCCTAACCACACATTACCCTGCAATTTAGCTTCTACTTAGATCATTCAATGAAATTACCCTCTTGGTGAAACTAGGTAGCTCAGTAAATAGAAAGCCAGACCTGGAAACAGGAGATCCAGACACTTCCTAGCTGTGTTACCTTGGGCAAGTCACTGCCTAGCCCTTATCTCTTCTACCTTAGAAGTAATACTTAAAATTGATTTTAATACAGAAGGTAAGGTTTTTTTTTCTTTTAAATTAGAATATTCTCCCATGGTTACATGATTCATGATTTTTCCCACCCATCTTCACTCCCCCCCACCCCAGCTGACAAGCAATTCCACTGGACTATATGCGTATCATTGTTCAAAACCTATTTCCTTGTTATTCAGAAGGTAAGGTTGGTTTTTTTTTTTTAAGCAAGAAATTACTCTCTCCCAGGCCACCAATAATTTACTTATTGTTAAACCCAATGACCGTCTCTCAGTTCTTAGTGTAAATTTTTATGTTTCAGCAGCATTTGACACCTCTGACCACCCTCTCCCTCTGTTAAATACTATCTCTTCCCTTGGTTTTCATTACACTCTAGTCATGGTTTTCCTATTACTTGCCTCTATTCAAGATGCTCCAGTAGCTCCCTATTACCTTATAATGAAACTCTCTAGAACCCTATTTTATATCCCAGTTCCCAGCCCAAATGAGGCAAAGTTATAATTCTGAAACATGTAAAAGAAGTAGTTCTTGAACCTTTTGAAGGAGAAGAGCTGGTCACTAAATAAGTTTCATCAAGACATACCAGACTAACCTAATTCCCGCTTTTGACGGTTATTAGAAATGGTAGATCAAAAGAATACTACAGACATAGTATGCCTAAATTTCAGGAAAGCTTTTGACAAAATCTTTAATGTGATCCTTGGGGAAAAGAAGAGGTGCCAGCTTTGTATCAGTGAATTCATATCATTGCCATGCCATATTATCAACAATAATATTAATAGCAACAAACATTAAGTGGTACTTCAAAGTTTGTAAACATTTCATATATATTCATTCATTATGCATAAATATAATAATACGTTATAGGCAAAAATGACCAGACCTGAAAAGTACTCATTATAAAGCACTAATGTTAAGATACAGGCAATATCTAAAACTGTAGGACTCTGCCCTTTATCTTGTCCTAGTCGATCTATCAATGAGTCACTCAGGTGAAGTAATAAATTACATACTTATCCAGTTCACATATAAGATAGGAGGAATAACTAATATGTTGGAAGATAATCAGGATATAAAAAGAACTCAGCAAACCACATCTAATATGATATATTTACCCTGATTCAACTTTAAAGTCCTCCACTTGAGTTCAAAAGGTCAACTGTAAAAGTATGAGATGCATGTGTGGCTGGATAACAGTCCATATAGGGAAAAAAAACAAACCTGGGGTTTTAATAGATTGTAAGCAAAATATAAGTTGATAGTATGACAGGATAAGTAAATAAGTATCATTATCAAGAAAAAAACCTAGTGCTATTAATTTTCTCATGTTTCTAGATGAATTCATGAAATTATTGATCTCTATCTGTTCATTTAAAAGCTCTTAACAAGTTATTTCCAGCTTATTTTACACCAAGCTGAGAACATATTACTCTCCTCTAGTTCTCTACTTTCCAACCAAATTGGCCTACTTGCTACTTTTTAAACATATTATTTTATTTCTTAAGTTTTTGCACAGGATGTCTCTAATTCCTGGACTGTATCCTTTTACTTCTAGCTTATAGATTTCTCAGGTTACTTCAAAGCTCAAAGTGTCACCTTGTACAGGAGGTTGGTCTTGATTCTGTCCAGTTGTTACTGCTACCAGAATTACCTGGTTACTTATTATTACTCATCAAGTTATATGGTTCCCCCAGGAGAATGTAACCTCCTAACACCATGGAATTAGGAATGTATGGAACCCAGAAACTCAATTCAATTAAATAAGGTTTTATTAAGTGATGGTTGGCAGCCAGGGGCAAAATAGGGAATCAGCCAACATAGTGTTGTTAGGATTAAGCTGATTGCTATTTACCTAAATCTTATTTTAAAGTAAAAAACAAAACAGGAACAAATACAATATTTAAAATAAAGAACAAGTAAATTTAAATCAACAAACTGACCTATGGGTCTCCTTTTGGCTAATGAGATGGTCAGTGTCCAGTTCCATATTTGTCACTGCTAGCCATAACAAGTGAAACAAGTGTGCATCAAGTTAGTCTAGATCTGGTAGGAGATTTCAGATGTTTCATTCTGGAAAAAGTTTATTCACAGACATAAGTGCTGCCAAAGATGGTTGCCATTTTGAGTGCATGGTTCCTGAGATAAGGATATGTCTCAGAGGGGAGAGATGCATAGAAATTAGGCAAGCTTCTTGACTTGAATGCATCTTTCAGAGTAACAATTCCACAGTTCAGCCAGTTCCATCTGGTAAATTGCATTCACATTTTCAATGTCAATAGAAAATGGGTTACGGAAAAACTGTATGTCCTATTCATGGAGATGAAGCTCTTTAAATCTGAATTGGAACTCCTTTTGCAACTTTTCCAGTGAATCCACATGTTTCTTTTGGGAATACAATCAAGGGTTTTTCCACTAACAGATTTTGAGTTAAGAGGAGATGGCAGAAATAGTCCTCCTTCACTTGTTTGATGAGGAGGTCCAATTTTACTTCAAAATGCTTTCACATGTGATTGCATTCACAGATGAGTTTTCCTTGAAGTTGCACACTGAAACTGTTACATCTGTCAGAAAGTTGAGGTGCCATTTCCATTCTGCATCATTGGGCTCTGGTACTTCTTTGTTTTTTGAAAGCATAAAAGCTGTAATCTGTGGACATAAGTCTTAGAAATGTCTCAAAAGTTTCCCTCGACTCAGCCAATGGACTTCTGTGTGGTACAGAACATCTTCATAGGCAACATTTAGCTCAGACAGAAATTCCTGAAATTGTCTGTGGTTTTAGTGCATTAGCTCTAATGAAGTTAATATAAGATACCACAATTTTCATAACAGAGTCCCACTTCAGTGATTTACTACATAGCAGTGCTTGTTGGTGGATGGGGCAGTGTATAGCTATTGGAGGAGAATGGTTATGTTTGTCCATCTCTTGGTTAATGTAATTACTCCTCTCTTAGACCCCACCATGCTAGGAGTACCATCAGTTGTCACATGGCTAGTTTAGGCCAGTCCAGCTCCAAGTACTTCACAGTTTGGGAAACCTTTTCATAGATATCCTCTCCTGTAGTTGTTCCTTTGATGCTTTGCAGTGCAGCAAGCTCTTCTGTGACTTCGAAATAGTCATTCCTCCCATGAATAAAAATTAAAAGTTGTGCAGAATCACAAACATCATTGCTCTCATCGAGTGCCAAGGAAAAATAGTAAAGTTTTCTTGCAGAGTTTTGCAAATGCTGATGCAAATTGTCTCCCATTTCTTCAATCCTTCATGTAATTGTAGGTCCTGAAAGACTACTAAATAAGTCTGCCTTTTTTGGACACATCTCTTTGGCAACAGAAAGAAGGCACTCTTCAACAAATTCTCCCTTCACTAATCGTCTGCCAGTGCACACTATTAACTTGGCAACTTGAAAACTTGCTCACAGTGATGAAATATTTAGCTGCTTCTGCTTCACAAAAGTTTTTTGTTGAGTTGTCAATGTATTTTTCAGTTTTAATATTTTACCTTTTCTCACATATCCAACCAAACAATCATATTTATCTTTATGTTGAGTTTGATAGTGTTGATGTAAATTGTATTCTTTGAATATAGACACTATATTCTGGCATATCAAACACACAGCTCTTTCCTTGTACTGCATAAAAAAGTAATCATAAATCCACTGTTCTTTGAATATCCTACACTCCAAGTCAATTATTCTCTTTCTTGATGTCACTGTTTCCTAGGGATTCCAAATTGCTATTAGTAAAATACCTACACACACACACACACACACACACACACACACACACACACACACACACATCCCTACAAAAACAATAGACCAACAATAATTTTGCCCACACAGAGGCATACAGACTGCACTGCCCATCAATGTGGTCTGATCTGTGTCCATCAATGCAGCCTTCCCAGTCCACATCATTTCAGCCTCACCAGTGGCCATATTGGTGGAACTCCACTTTTACCTCAGGCTCACACAAGCTGGCATGATTACAGAGCCAGTTCCTCCACCACCTTTCCAGTTCACACTACCCTGTGCGAACCACACTGTAATCTGTGAACTCACACAGGAAAAAAGAAGGCACAATACTAGTGTATGTCCTCTTGTGGTCCGTATTTATGGATCTGTAATTATAGACTGTAATACGAAAAACACATGCCTCACTTCCCTCACATAGTACAATGGCAACCATACTCCCCTAGATGTACATCATAATGGCCCCTATAACCTCCCTTTGCCACAAAGTCCTCCCCCCACATGACTACACAGTATAATGACTCCCCCAGATGCACAACATAATGGCCCCACCATCGTACTACCATTTCCCCCCAAAATAAGACACTGTCTTATATTAATTTAACCCCTCCCAAAACAGGGGTGTCATAAAACACCCAGTGGCAGTGGTGGGATTCTCACAGTAAAGGCCCACCACTGATATCACAGGCCAGATCACTGCTATTGGATCCCTGTATACAGCACTGGAGGCGGTGCTGTCTGGGATAGCAGAGGCTGCAGCCCTGGCTGTGATGGGTCTGTCACACCTTGCACAGGCCCATCACCACCACCACTATACCAGGCAGCAGTATACATAGTATGGAATCCCCTCCCCAGATGGCCGCTCACCATGCTGAATCTTCCATTGTGCAGCCACATAATCCTTTGCGCAGCACCTTGTTCTCGTTCAGTTACTCTCAGAACAAGGTGCCACGCAAAGGATTATGTCACCGGAAGTAGTACTGTATGTGAGCAACACCATGCTTTGCAGTGGCACCACATACAGTGCTCCTCTCACTGACCACCAGTGAAAGAGGTGTCCCTTCCAGAAGTGTGGCGGGGGCCCAATAAATGTCCTCAGGGGGGCCATAGTTTGGGGACCCCTGCTCTGAAACATAGCAGACAAGTGGTAATCTGGCCTCTACTAAAAGATCTTCAATAAAGGGGAACCCAAGATTTCCTAAGGCAGAAGTCTGTTCTGTTTTAGAAGAACTGATTATTAGTAATTTTTGCCTTATGTCAAACCTAAATTTAGTTCTTTGCTCTTTATACCCTCTGCTTTAGGTTGTGAGTTATTTGAAGGTCAGAGAATGTTGTTTATCTGGGTCAAATGACTTGAATTAATCAAGTTCATCTAAAGATCTCATATTATGCTCATGCTCCTTCTCTTAGATATTCGGAACATGTTAGTCATTTTTCTGTCCTTTTCAATCCAAAGATGATTTTCTTTGGCAGAAAGAATAAAGCAGAAGAATTCAGCAGCTCTGCCTTTTCTCTATAATCAGTTATCATCCAATACAACCCAAACAACAGTTATAGCTGCTCTGATCCTCTTTTCCCCAAAATTTAAAAATAGAAGCTTTTTGAGGGCAAAAGCTGATCACTTTTGTCTCTTATTTCTCTAATATCAGGAACACTGTATATATTTAATAAATGCATGATTACTGAACACAGTACTTTCTAAAATTTATTTTGCTATCATTATTTTTCTTCACCTTTCTTTCAGGGTCTCAACTCATTCTAAGGTTTACTTCTCCTGATATTTTTCCTTTGGTCATGTCATGCTTCTCTCTTCTATACAGGACTTTATAAATAATAAATTAAAAAACAGCCTCTGCCCAAAGGAGCTAGAGGAAGATAATATGATGTACAGAAATAAATGAAATTACCCCCCCCATTTTGTTGTTGTTGTTCTGGACTTGTGTTTTCTTTGGTATGGGAGACTTTCAATTAGGAACCCCTTCTAACAATGTAGAACAGCAAATTCTTCTGGAACTTAACAGGCTTGGCAACTAAGAAATTAAGGAATTTGTCCAGTCAAGAGACAATGTGCCAGAGTCTAGACTTAAACCGAAGGCTTCCTGGCTCTAGGGAAGCCTAACCATTATTCCATACCACTTCAACAAAATATATACAAAGAAAATGTAGGAGTGTATATATAGAACACTAAAAACTGAGGAGAGTTGGGAAGGACTTTTATAGAAAAGAAGTTTGAACAAAAGCAAGGAATTCTAGAAAGTAAAAGTGAGGAAGGAAAGAACTCCAGGCATTAGTTTAGCCTCTTAATGGTACAAGGAAGGAAAATGGAATGCAAGAAAGGGAACATCAAGAAGGCTAATATGCAATATAGACTATATGAAAAGGTTAAAATGATCTCTGCTTGGAAAGATCCAATGAATATAGGCTGTGAACTTTATGCCAAATAGAAGAGTTTGTATTTTATTCTAATGGCATTTGACTGAAGTTTCTTGAGCAAGAAAATGATTGTTTTACATATGTCAGTTTGGAAGTTTTGTGGAGGATGGATTAGAAAAGGGAAACGTTACAGGCAAGGAGACCAGCTAGGAATTTATTGTCTATTTAAGATGTAATGAAGAGGGGTAGTTAGGTGGCTCAGTGAATAGAGAGCCAGTCCTAGAGGCAGGAGGTTCTAGGTTCAAATCTGACCTCAGATACTTCCCAAATGTATAAACCTAGGTAAGTCACTTAACCCCAACTGCCTAGCCCTTACTAACTGCTCCTCTGCCCTGGAATCAATCCTTAGGGCAGAAGAAGGATTTTCATTAAAAAGTAATGAAAGCCTGAATCAGAGCAAGAGTCATGTGAGTGGAAAAACTAAATGTGAGATGCTATGGATGTCAAATCAACAACTCACAGCAAGTGATAAAATATGTAGAATGAACAGTTGAGGATAAGGTTATGAAGCCACATTAGTGGAAGGATGGTGATGACCCTGACAGAAATAGAGAAGTTATGAAGGGAATCAAACAGCACTTGTTAAGGGCCTTCTATGTGCCAGACACTCTAATAAGTACTACAAGTTGACAAGTTAAGAGGTTATTTTATTCATTCAATTATTCCATTATTCAATTTTTCTTCTTCAAATGGTCTCTATGTATTCAAAATATTATTATTGACATCTTCCCAGCATCTCACTGGCTGACTTGCCCTGAAAAATCTGTGTGGATGAGATCACCTTTCCTATCAAGACTGGAGCTTTTCAGAGCACTTTTCAGTGTCTACATACAACATATTTACATTGAACATTTGCCTTCCTAAACCACAGTTTCACAATCAGTTATACAGAATTGTCAATGAAACAGCAGGATTAAAGAGACAATTTTGACTTCTTTTAGTAATTTTTTTTGTTTTACCTTTATACCACATTTATTTACAAATATCTCCCTCCTCTGTCAAAAGGTCCTTTCCTGCTGGCAAAAATTTTTTTTTTCTTTAAAAAGCAGCAAAGACTGGGCTTACCAGCTGCATCTGCATATAAAGCATTCCACAAGCATGGTTCTCTATCTCTTCAACCAAATAACAGAAGTATAAATTCTCATCTTCTCTACAGGAACAAACTTGATTATAATTGTTGTTTTCATTTACATGGTTATAGCTATAGTTTGTAATGTTTTCTTGATTCGATCAATAAATTTATAAACATTTACTAAGTACCCTTTATGTCCTAGAAATTGTGCTAAATGCAGATTTTACTTACTTCGTTCTGCATGGATTCATATAACTTTTCCTACACTTATAAATTCTTATGTGTGTTTCTTATAGTATAAAAATATTATATTTATATGCTATAATTTATTCATCCATTTCCCAATCAAAGGGTACCTATTTTGTTTTCCTAGTACTTTATGGATACAAAAATGACTTTTTTGTACTAGATGTGGCCTTTATTATTGTTTTAAAGCTCCTAGAGATATGTATATAGCAGTCGAAAAGAAGTTGGCTTTTGAAGCAAATACACTAATAAAACTAAATTGATGAGCTGCTTAGTTGCTATAGATATCATAATCTAGGCAACGTACATTTGCTACCTCTCATTTTTCCAGAATGGAAAGTGAAATGTCTTTTAAATAATTATAGATTTTATTGGAGTTCTATTGAGCTTTGTGCAATTAGTGTAATGATCCCTAATAAAGTTTGGATAACCATGTCATCTGGTAATTCTTACTTTGAAACACTGCACAGAACATACTCTATGAATGTGTACATCTCAGCTGAAACTCTATCTTAGTCCTTGACTAATATTAATACTTTGTGGATCACTGAGCAGTTATCTCTGTAGTTGCAACTGTCAAACCATCTTACCTAACTCCAATGTATTCATAGGAGATGTTTGAAGAGAGACTATAATACTAGATTTGTTCTGCCAAATCAAATGCTTTGTTTAAATAAAATCAAAATAACACACTGAGCAGATAGTTTTACATCTCTTAAGACTGTTATAACAAGCTGCTGAAAATCTTCTACTTATTCTCTTCTTTTAATAAGAATATCCCTGAAAGTGTCCAAAGTAAATCTCTCCTGTTCCTCTGCTGTCATTTGGAGGCCAAATGCCAGCCAGTGAGTTGAGATAAATGGGCCACAAGAAGTTAAGAACCAACAAGACAGGAAACAATGCACAGGCACTGCCCTTGGGTGGCCCAGGCAAATTAAGAAACGATGGTTGGTTCTTCAGATGTGATGTGTGAGAGTTAGTGGGTGGAGAAAAAGTTAATAAGTGAAAGCTAAGGCATATGTGAGGAGCAGCAAACTAGACACATGGCAGGGTGTAGCTAGAAGCCCTGTAATGGTGGCCACAGATTAGAAAAGCTAAGTGTCTCTCTGCCTCTCTCCTATTTTTCCCTCTCCTCCCTACTACTATTACTACTACTACTACTATTGATTTAATAAAGTTATTAAGATACACAACCAGCCTCATAATTTTTAATTCTTACAAAACCATACACAAGTCATTCACATTACTGTATAAATCAAACAACAAGTTTACTTAGAATCTAAAATGGGCCTGGCACTGGGGCTATACACACAAAGAATAAAGGCAATCCCTATTCTCAAAGGACAGCTGGGTGGCACAAAGTGATAGAGCAGAGTCAGGAAGAACTGAGTTCAAATCTGGTTTTAGACACAGTTGTGTGATCCTGGGCAAGTCACTTTACCTTGCTTGCCTTAGTTTCTTTATCTGTTAAATGAGCTGCAGAAGGAAATGGCAAACCACTCCAGTATCTCTGACAAGAAAACCCCAAATGGAGTCAAAAGAGTTAGATATAACTGAAAAACAAGTGAACAACAATGATTCTCAAGGGGCTAAAGATAAAAGAAAGAGGGTGTGTGTGTGTGTGTGTGTGTGTGTGTGTGTGTGTGTGTGTGCCATTCAAATCATCCTCTCCAATCTGTATTGGCACAGAAGTCAAAATTATCTTCAAGGTGATTTGTTTGTTCATATTCCTCATAAATACCATAAGGAGAAATGAGCAACTGTCCCACGAATTGGTATTTCTCATTACCTTTAAGGACAAGGAGAAAGCAATTATTTTATTCTACCTTGAACCTGTTTTATTGGTTTACTTTTTCTTTTGGGCTAAGCCTTATACAAGATCTTTTCTTTTGCAAACTTGTCTTCTTTGAAGTACCTTGAAAAATTAATCCCAATGTTTTTAACACAAAAGACTAATACCACCTCTTACACAGATTTCCTCTGTGTATGTTTTTAAGGGTCCAACTGTTGAAGCTTGATCTTCTTAAATATTACACATTCCACTTCATCACTTACTATACAGGATATTCCAGCAGTAGAATTAAATGTCATTCTACTAACATTTCCAATGAGAAGATAACATTATTTCTTGTTGTTTTTATAGCTTTATCTATAAATTCTCTTAGATTGTCTAGTTTACTTAAGAGTTCATGCTTTCTATAAGTCCATTTTCTCCTACACTCTTCTGCAAAGTGAAGCTAATAATTGTTTTCCACCAACATCCTACATAATATTTTGCAAATGAGTTAATACTGTAAACCAATAAAAGTATCCTTGGCTTCCACATCTCCTAATTGACAAGGAGATGAAAGCTGTTGTTAGCTAAGAAGGTTTATGGACCTTTTCAATCTCTTGTGAGTCAATTGCCTGGAAATTGTTAAACATTTCTAAGAAACAGACTCTACTTTTCTGGACAGTTCCCATTTTTACAGTCAATACCCTAAACAGGCTTGGGTGGAGTTGCTATAGTCACATACCATACTTTTTTTTTTTCCATCTTTTATCCCTTCCTCTATTTGCTCTAACCATAGATAACCTGCAAATAGACAGCTGGTACTGAAATGACCACTGCATCTGAAACCAGTCATTTCCCTAAAATTTCATTTGTAATAAAGTAGTCAGATACTTGCCAAGTCAACATTTTCCTTAATAAATTATGTTTAGGTGAAAGAATTCTGAAGTCTCAGAAGTCTGTTTCATTTCATTATCCCGAATTATATATTACCATGGAGTTTTTGCCATTCCTTTATTCATCTTTACAGTAAACCTACTATCAAGATTTATGCTAACGGGGGCAGCTGGGTAGCTCAGTGGATTGAGAGCCAGGCCTAGAGACGGGAGGTGCTAGGTTCAAATCTGGCCTCAGACACTTCCCAGCTGTGTGACCCTGGGCAAGTCACTTGACCCCCATTGCCTAGCCCTTACCACTCTTTTGCCTTGGAGCCAATACTCCAAGATGGAAGGTAAGGGTTTAAAAAAAAACAAACAAACAAAAAAAAAAGATTTATGCTAACTTAGTTGGGAAATTTTGTCAGTTCTTCAAGGAATTTCTCTATTTTTTTCATCTTCTCTAATCTATACTGGCACATAAGCCAAACTGATCTTCAAGGTGGTTTCTTTGCTCTTATTCATAATGAGCACCACAAGGAGAGATTTCTAAGTGTGCCATGAATTGATATTTTTTGTTGCCTTTAAGGACAAGAAAGCAATTATTCTATTTGGCTTTGAACTGATGAATTATACTTGCAGTTAGCTGCAATTTCTTTATGTATACAAGTTTTATTTGCAGCAAAAATATGATATGGAGTTAATTCAAACTGTCAATTAACTTGTCATTAGGCAAAGATCAAATGTTAAAGATAACTAATGGTTAAATTCTAGGCCAAAAGCCTAATAATTTGATTCTTAGTACTTGTTCACCCCTTCCCATAGTTCTGCTACTTTGCCCTTATAAAACAAAAGGAGGCTACTGTGAACTGAGAGACATTTTGTAGTTTTGTCCAGGAAAGTTTGCATTTTTATTCATTATTTTTTTTCATTAGACCACCCAATGACCTTTTTTTCATATGATATATATAGCAAGGCTGGACCTGAGACAGCAGACAATAGTTATACTCCACAAAAGTTCTCAATACAAATCCTTACTGGATATCTCATATGAAGTGGAGACAAGCCTGAGTTCTCAAAAATTAGGTTTGACTAAGTTCTGGCAAATTCTGCTAAGACAGAAAGGCTCTGAATATAGATATTAATGATATTCTAACTGACAACTGAACTATGATCCTATCTAAATATAAAACTAATTTGAAAACATCAAAAAGCAGCCTGGTACACTTAAAGATAATGAGTCAGCAGATGGGGCTTCTAGTTCCAATCTTATCTGACTTTTGGAACAACCTTAGGCACAAGAGAAGCTTTTTTCTAATGCTTAGTTTCCTTAAATGTCAACCTCAAATCAGCAGAGAAGACCTAAACATCTCAAGTCAAATACTGTAATTAAAAGTGTAAAGTAAATGCAAACAAGTCCTTAATCAATTTGAGAACTTTTTAAAAAGTCCTTTGATCAATAGATGAAAGCAGATGATAACTAAAAAAGAAATAGCTTGTGACTGACTGAAAGAACAATGCACACCTCTGGCGTTGAGTAAGGAAGTAAGGAAGACTTCATGAGTTCAAATACTACCTCAGACACTAGCTGTGTGACTCTTTGCAAGTCACTTTTCAGTTTCCTCATTTGTAAAATGAGCTATAGAAGGAAATGGAAGGGACCGGCTAAGTTGCTCAGTGGATACAGCCAGGTCTAGAGATAGGTCCTGGGTTTAAATCTGACCTCAGATATGTCCAAGTTGTGATACCTTGGCCTCATTGGCTAGCCTTTAACACTCTTCTGCTTTGGAACTAATATTTAGTATTGATTCTAAGACAGAAAATAAAGGATATGTTCGTTTGTTTTTTTTTAAGAAAGAAATGTCAAATTACTATTATCTTTGTCAAGAAAGCACCAAATGGAATCATGAACTTTTACTTCACCTTCATTTCTCAATGTACCCCTCTATTTCTGTAACCTAGTACAATCACTTAAAATAATTTAAAAGCAAGGAGGAAAAAAGAGGTTCAGCAAAACTAATCACATATTAAGTTCAAAAGTGCCTATGACAGAGACTTCCTGGTAAGCATGGCGGCAGTCTAAATGTGAGTCACTCCCTCTCCCCAGGACACACCGAAAAGGACTACCCCAAAAGACCTTAAGAATCCTTTCCAGAGGAGCAAAGGAACTGCACAGTAGGTCACAGCATTGAAGGTGCGTGGGATTGAGGCTTTTCCAGTCTATAAGAGGGTGAAAGGGCTTCCACCCAACTGCGAACCAATCCACCCTCCTCCACCCCCACCTACAGAGTCAGAGCCAGAGCCAGCACATGTCAAGACGAACAAGCAAGGGGCACCCCTGAAGTGAACAAGGAACACTTCTGGGTCCCTGGGAGCTGACTAGGACTACAGAGGACCTACTCCTGAAAGCAGCTAGGCAGAAAACCCCAGCATGTGAGGGACAGCAGAACTTAGTACTTGATTCTTAGTACTAGTTCACCCCTTCCCATAGTTCTGCTACTTTGCCCTTATAAAACAAAAAGAGGCTGCTGTGAACTGAGAAGCATTTTGTACTTTTGTCCAGTAAAGTTTGCATTTTTATTCATTATATTTTGAGCCAGCATGCCCGCCAGAACCAGGGAGTGAGCAAGGAGTACTTCTAGAGTGAGTAAGGGGCACTTCTAGGTCCTTGGGAGCTGACAAGGACCACCAGAGAACCACCCTTGAAAGCAGCTAGACCGGAAAACCAGGTGGGCAGGAGAGCACAGACCCTGAGCACCCCTGGGAAGGTAGCACTGAGAAGAGTTGCAAAGGACTGCGGAGATTCGAGAGCTTGGCAAAGGCAAAATCCTTGCTCCTTAACTCCATATACAGAGAACTTGCCCAGCTGACTCAGATTTCTGATTAAAGAGGGAAGGGAAAACATCCAGGAAAATAGCTAATTGCGCACAGGAGCCTCAACATCCTTCCAAAAAAACCCAAAAAGAAGGCTGTGACCCTTGAGAATTTTTATGGAGGAAAAACCCAGGCTAAAGAGGAAGTACTGGACGAAACTCAAACGACGGCAAAAACAAAACAAAAAACAAAAAAACAGAAATTGTCCACAAATCCTGGAAGAACCCCAAATGGAGCTTATCAAAAACATGGAAGCCTCCTGGAAAGAGAAATGGGAAATGGTTCAAAAAAATGAAGGAATCATAGCTGAATACCAAAAAATTAAAGCAGAAAACCAGGTCTTAAGGACCAGAATTGAGCAACTGGAAACCAATGCTCTTGCAAAACAACCAGAATTAAAAAAGAAAACTCAAATGACTGACAAAAATAGAAGAAAACATAAAATATCTCACTGACAAGGTGACAGATCAGGAAAACAGAGGAAGGAGAAACAATTTGAGAATCATTGGTCTACCTGAAAAGCCAGAAATAAACAGAAACCTTAATACCATATTACAAGAGATCATCCAAGAAAACTGCTCTGAAGTTCTTGAACAAGGAGGCAAAATAGACATTGAAAGAGTTCATAGAACACCATCTACACTAAACCCCAAAAAAACAACTCCCAGAAATGTAATCGCCAAATTCCAGAGCTTTCAAGCTAAGGAGAAAATCCTACAAGAAGCCAAAAAGAAACAACTCAGATACAAAGGAACACCAATCAGGATCACACAAGACCTGGCAGCTTCCACTCTAAAGGACAGCAAGGCCTGAAACACGATATTTAGAAAGGCAAGAGAACTGGGTCTTCAACCAAGAATCACCTATCCATCAAAATTGACTATATACTTCCAGGGAAAAGTATGGGTATGCAACAAAATAGAAGATTTCCAAGTGTTTGTAAGGAAAACACCAGGACTAAGTGGAAAGTTTGACATCCAAACACAAAGATCAAGAGAAACATGAAAAGGTAAATATGAAAGAGAGGGAAAAGGAGAAAAATGTTTTGTTTTGTTTTTAAATTCTTTTCTTTAAGGGCTACAATTAGAACAAATTATATATATTTTATATACATATACATATATATAAATTATACATTAATTATACAATTAGAACAAATTATACATATATTAATATATGGGGAAAATGTTATCTATAACTCTCAAAAAATGTTTTCATGATTATAGTAAATAAAAGAATCATTCATAGGAAAAGATTGGGGCATTAAAGCCTATAAAATGATATAAAAAAGGGATGAGGGGGAATTGATGATGGTACTAAGAGATACTTGAAGAAATAAAATAAATAGAATAATCTTTGTCACAAAGATACACATGGGAAGGGGAGTGGAAGAATACTCTCATAAGAGGGAGAAGAAGAGAGTACTAATAGGTAGGTAATACTCGAATATTACTCTCAGTGAAATCAATTCTGAGAGGGAAGAGCATCTAGATTTATTGGAATCTTGAAGTCTATCTTATCCTGCAGGGTAAGGGAGAAGGGGAAACTAAGGGGGGGGGGGGGTAGGGCAGAGGGATTTTTAAAAATAGGAAGGGAAGGAGAGGGTGGGAACTTAACAGACCCTAAAAAAAATAAGAAGGGAACAAAAAGGGAGGGTCCAGAAAGGGAAGCATATCAAGGGAGGGGAATGGGGGAATCTACTAAAAGTAAACCACTGGTTTAAAAGGATATAGCAAAAGAAGAAAGGTCAGAACTAGGAGAGGATATCAAAATGCTAGGGAACTCAAAAGTGACAATCATTACTTTGAATGTGAATGGGATGAACTCACCCATAAAAAGTAGACGAATAGGAGAGTGGATTAGAATCCAGAATCATACCACATGTTGTCTACAAGAAACACACATGAGACGAGTAGATACTCACAAGGTCAGAATTAAAGGGTGGAGCAAGACCTATTGGGCCTCAACTGACAGAAAGAAGGCAAGAGTTGCAATCACGATATCTGACAAAGGCAAAGTAAAAATAGACCTGATTAAAAGGGACATCAGGGAAGGTAAATATATCCTGATAAAAGGGAGCATAGATAATGAGGAAATATCACTAATCAACATTATGCACCAAATGGTATAGCACCCAAATTTCTAATGGAGAAACTAGTAGAATTGAAGGAGGAAATAGATAATAAAACTATACTAGTGGGAGACCTGAACCTACCACTATCAAATTTAGATGAATCAAATAAAAAAATAAATAAAAAAGAGGTGAATGAAATCTTAGAAAAATTAGAGTTAGTAGATATATAGAGAAAAATAAATAGGGGCAAAAAGGAATGCACCTTCTTTTCAGTAGCAAATGGCACATTCACAAAGATTGACCATATACTAGGTCATAAAAACATGGCATACAACTGCAGAAAAGCAGAAATAATAAATGCAACCTTTTCAGATCATAAGGCAATAAAAATAATGATCAGTAAGGGTACATGGAGAGCCAAATCAAAAATTAATTGAAAATTAAATAATATGATTCTCCAAAATCGACTAGTCAGAGAACAAATCATACAAACAATTAATAATTTCATTGAAGAAAATTACATAGTGAGACATCCTTTCAAATTCTATGGAATGCAACCAAAGCAGTACTCACGGGAAAATTTATATCCTTGAGTTCATTTATTAACAAATTCAGGAGGGCAGAGGTCAATGAATTGGACATGCACATAAAAAACTTGAAAGTGAACGAATTAAAAACCCCCAGAAGAAAACCAAATTAGAGATCCTAAAAATTAAGGGAGAAATTAATAAAATTGAAAGTGATAGAACTATTGAACTAATAAATAAGACTAGAAGCTGGTATTTTGAAAAAACAAAATAGACAAAATATTGGTCAATCTAATAAAAAAGAGGAAAGAAGAAAATCAAATTAACAGTATCAGGGACGGAAAGGGAGAACTCACCTCCAATGAAGAGGAAATTAAGGCAATCATTAAAAACTATTTTGCCCAATCATATGGCAATAAATATGCCAATCTAGGTGATATGGATGAATATTTACAAAAATATAAATTGCCTAGATTAACAGAAGAAGAAATAGAATTCTTAAATAATCCCATATCAGAAAAAGAAATTGAACAGACCATCAAAGAACTCCCCAAGAAAAAATCCCCAGGGACTGAAGGATTCACAAGTGAATTCTATCAAACATTCAAAGAACAGCTAATCCCAATACTATACAAACTATTTGACATAATAAGCAAAGAGGTAGTTCTACCAAATTCATTTGACAACACAAATATGGTACTGATCCCAAAGCCAGGCAGGCCAAAAATGGGGAAAAGAAAACTATAGACCAATCTCCTTAATGAACATAGATGCAAAAATCTTAAACAGGATACTAGCAAAAAGACTCTAGAAAGTGATCAGGAGTATTATTCACTATGATCAGGTGGGATTTATACCAGGAATGCAAGGATGGTTCAATATCAGGAAAAAAATCTACATAATTGACCATATCAACAAGCAAACCAACAAAAAGCACATGATTATCTCAATAGACACAGAAAAAGCCTTTGACAAAATACAACACCCATTCCTACTGAAAACACTAGAAAGTATAGGAATATAATGGTCTTTCCTAAAAATAATAAACAGTATCCATCTAAAACCATCAGCCAACACCATCTGCAATGGGGATAAACTAGATACATTCCCAATAAGATCAGGAGTGAAACAAGAATGCCCATTATGACCTTTATTATTCAACATTGTACTAGAAACAATAGCAGTAGCAATTAGAGAAGAAAAAGAAATTGAGGGTGTTAAGATTGACTATGAGGAGACCAAGCTATCACTCTTTGAGGATGACATGATGGTCTACTTAAAGAATCCTAGAGAATCAACTAAAAAGCTAGTGGAAATAATCAATAACTTTAGCAAAGTTGCAGGATACAAAATAAACCCGCATAAGTCATTAGCATTTCTATATATCTCCAACACATCTCAATAGCAGGAATTAGAAAGAGAAATTCCATTCAAAATCACCTTAGACAATATAAAATACTTAGGAATCTATCTGCTGAGACAAACACAGGAACTATATCAACACAACTACAAAACACTTTCTACACAACTAAAACTAGATTTGAGCAATTGGAAAAACATTAACTGCTCATGGGTAGGATGAGCTAATATAATAAAAATGACCATCCTACCCAAACTTATCTATTTATTTAGTGCCATACCCATTGAACTTCCAAAAAAATTTTTTTAATTAATTAGAAAAAACCATAACAAAGTTCATTTGGAACAACAAAAGATCAAGGATATCCAGGGAAATAATGAAAAAAAAAAACAAAGGAAAGTGGCCTTGCAGTCCCAGACCTCAAACTATATTATAAAGCAGTGGTCATCAAAACAATCTGGTAGTGGCTAAGAGACAGAAAGGAGGATCAGTGGAATAGACTTGGGGTAAGTGACCTCAGCAAGATAGTCCATGACAAACCCAAAACCCCCAGCTTTTGGGACAAAAATCCACTATTTGATAAAAACTGATGGGAAAATTGGAAGACAGTATGAGAGAGATTAGGTTTGGATCAACACCTCACACCCTTTACCAAGATAAACTCAGAATAGGTGAACAACTTGAACATAAAGAAGGAAACAATAAGTAAATTATGTGAACACAGAATAGTATACATGTCAGACCTTTGGGAAGGGAAAGATTTTAAAATCAAGCAAGACTTAGAAACTGAGTCACAAAATGTAAAATAAATAATTTTGACTACATCAAATTAAAAAGTTTTTGTACAAACAAAATCAATGTAACTAAAATCAGAAGGGAAGCAACAAATTGGGAAACAAGCTTCATAACAAAAACCTCTGACAAAGGTTTAATTACTCAAATTTACAAAGAGCTAAATCAATTGTACAAAAAAATCAAGCCATTCTCCAACTGATAAATGGGCAAGTTTTTAGTTAAAGAAATCGAAACTATTAATAAGCACATGAAAAAGTGCTCTAAATCTCTAATAATCAGAGAAATGCAAATCAAAACAACTCTGAGGTATCACCTCACACCTAGCAGATTGGCTAACATGACAGCAGAGAAAAGTAATGAATGCTGGAGGGGGTGTGGCAAAGTTGGGACATTAATGCATTGTTGGTGGAGTTGTGAATTGATCCAACCATTCTGGAGGACAATTTGGAACTATGACCAAAGGGTGCTAAAAGACTGTCTGCCCTTTGATCCAGCCATAGCACTGCTGGGTTTGTACCCCAAAGCGATAATAAGGAAAAAGACTTGTACAATAATATTCATAGCTGCGCTCTTTGTGGTGGCAAAAAATTGGAAAATGAGGGGATGCCCTTCAATTGGGGAATGGCTGAACAAACTGTGGTATATGTTGGTAATGGAATACTATTGTGCTCAAAGGAATAATAAAGTGGAAGATTCCCATGGTGACTGGAACAACCTCTAGGAATTGATGCCAAGCGAAAGGAGCAGAACCAGGAGAAAATTGTACACAGAGATTGATACACTGTGATATAATCGTACATAATGGACTTCTCCATTAGTGTCAATGCAATGTCTCTGAACAACCTGCAGGGATCCATGAGAAAAAACACTATCTACAAGCAGAGGACAAACTGTGGGAGTAAAAACACCGAGGAAAGGCAACTACTTGACTACAGGGGCTGAGGGGATATGATTGGGGATGTAGACTCTAAATGAACATCCTAGTGCAAATACCAACAACATGGAAATGGGTTCAAATCAAGGACACATGTGATACCCAGTGTAATCGTGCGTTGGCTATGGGAGGGGTGACGGGATTGGAGGGAGGAAAAGAAAATCATTTTTGTATCCAATGAATAATGTTTGAAATTGACCAAATAAAAATAATCTCTAAAAAAAAATTTTTTTAAGTGTGTATGATAGAACTATATCTCCCCACCCCTGCACAGAATGGGGACATACTTATACATACTATATATCTCATATATCTTAAGAATCAACTTTTTTCATTATAATTTTGCAGAGTTTCAATTTTACTTTATTGCTCTTATTCTTTCCATTGATGCTACTGTAATTGTTGAGCAAGCTATATTTCTGGTCCTGCTTACTTCATAAGCCTTCCCATGCTTCCCTTTATTCTTCACATCATTTCTCATGGTGCAATATAACTTTATTCATGTAAAAAGGAATTCTTTATTCCTTTTCTCTACTTTAACGGGATCTGGAGGTCTATTTACCATAGAGATGTGTAGAGATTAACCAGCCCACAATGAAAGGAAGTAGAAACAGGAAGGGACAGGAAGTGAAGTAAGAAGGGGATATAAAAGGGCCAACATCAGTTGGTCAAGGGGAAGTCAGTTGCTGAAAGTTAGGTGCTGGCACTTTGCCAGGAAGTTGGCTGCTGGGAGTATGTTGGGTTGGTAGTTGGCATTTAGTTTTTGGAATAGAAAAGATGAGCCTGAGTTTATTGAGAGGGCTTTAGGTTTTAGACTTTAGGTTCGGGTTGTTAGGGGTTTTTTTCTTTCTTGAACTTTTTAGATGGTGGTTGGACTACAATGACAGATCTAATTGGGGTTGGATTATTGAGTTGGTTTTGATTAGGTTGGAAATTTATGGGGTGGTTGTTATAGCAGCAGTTATAGGTAGATATAGGCAGTTTGAGATAGTAATTATAGGTAGTCATAGGATAACTAGTATAGACATTAAAAAATTTCTTTCTCTACCTCTTTTCTACATTTCCCTCCCTCACTATATTCATTTTACTATATTCTTTTATTATCTCTATTTTAATAAACTAAATTGTTAATTGTTAAAAGCTGCTAGAAGTTTTCTCTGGCATAAAGGGATAATATTAATTTACACCTCTACTATATTCTCATTAAAACCTGAGTTATTAAAAACTCTCTTATTTTGTCAAAACTCCTAATTTAACCCTTACATTAATGTATTATAGCTTTTTTGGTCGTTCTCCAATTGATGGTCATCTCCTTTTGTTTCTAGTTCTTTACTATGACAAAAAGTTTTACTATGAATAGATCTCTAGGTCAAAGGCTATAGACATTTTAGACATGTTCTCAGTGTAATATGAAACTGCTTTCCATGGACCTAGTCACAGGCTTCACCAGTGTATTAGTTTGCCTGTCTTTCCATGACTCCTCCAGGAATGACTATTCTCATCTTTTGACATCTTTGCCAATTTGTTTGATGTGAGATAAAACTTCTAAGTTGTTTTCATTTGTGTTTTTCTTATTAGTTATTTTTAGTGATTTTTCATTTGGTTAATAATCTACAATTCTTTTGAGAACTGCCTTAAAACAGATATTTTAAAAACTGAAAGGCAAGACAAAATTCCACATCTACTTTAAAATGCCTATATTGATACCAAAAATAGTCTTTTCATACTAAGTGCTTCTGAAAAAAACTCCACCCCATGCAAATTCCTAAATTAAGCCATAAAGAAAATAACAGAAGTTGACCATTTAGATTTAAAGAAAAAGCATTTGTTAACATTAGCAGAGCTTTTGTATTACATTTCTCCTCATGTCCTATGCTTAATTTTATTTTACAATTCAAAGATTTATAATATAGGCAAAGATTTTTAATTAAAGCAGTCTTGTTTTAAATGGCATTTTAATACCTAAATTAGATTTTTAAAATTAAAATATTTCTTGTAAAAAGTATATAGAATACCATTCTAGCAATGGGCTTTACCAAGGAGTACTTTAGCTACAATAAAGAACATTAGATATATGTTAAGATACTTGGTACTAGTTCAAACAATTTGGAACTATGTCCCAGGACTATATGTAAATCCTTTGACCTAGTAACAGCATTATTAGGTCTGTATTCCAGAGATCAAAGAAAAAGGAAAAAACATATTATGTACAAAAATATTCATAGCAGCTCTTTTTGTGGCAGCAAAGATTGGAAACTGAGAGGATTCCAATCAATTAGGGAATGGCTGAACAAGTTGTGATATAGAATTTTACTGCACTATAAGAAATGATGAGGAAGATGATTTCTGAAAAACCGGGAAGATCTATATAAACTGATGAAGAGTGAGTGAAGTGAATAGAAATTATATATATTGTTAACAGCAAAATTGTAATGGTGATTGATTGTGAAAAATGTATCTACTCTGATCAATACAATGATCCATGACAATTCCAAAGGACTCAAAATGAAAAATGCTATTCACCTCCAGAAAGAGAACTGATGAATTCTGAGCGCAAATTGAAGTATAACTTTGCCTTTTCCTCATTTTTCTTGCTTTTTTTTTTTTGGAACTGATACTATGGAAATATGTTTTGCATTATTTCACATGTATAATTGATATCATATTGCTTGCTTTCTTAATGAGTAGGGAAGGAACAGGAAGAAGGGAGTGAGCTTGGAATTCAGAATTTTTTAAAAGTTAAAATAAACAATATTCTTAATAAGACACTTGGTAATAAGACACCCCAAAATCTATATAACCAAGAAAAATATTCACTGTCTCCCTCCCCTCCTCCATTTATCTGGAGTAATGATGGCAGAGTGACAGAAAAGGGTGCACAGAGAGTGCTAACAAACAAGTTTTTAGGGCCTCAATTTCCTTATCTGTAAAATAAGGGGAAAGAAAATCATCTGAAGTCCTTTCAAACAAATTATAAAACCATCCACAAACATTAACTTAGGTGTTTGTTAGTACTCTAAATTTGATATCCTTTTCCAATGACCTACTATGGTAGGAAATGACACATCAAATCTTTCCATTCACCCAATAATTGGACCTAGGCAAACTAACTAGAAGGATGACATATATTCCCCTTGGAAAAAGGAATTGAAAAGAGTTGATATAATCATGAACCCAAAGGTAACATACTTGCCCTTATTCTATCTTCCTTACATGTCTTTTTTAAAACAAAATTGTCTTTAAGTTCCCTGTAAATCTACATCATTCTATTCAGATAACTTACATTTTGCCTTCTTATTGGAATTATCTGTCTGTTTAAAAACTTAAGAATCTACCATCCCTCTCTGACTGATATATTTGTGAAAAGAATACTTTGAAAATAATATTAGCTTCAGCACCTACACCTATTGTAGAAGGTGAAGAGGAAAAGAAATTCTACAAAGAATTCAATACCTTCTAGAATATATCAACATATAATGTAATACTCAAAAATGTCAACATCAAGATAAGCATGGGGAAGGAACCTAAAAACTATTTGAAAATATAATTTTGCGGGATAGCTAGGTGGTTCAGTGGAGAGAGAGAACCAGGCTTAAAGGGCCCCAAAATGATGCATAACTTTTGAAGGAATGGAATTCACACAGAGAAGCCATGAAAGCAAGAGAATATTGACAAAGGCCTTCACTTTTGATCCAGCAATACCACTACTGGATCTGTATCCCAAAGAGATTAGAGATAAGGGAGAAGGTCCTACCTATGCTAAAATATTTTAGCAGCTCTCTTTGTATTGGCAAAGAACTGGAAATTGAGGAGATGACCATCAATTGGAGAATGGTGGAACAAGTTGAGGTATGTGACTGTGATGGAATATTACTCCACCATAAGAAATGATGAACAAGCTAATTTTAGAAAAACTTGGAAAGACCTGCATGAAATAATGATAAGCAAAGACTAGAAACAAGAGAACATTATAAACAGTTATAGAATTAGTATTTGAAGAAAAACGTATGAATGTCCATCTCCAGAGAAAGAACTAATAAATATAAACACAAAAGACAATTTGAAATATGCTTTTTTTGTTGTTGGTTGTTGCCTTCTATAATACTGGGAAGAGTGTGAGATGCCTGGGAATTAATTTTTACATAAAGACATTAAAAAATAAAAAAAAAAACAAGCATTTATTAAGTATTTCCTATGTTTCAATCATTGTGCTAAGGACTAAGGGTAAAAACAGGGCAGAAATATTCCCTGCCCTCAAAAAGTTCAGTCTGATGCAAAAGAGGCCCCAAACAAAACAAGCAAGATACATGAAAATAATTTCAGAAGGAAATTACTAACAGTGTATGGAGGCCTGAGAAAAGCTTCGAGAAGGTAGAATTTTAGCTGCAATTTTAAGGAAGTCAAGAGGAGGAGATAAGGAAGAAGAGAAATTCAGGTATAGGAGTAAGCCAGTGAAAATGCAGCAGTCAGGAAATGTAGAGTCTTATTTGTAGCAAGTGAGAGAATGATTGACAGGTCTCGAGACAGAATATTGCCTGAGCTGGTTGAATCAGAATTCTAAGGAACAGTTTTGCCAACTGCCACTCTGGAGCTGAAAGGTGAAGGAGGAAGGTATATAGCTGAGACATCCTGGAAACCCATCCATCAAGCAACTGGCCTCTGTGGATCTACTGGCTGTGGTGAGAGGAAATCTCTAGTCTTCTGGTGGACAATTACTGGAGAGCAGACTTCTACTTTGCTGAGACCATCTGAGAACACCATACCTGGGATTCCTGTAATCTGATAAGCTCAATTAGAAAATTAAATATAGAAGGATAAGAGTCAGATGCTAACTTTTTCTCCTTTATTCCATTCCCAAAACCTTTCTCTTAACTGTTAAATTCAATTTTATTTATATGTGCCTTCTCCCTCTGCATAACCTTCCTTTCCCCCTTTCCTAAAAATCACAAAGTATGTGCAGGTGAATAAAGTGTAAAAAGATTGGAAAAGGATGTAGTGAAGTGGCTCAGTGGATTGAGAGCCAGGCCTAGATACAGGAGGTTTGGGGTTCAAATGTGACCACAGATAGATACTTCCTAGCTGTGTGACTCTGGGCAAGTCATTTATACCCACTGCCTAGTTTTTACCCCTCTGCTACCCTGAAAACAATTGGCGGTTTTCATTCTAAGATATAAGATTGGGGGTGGGGGGGGGGGAAGACATAGCAGAAGAAGCAGAAAGAAGAAAGGAGGAGGAAGAGGAAGAAGAGGAGGAGGAGAAGCAGGAGCAGCAGCAGCAGCCTGGAAAGGTAAGAAGGGGCCAGGTTATGAAGAACCCTAAAAGAAACAGAAAATTTCCAGGTTGATCCTACAAGTTGTATGGAAACACTAGAATTTACTGAGTAGGTGAGTACCATGGTCAGGCTTGCCACTGTAACAACTGACTGTATAGAATGAGAAAAATGTTGAGGTGGGGAGAACTGTTCAAGATGAAGGGCCATAACTGAGTTGTGAAAGTGTCAGAAGAAAGATTTATAAGAGATGAAAAATCTAAGAGGACTTGGCAACATTTTGGATCTAGGGGTTGAGAGTGAGAAAGTCACCCAGACTGTGACCCTAGATGACTAGGAAAAGGAGAACCAAAACATAGAACATAGGGTTTGGATGTGATTTCTTGAAGGTAGAGCCAAGATGGTTAACTGGTAGGAAGCAATTCTTTACACAATTCTTCAAACAGATCTAGAAAATGTACCAGATCAAATTCTGATGGAAAAATCAAGAAAAAGTCAAAGTGAGACTTTTGTCCAAATCAACTTGACATACGGGAGATGTACAAGGTTATTAGGGAGAACACTTGGGACTGGGTTACTGCAGAGACAGGAGCATTTCTTGCCCCCAGGAAGAGACTACACACACGGGAAAAGGAGATTGCAGAGCACCAACAGACCCATAGAACAATGGAAAAAGACGTGAACTGGCAGCTTTGTCTCCCACAATTCAGTTCTAGATCACAGATCCAGAGCGGAATGAGAAGAGATCCTGGGACAAGGGAAAGGTGTTTCCAGATCAAGGTCCTGGGTGAAGTACCAAGAAAGGAGGAAGTTCAGAAGCCAGTACAGCAGCAATTATCAGTGATGTGACACAGACTCAGATACTGAACAGGGTATCATTTCCAACATTTAGTCTGGCCGGCAAAGAAATAACCATAGCAAGATTTCCAGACCAAAGGAGAGCTTACAATTCTCCTACTCTGAATTAACAGAATTCTGTGTAGCTAGCTGCTAGGGTCCCAATGCAGTCTATCAGACTCAAGTCAGGAAGATGCAGAGATCAGGATAGAATGGCAGTGCAGCAATTAGCCAGCTTTGAGAGGACTAAAAGCTTGCAGGTCTCCTAGTCTGTCCCCGACTTCCTAGAAGAGCAATGGGCAACCTTTTGAGCGTGATGTGTCAAAATTCACCAAAAAATCAAGCATAACTCGGGTGGTGTGTTACTTTGAGAAAAAAACCATAATTTCATGATATTTATAGTTTAAATTAAAAAATATATAGTTTAAATATAAATTCAAATAAATATAATTGTAATATAAAACTGTATTTAATAAACCACAAATTAATTATTTAACTTACCTGCTTAGTGACTTCTTTGTTCATCTGTCAGTCAGTTTCTTTTGTTGGTCTTGATATTATTTAACTTGTGTGGGGTGCCATGAACTAAGATAAGTGAGGGGGAGGGGAATTCTTTTAATTAACCTGCCTATTAGTTACTTTTTTGTTGTTGAATTTCATTGGCTAAATCTTCAATTGAAGGTACATTTCAAGCCCAAGCAAGCACTACTAACTTTACCTGTCAATGTTTCTTTTGTTGATTTTTATATTATTTAATGTTGAGAATAAAGTCTCACAAAAGTATGTAGAGGAAAAAATTGTGAGTAACACCATTGCTATATTTTTCAGGGTGCTAAAAGTGTCTAATAATCAATTCCAGACACTCCTCCATTGGTGGGCTAGAGCCCCACCTAATATTCCACCCTGGCCTTACCCTTTCCCAGCCAGTTGGCTGGTCTGCTCTGCCACCCACCAGCCTTCCTGTCCCCATGCTCCTTCTCACCCCCGAGGGAGCCCCACTCACCCCAGTCACCTGGCAAGCTCTGCCCCCCCACCCCCCACGGCCAGGCCAGCTCATGGAGCAGCCCTCCCCCTGGGCTGGGTGGGACATGGCCACAGCCTCGGGCTGCAGGCATGAGGCTCCCCAGGAGGAGGCAGGCGAAGCCTGCATGTGGTTGAAAGTTATCGAAAATGGCTATGTGTCAGTGCTGACACGTGTCATAGGTTCGCCATCATGGTCCTAGAATTCAAATTCAAATACTATGTATCAGTTCCAAGGCAGAAAAACGGTAAGGGCTAGGCAATGGGGGTGGTGGTGGTAGTGTTGGTAAGTGACTTGCCCAGGGTCACATAGCTAGGAAATGTCTGAGGCCAGATTTGAACCTAGGACCTCCGATCTCTAGACCTGGCTCTCAATGCACTGAGCCACCCAGCTGCCCCCCTTAAATTTTAAATTAAAAAAAAAATTAATCCTAAAAGATAACGCTTTTAAGAAGTGTACTTAAGAAGTGTACTCAATATACCAGCAAATTTGAAAAACTCAACAATGGCTGCTGGATTGAAAAAGATCAATTTATATCCAATACTAAAAGGTAATGCCAAAGAATGTTCAGATTACCAAACAGCTGAGCTCACTTCAGCCAATAAAGTTATGCTTAAGACACTGCAAGTTAGGTTTCAACAATATGTGAACCTAGAATTACCTTCAAAGAGACATTGGAACTCTAAGCTACATGCATATACACAAAGTAGATATGATAAAATTAAAAGAACTAGACAATCTCAGACTTCCTTTCCTAAGTTCTAGTCTACTGTTTGACCTAATGCAAATATACTATAAACTTGAATCAATTCATGTCTTCTTTGTATTGGAACTAAAGAAAATATTGTCTGAGGTTGGACAGTGGGTAGAACCTATCATCTTTTATCCACAATTAATATTTTCTCAGGACTTAAACTACAGTTTTAGATATATTTCTGAAAATATTTTTAAACTATACAATAATCATAATTAAAATTTGCTCTAATATCACTAAATACTTCTTATATCACCAGCTATATTTACAGATAAATCTTAGTTTCAGTGTGCATGCAATTCAGGGTCTTTGCTTCTCTCCAGATCATAACAGTTTCACTGTTCTTAATCCTTAATATCCAGGACACAGAAAAGGTACTCTCAGATCAGTTAATTTTATTAAATAGGCTTTGGGAAAAATTTTTTGAAGGGGAAAAATGTTGGAAACAAATGGATAAATCTTTGAAAGACCTCTAAATATCAACTACATACTTATAATAACAATCAAAAAGTTGTAGGCCAATATACAAAAGCTGAAAAGCATCTCTACCAAATTTCATATAACAATAACTTGGAAAGACAAAAATTAGGTCAATTATACTTGTAGGTTGGTCTATGGTTGGATTTACTCAAACTAGCACTACAAACTATACTACTACTGACCTTAAGCTCGGACACACATACACACACCATTCTCAGATTTTGCTTTAAAAGATGAGTAACCCCCCAATATGTTCCAAAATTCTAATAATTAAAGCAGCTTAAATTACTGTTAAATATGTGTCACAACCTCTTCTTATAAAGAATGGACTTTGAACTTGCCAAATAGACTACTTCAACATTATCCAATGTATTTTCTTCACAGCAACATTTGATCTTTCCAAGAAAAACTTCAAGTATGTTTGTCCCTCTTCTCCTAAGATTAAAAAAATAATATCAAGACACTGAAAGAAAAATCACCATGTGTAGGCCTTCCCTGTATCCACACTCTTCGTGAAAGTACCTACAGACAAGTACCTAAGGTTGGCTACCATTCTGGCTCCATCCATCCCTGAGAACGAAGGTAAAATCAGACGAGGGAATAACACTTCCCTAGATATAAAATAAGAATCTGGTCCTCTTTTTTCTCTCCTATAGTATGGCAACTTCCTGTAGCCTTGGCTGCAAATGGGGAAGTAAAATATGCTGCATTCTGTCCTACAGACTTGTGGGATTAGAAATTACTTAACTGGACCCTAATACAGGGGCCTGTAAAAAAAAAATTTTTTTATTCTTGCTTTCTCAAATTTTGTATACATAGATTTTCAGATTTTTGATACTGATTTTGAATTCTTCTTTAATATAAATATGCATATATAAAGGGTTTATATTTTTTCCCTTAATTTTTTCCCTTTTTCTTCTTTTGATTTTGATTTTTCATTTTGTTTTGTTTTTCTTTTGGATTAACTCACACACCCCCACAACTAAAACTTGAATCCTCAGCTGGACTCAGTGTTTTTTTTTCAACACTTTCTTCAGGGGGGATTGTATTTCATCAAATCCAAGATTTAAATTTTGTTCGAGATAAATCTTCAGAGAAGAAGCTTGCTAACTAACTGAATCCAGAGAATGAACTGTTTGCAGAAGGATATCTAAACCTTTTCATTACAGGAAGATCCAGAATGAACCTTGGGGTGTGGTTGATTGAACATTTTTTGAATATACACTCTTATGCCAAAGGGGACTGCCCCCTAATTGGTTTTTGTCAATGTGCCCAGCAAAACATTGGTTTGCTGTCTTTCTCTCTCCTCTATTTCCCCATATTTACAACTATTATAATTTTCCTCTTAGTGGGTAAAAAAAATTTTTGTATACACTTACAGTTAGAAATTTTTGGGGTGCAGTATGCTTATGTTTAGTGATCAATTGGGGAGACTAGTCTCCCAATCATCATCAGGGGGGATTGTGAATTTTAAAAGTCTCCATCTTGGTATAGCACCCAAAAATTGTGCACACCCACACTACACGGGCATGTGCTAGTCAATGACAAATCAGAAATAACTAACTGCCTACCTGGGCTGTCCTAAGCCAAGCTAGAGCCAACCATTGGCACTTGTGAGACACAGGAAGTGAGGTAGGGAACAGCCTCTGGATTTTGCTCACTTCGTGTGGAGAGAGCTAGAGAGGGAGTTGGTGTTAGGAGCTTGGACAGGGAGGACACCCGCAGACAGCTTTCCTTCAGATCACTCACGTGAGTTAAGGACTGATTCTTTCCATCTTGGCCCTTTGGGCCTAGAACTCACTCTGCCTTGGTCAGAGGTTGAGTAGCCCCTTTCCCTTTTCTCTTCTCTCCTTCTCTCCCTCTCCTTTCCCTACTCCCAGTGTGATTAAACCTCCATAAACTCCATTCTGACTTGAGTGTTTCATTTTAGGAATTTCATAAGTAAATTCCTTGGCGGCCATTGTTCAATATTATAACAATCCCAGGCTAAAATTTTCCCCATTACACATGACAACCCAACTTCCCTATAAGAACAGAAATATAGGGCAAAATTCATATACAAAAAATGTCTTCATTTTAAATTATATACTAATAGAAATGCTGCCTATGTAGAAAACTTTCCCCTTCCACTAGTTCACAATGAAATTCTAGAACAAAATCTCAGGAGTTTCTTTTTACGACACAAACATGGTACTGATCCCAAAGCCAGGCAGGTTAAAAACAGAGAAAGAAAACTATAGGCCAAGCTCCCTAATGAATATAGATGCAAAAATCTTAAATAGGATACTAGTAAAAAGACTCCAGCAAGTCATAACAAGGGTTATCCACTACGATCAGGTAGGATTCATTCCAGGAATGCAAGGATGGTTCAATATTAGGAAAACCATCCACATAATTGACCATATAAACAAGCAAACCGACAAAAATCACAGGATTATTTCAATAGATGCAGAAAAAGCCTTTGACAAAATACAACACCCATTCCTACTGAAAACACTAGAAAGTATAGGAATAGAAGGGCCTTTCCTAAAAATAATAAACAGTACATACCTAAAACCATCAGCAAACATCATCTGCAATGGGAAAAAACTCAAAGCTTTCCCAATATGATCAGGAGTCAAACAAGGATGCCCATTATCACCTTTATTATTTAATATTGTACTAGAAACACTAGCAGTAGCAATTAGAGAAGAAAAAGAAATTGAAGGTATTAAAATTGGCAATGAGGAGACTAAGCTGTCACTCTTTGTGGATGATATGATGATTTACTTAAAGAATCCCAGGGAATCAACCAAAAAGCTAATCGAAATAATCAACAACTTTAGCAAAGTTGCAGGATACAAAATAAACCCACATAAGTCATCAGCATTTCTATATATCTCCAACCCAGTTCAGCAGCAAGAATTAGAAAGAGAAATTCCATTTAAAGTCACCAGAGACAATATAAAATACTTAGGAATCTATCTGCCGAGACAAACACAGGAACTATATGAACACAACTACAAAACACTCTCCACACAATTAAAACTAGATCTAAACAATTGGAAAAACATTGATTGCTCATGGGTGGGACAAGCTAACATAATAAAAATGACCATCCTACCCAAACTTATCTATTTAGTGCCATACCCATTGAACTCCCCAAAAATTTCTTTACTGATTTAGAAAAAACCATAACAAAGTTCATTTGGAAGAATAGAGGATCAAGGATATCCAGGGAAATAATGAAAAAAAAATACAAAGGAAGGTGGCCTTGCAGTCCCAGATCTCAAACTATATTATAAAGCAGCAATCATCAAAACAATTTGGTACTGGCTAAGAGACAGAAAGGAGGATCAGTGAAATAGACTTGGGGTAAATGACCTCAGTAAGACAGTCTTTGACAAACCCAAAGACCCCAGCTTTTGGGACAAAAATCCACTATTTGATAAAAACTGATGGGAAAATTGGAAGACAGTGTGGGAGAGATTAGGTTTGGATCAACACCTCACACCCTTTACCAAGATAAACTCAGAATGGGCGAATGACTTGAATATAAAGAAGGAAACTATAAGTAAATTAGGTGAACACAGAATAGTATACATGTCAGAACTTTGGGAAGGGAAAGATTTTAAAACCAAGCAAGACTTAGAAAGAGTCACAAAATGTAAAATAAATAATTTTGACTACATCAAATTAAAAAGTTTTTGTACAAACAAAACCAATGTAACTAAAATTAGAAGGAAAGTAACAAATTGGGAAACAATCTTCATAACAAAAACCTCTGACAAAGGTCTAATTACTCAAATCTATAAAGAGCTAAACCAGTTGTACAAAAAATCAAGCCATTCTCCAATTTAAAAATGGGCAAGGGACATGAATAGGCAATTTTCAGTTAAAGAAATCAAGACTTAATAAGCACATGAAAAAGTGTTCTAGATCTCTTATAATCAGAGAGATGCAAATCAAAACAACTCTGAGGTATCACCTCACACCTAGCAGATTGGCTAACATGACAGCATGCTGGAGGGGGTGTGGCAAAGTTGGGACATTAATGCATTGTTGGTGGAGTTGTGAATTGATCCAACCATTCTGGAGGGCAATTTGGAACTATGACCAAAGGGCACTAAGAGACTGTCTGCCCTTTGATCCAGCCATAGCACTGCTGGGTTTGTACCCCAAAGAGATAATAAGGGAAAAGACCTGTACAAGAATATTCATAGCTGCTCTCTTTGTGGTGGCAAAAAATTGGAAAATGAGGGGATGCCCTTCAATTGGAGAATGGCTGAACAAACTGTGGTATATGTTGGTGATGGAATACTATTGTGCTAAAAGGAATAATAAAGTGGAGGAATTCCATGGAGACTGGAACAACCTCCAGGAAGTGATGCAGAGTGAGAGGAGCAGAACCAGGAGAACATTGTACACAGAGACTGACACATTGTGGTACAAGGGAACATAATGGACTTCTCCAGTAATGGCTTTACAATGTCCCTGAGCAACCTGCAGCAATCTACGAGGAAAAAAAAAAACTATCCTCAAGCAGAGGACAAACTGAGGGAGAGATACCAAATGAGCACCCTAATGCAAATACCAACAACAAGGAAATGGGTTCAGAGCAAGGACACATGTGATACCCAGACGAATCTGCGTCGGCTAGGGAAGGGGTGGCGGGGTTTGGGGTGAGGAAAAGAAAATGATCTGTATCCAATGAACAATGTATGAAAATGACCAAATAAAATAATGTTTTTTAAAAAAATCTCAGGAGTTGGACAAGACCTTAGAAGTCACTGAAATCAATCTCTTAAATTTCCTGTGAGATTCCCCTCTACAACATGCCTAAAAGACAGCTATATAGTCATTTACACTCTGCCTGATCATTTTCAACTAGGATACCTGAAATCTATTTTTAGCAATGTATGCCCACAAGAAAGTTTAACTTCAAATTCTCCTCCTATGAAATGGGGTTTGAGGAAGGGAATTTTCTCTTCTTTTTCAGGAGAAAGATATTAAGACAAATTTAATAATATTTCAGTGATCTGTTTTACAAAGGCAAATTGCAACTCTTCTACAATTTATTAGGTTTTCAAGAATTGCTGTGTACAAAAAATTCATCACCATCTAATCAATCAAGTGATGAGCCTTTTTACTTAGGCCTGCCCTTATATAACATTCCATTAACAAAGCCTTCAAGTTCGTGACATAAGGAAGTGTCAGAATAGCACTATAATGAGAGAAATTAAATATAATATTATTTAGAGTTGCATTATTAACAAAAAGCAGATCACTTCTCTCAAGCCTTAAAAACTCCCAATTCTACCCTAGGCTTACACACTGAAAATGAAGACAAAAAAATTAAATCCCTAAGAAGGATAGTTCATCCTTCTCTGACAGTCTAATATAGATTTTAAGATAGTTGACAATTGAGGCCCTGACCTATCTAATGTACTCTACCTTTTAAGTATAGTTAAGCTAAAGACATGGTTAGGCTAATGGAACTAAAAAAGAATAAAATACAAGCACAATATAGAGAATTTTAGGGCCATAAATAGCCCTGATAACAAACCAACCTATGTATTTTTATAACTGAGGAAACCAAGTGCTGAGCTGAGGATTTAATGACTTCTACAAGTTACATACCTAGTTACTGGAAGAACCCACAGTAGATTTGGTAAGCAGCCAACAGAATTTTCAACATTAAATCATTGTAAAGTTAGTTTGGATATACTACATGTTTGCAACAAACCAATTCCAGGAGGATATAAGTTTTCTGAAGTTAGGAATTGATTTCCACCACCTCATCCCCAGGACCCAGCACAGTGTCTTGCACCTAGTAAGTGGCTAATAAGTGTTTATTTAATTAGATAAGCCATTTTAAACAATTAAGGCATAGGCACATCTTATAATTCTCCTGTATACATGAAGGGCTAATAGCACACTGCCTTCCTCCACTATTTGGCAGTCCTGAGGCCCTTGAACTCCCCAATCCCTGCTGTTAATAGTAAAGCTATTCTGGGCATACAACACTAACTGGTAATTATAACTGAAAACTGTCTTACCTAAAGTCTTGCAAGTATCTACCAAATTTCTTGCCTTTTCAAGGAAATGATACACATGCCCAAGCATCTCTTCCATTCCTTCCCTATACCTTTTACCTTTTCCAGTGTCTTCCCCTGTTTTTTGCAACTCAGGTAATTCCTTCCTCAGGTTATTTGTACACACATCCTTTTAAACCATCTTTCTCCTTCCCTTCTTTTCTTCCAAGTCTTCTCCAGTTACGCAAGGAAAACTTCTCCCTCTTTTATTTGTGGGAGCAAATCTTCCCTTAATATACCACATCCTACTCCCAAACAACTTTATAATCAAGTCTCATGATATGTCCCTATGAAAGCAAAAGAAAGGCATTAGCTCTGCCTGATCAGTCTTCTACAGTCTGTTATCACCCTATTGTTTTCAGACTTATTTCTTACTACTCATGTCTAACTCATGTTCCAGTTCAAATGGAAGCCCTCAAAATGGTCTGTGTTGTCTCACTTCTATGCCTTTGCCCATAATGTTCACTATACTTGGAATATCTTACCTCCTCTTCCTTCTCTATCCTTGACAGCTCATTCCTTGATTGTCCTGGTTGGCAAAAATTTCCCCCTCAAATCTAAAAAAAAAAAAAACAAAAAAAACCCAAACCCTAGAGTTTACTTTGCAATTTTCTAATGCACCTAACTATATTTGAAGGGATTTGTAATGATAACAATATTCTCTCTAATGATAAAGAATGCAACCTATCCAGGCCTGTTTAACCTATGCAACTCTTACTGATGTCTTCCCACAAGCTTATCACTGATGAATTTAGAAACCTGCTGGTCCAAGGGGACCTTCTTTCAGTTCTTTTAAAATTACAAGGAAACAAAAAGAACACAAGGGCTGTCCATATATCACTCCTGGTCTCACTATGTGACTAGGCCATTAGTCTTTTCAATGCTACAATTCTTAGATCCTTTACACTGCTTCTTTCTAACTCTTTGTTGGGAACATGTTATTATCAAGCTCTTGATTGCTCTTGAAATGATTCTAACTTTTGGCAAACTTCAGTTGATATTAATGATCAGAGAGCTATTAATAAACAAGGCTATTTCTGTTATGACATTTTTAAAGGAATCATGTATAAATTTTATATGAAAAAATGCATTTAAAGCAATATTTTCCTTTTATGTAATCAAATGTTTTTTTTGTCATTCAATAATCTCACCATATTGTAAACCTTAAAATTTCTTAAGACTTATAAATGTTGGAAATTTCACCATTGGGAAATTTCATACTTGAAAAATTTCCTGATAGTCTATTGGAATGTGAACCCCCTTGGCATGGGAGGGTCCTCCTCCTCCCTTCTTAAGATTACTTTAGGTCAGAAACCTTTTGCTGAACAATGGAAAGGGCTTTGACCTATGCTTAAGCATAGAACAGGAAGTTCTTTGAGTCATGATTGATTTTAGAATTGATACAATAGAGATACTTGGAATGACAAAACCAGGTCTTGGAACTTCCAATCTCCACCCTACTCAGGGTAACAGGATTTAGGAAGGGCTGTAGCAAAAGATCAAGATTTAATTATTTGAGAATATGACCTTCAACAGACATGTGCAAAGCCACAGACCTCTGGGCGGTCCTGGGTTAAGCTAGAGCCACCATTGGCACAGGGAAGACATGGACAGTGATTGGTAGATGTGAGAACTGAGGGGAGAGAACTTGGATGGTTTCCTTAAAGATAGCGGGGTCTGAGGACTGAGGTGGTGGGAGAGTTTTGCTCTGAGAGGTTGTACTCTGAGAAGCTTGCTCTGAAGGAAGCTGGAGGTGGAGGCCCCTGAGACTGTTTCTCCATTTTGGTCACGTGAGTGATAGGGACTGATCTCGTTTCTTTGCCTCAGCTATCTAAGGGCTTGGGCCTTTGGCCCAGCCTAAGGAGAGGGGGTATTTAAGTCCTATTCCTTTCTCTCCCCTTCCTCTCTCCCTCTCTCCCTCTCTCCCTCTCCCTCTCCCTCTCTCTCTCTCTAATACCTTTCTTCCTCCTGTTTGTAATTAGACTCCATAAAAGGTTGACTGCTGACTTGAGTTTTCATTAAGGAATTACATAGCTGAATTCCTTGGCGACCTTAAATTAATATATATCAGTCTTTTAAAGTGATTTCCTTGTCACAATATTCAGTATGCCTTTAAAGTACATATTATTTTTTAGATTCATAGATTTTTTTTTGAGCTGGAAGAGATCTGAGGTTATTTTGTCTAATCTCCTAACTTTACACATAATGCCAGAAGTTAAGTAACATTCCCTAAGGTCACACAGGTCCAAACTTAAAACTCTTCTGCACTATCCCAAGCTGCCTAATTCTCCTCTAAACTTGATTTTCTTTTAGTACTAACACCAAACATAAACATTTTCTAAAAATCTATTTCTTTGTTTATCAGCAGTTGTGACTAATTTCCCAATAAAGTCCTATCCTGATGCCTCAACGTGGCATTTTAGGAATCCTGGATTCTTCAAGGCACAGGTTCTACTACTTCCTACTGTAATCACGAAAATATGGGTTTCATGACTGTGAATTGCCAAAACTGTAAAGATAATTTTTAGTGTCTTGATTTAAATCAAAAATAAGTGGTCGCCATGGGAAAAATTCCCAAATATGAAAATACCCAAGTCAGCTGGGTTTTATGGAGATTTTAATTAATACAAATGAAGGAATTTAAGGAAGGAAGGGAGAGAGAGAGAGAAAGAGAAAATAGTAGGAAGGGCCTATGCTAAATGGCCTAGGCCTGAGCCTTAAAGGAGACTAGTCAGTCTTTTATCACTCACCACAAGATTGTTCCAAGCAAGCTCTAGTGTTCAGAGAGACCCTCCAATTCAGCTTCCAAACTGAACTACCCTCAATTTCGAACTCCCCTTCCTTTTAAAGAAATTTCTCTTGTGTCACCTCCCCTAAATTTTCACATCTACCAATAACAGTAGAAGTTTTTTCCCAGGACTGCCCATTCTTAATGCTCACCACTCTTTAGTTCTCACCTTCTCTGAGTAGACTAAAACTTCACACCCCTTTTGTTAAGCTTGCCTTTTGTAAGGTGCTTGACCTTTTAGTGATTAATTTAACCTTCATAGGTACTTAGCACCCTTTTTGTATTAGATCTAAAAATAGACCACCTAGCTTAGGGTTTTTGCTTCACTATAAGTATGAGTTAGGGACTTTTCATTGTTCAATCAGGAATTTGCAACTTTATCTTCCCCTAAGGCACTGTCTGAGGGGGTGGAATAATTTTAAAGTTCTCAATACATTCCTGACCAAGTACCTCCATTGTAGAGAATGGAGAATAGATTAATAAAATCTTCTGAAGTAGAGTCTGAGAAGTTTTAAGATTCATACTACGTGAAGCTGAAAATATCAACACAATGAGTTGGATCTATAATCAGATAATCAATTAGCTAAATTCAGGGAGAATTATAACCTGAAGATTAAAGGCTGAAGAAGACAGATATACTTTAGCACAATATCTAAAGAATATCAGACACTATGGTAAGGAAAGTTTGCAACCCATGTTCCAATGCTAGTTGACTGACTGAAGTGTTTTTATGGCTTAAATAAATATAAATCAAATTGGTGAAATATTAACAGTGTTTTTCCAATATGTTTCACTGCACATGTACAGTACTTCAGTTATTTTTTCCATAAAAACAATGAACTTACAAACTTTTAACAAAATTAAGTAGATTGTAAATTTTCTATATTCAGAAATATGTCAACATGAAGTGACTCAATTCTTTTAAAATGGGGACATTTTAAAATTATTTTAAAAATTATTAGATTGGCCTTCCTTCTAGACATGTGAATTGTCAGGTAATTTAGTCCAATAACAGTAAAAGTGGGTTACATCCTATGGGCGAAAAAAAAAAAACTCACCTAGTATGAGGTACTTTAGGAATTACACACACTTTACATTCAGGAAAATGGAGTAACATTAAACGAAGCCTTTCAATTTCTTAATGTATACCAGAATAATAAAGCAGAAGAATAAGACTTATTTATGTCCATGTCTACTGCCCTGGAATTGTGGATAATGTCAAATTTTTAATGCTAATCAGTGAAACATATTGTTATAAGGAAATGAGCAGAAGCAGGAAGGTTCTGGAATTCTGAAGAAGTGAGAGAACTGTCTTCTTCCAACAGACAGTGAAGCAGGAGGTTGAGTTTTGTCTAGTCTCCTAGGGTGGACCTGCTGAACTAGCTATTCTCTCTCCTTTGGCTTTCCTTGTGATCCATCTTACCAACTACCAGTACCTATTTATGATATTCCTACAGTTGCTGGAGACATCTAAAGCCTTCTGTCAGTGAGACCTTTCCTTTGAGCCCTGTTCCTGCTTACCTTCCAACCTTACTACCTCTATCACCATCTAAGGGGGAATTTGGGTTAGTGAAGTGTATTTTATTATAGGAGCTGGGACTTTTAGATAGAGGTAACTGATAGTGCAGATACCATCTTTCTAAAGCTATCAGCTTGATTTGGTGGGAGGTTTCTTTATATTTTTTAGTTTAGCTATCCCAAACTCCTTTTCACCTTTCCCTTATTTATTAAACCCAAGCTGTCCTGTGATAACATATTGTCTATGTTCATTAGCTCAGGGTCTGTCTCTGTCTGCCCTGAGCTGGTCTACCCTTCCCAAACCAGATTACTGGCCCAAAAATACCATCCCCCGAACCTACAATTATCCCCAATAGTTAAATAAGCATCAAAATAGTTATATCAATATTAAACAGCAAAGCATTTGTCAAGTGCTTACTATGTGCTAACACTATGACTGATGCCAGAGATAAACAAATAACTAGTTTAGCGGTCATTTCCCATGTCATGAGAATCTTAATACTAAATTTTACCTACAGCATTATCTAATGCAAAGATGAAACAAATTAACATGTATATCTACAAGGATATATAAATTCCACGTTAAAGATAGTAGTTGTAAGTTTTCAAAGCAACAATTGAGCCCTTTAAGGAAATGAAGAAATAATATTCTTGGAGAAAAAAAAAAAACTCCTGCCCCCCAAAAGCCCAGTCATTATTTTAGCAAATATTTATTGGCCATCTAATATGTGATAAATATAATACTCAGCCACTAACCTCATGGAGTTTACCACAAGCGGGGGAGATAACATATTTGCTCTATGTCATGAGGCATTAACTAAGTTCCAAATTAGAGAAAGGCAATAGGTACTGAAGGACTTCAGAGGAAGGAGCAAATACTTTTAGGTGAGGTTTTAAAAAATGTTTCACAGAAGAAATTAGATATGGACCTAGACCAGTGCTGGCAAACGTCTTAGGGACTGTGCCATGTTCCACCCCACCCTAGACTATGTGTCTGTGTCCCATCCCCCTGTATGGACCCACCCCCCTACACTAGAGGGGGCGAGGGTCAGGCTTCCAGCCAGCTAGAGCCTGTGGAAGCCACTTCCTGCAGCAATGGGGACCTGCCCCTATATCCAGCTGCCATGGGGGCTGGTCAAGTAAGGGGGCTGCTGATGGGATTTTATGGGCCCATAAGGAGGGGCAAGGCTAGGGAGTAAGGGGCTCAAAGACCCAGTGCCCCCCACTCTGTGTTTGGGGGCAGGATCAGCTCTCAGCAGGTTTGTACCCAGGTTAGCTGCCTCCTGCACCTTGGGACCTGCCCCTACAACCAGTTCTACCTACCTATTGGGCTGAAACCCATATGGGGGTAGGAGCAGGGAGCAGAAGGAGCGCAGTTGGTCTTTAGGAGGCAGGGTCACCCCCCCAGACTTGGTGGCTGACAGGGAAGGAAGGCAGTGGAGATCTTTTTGAGGACAGGGTCACCCCAGTGTTGGGAGAAGAGATGCCCCCCTCCTTCTCCACTGTAGTCCCTAGTCTCAGACAGGGGTGGGAGAAAGGAAAGGGCGTGGCTTGGATCCTCTGATCAGGAAAGGGAGTAAGCAAGAGGGTAGTGATGTGGAGAGGGGAAAGGGAGCAACTCTGCAGGGAACAGCCCCATGTGCCCACAGAGAGGTCTCTGCATGCCGTCTTTGGCATACATGCCATAGGTTCAGAAAGGACATGATTAAAGTGGTTTTTTTAAAGAAGGTTTATACGATGGTAAAGTACAGAATAAATGAGGAACAGAGGATGGGAGTACAAAGACCAGTTAAAAGTGGTACAAGATAACTTTAGCTTTAATTAAATAGGTAGATGTATGGTAAAGAGAACAAGAGATACAAGAGATTTCTAAGGAAGAGCAGCAATAACCCTTACACTCATCAAATTGGCAAAGATGACCTCCAAAAAAGACTGTTGGTGAAGGAATTGCAAGAAAATAAGTACACTGTTCCAAATTGTGCATATCCTTTGATCCATCAATACCACTAATAGACTTATTACCCATGGAAATAAAAATAAAAGGTCCTATATGGATAAAACTATTTACAACAGCGTTTTTCAAGGAAATGGAAACTAACAGGGTGCTCATCAACTGGAGAATGGCTAAACAAATTATGATACATGAAATGAATGGGATACTATTTTGCCATAAAAAATGATGAGTTTCACAGAAAACTCAGGAGATATTCATGCACTAATACAATGTGAAATGAGCAGAAATAGGAGTATAATTTAAACTATGCCAACAATACTGTAAAAACAATTTTGAAAGATAATGAATTCTGAGGGCAGAGCTAAGATAGTGGAGTAAAGGAAGCAATCTAGCCCAGCTCTCACAATATTCTCCTTTAAACAACTTTTAAAATAATGGATCAAATCAAATTCTAAAGTGGTATAACCAGAAAAAGGTTGGAGTGAGACATTTTTCCAATCCAGAACAACTTAATAAGACAGAAGGAGAGGTCTATGGCACCTGGGTAAGGGCTGAACCAGGAGTTCAATGCAATGGTGACATTGCCTATAGGCTCTTGAGGTGGCAGCAATATCAGTGGGTGGTAGCAGCAGCCATCTGGAGGATAAAGGGATTAAATATCTAGAAAGTGCTATGCTAGCACTAGGCACAGAACCAGACATTATTTGATAACTCCATTACCTATTACCCAGTTCCAGGGCAGAGAGGAGTGCTGATGGTCTCAGAGAAGCAGGGGCCATAGTTCTAGGGCACAGAGAAGTACTTGCAGTCAAAAGGTAGCAGGGGCCCTACCTGGTTAGGGAATGCAATTCCAGGAAGAAGAGCTGTGGTCAGTAGAGAATAGTAGCCTTGCCTAGGTAAGGACAAGAGCACATACCTGGAGTAAAGTAACCACACTAATAAGACTAATCAGCTGAAAGCCCTCATAGTCTCAAATTCCTCATCTGTAAAATAAGAAAGTTAGATTAGATTTCTAAAGTCCCTCCTAGTTCTTTACCATTGGCCACCTTTTTCCTCTGGAGAGTGTGTCCACCCTTTCCCACAGCCGTCATGTAATTTCATTGGGTATTACTTGTGTCCTTGATCAGAATCTATTTCAATGATGTTGTTTGCACTAGCTATCCATGTCTTTTTAATGTACTTTTCTGAACTAAAAAAAAAAAAAAGATCTTAAATACTAATACTTTTACATGAAACAAGTACAACCTAGGCAACCAAAGGATGGTAGTAATAATATCCATAAGCTAATATTTATATAGCTTAAGGTTTATAAACTTACACACACATGCACATACATGACTCTCACATAACAAGCTTGAAAAGGTACTTTTATTTCCATTACAAAAATGTGAACTGATGATTTATTTGCACACAGAGTAGATCTGTTATAGGACCTAATTTTTAGAAATTTCTCTTGTAAACATTAGAGGTAGCTGGGTGACAAAGTATAGATAGAGAGCTGAACTTGATATCAAGAGGGTTTAAGTTTAAATATAACTCAAACTACACAGTACTGAGACTCTGGGCAAATCATTTAACCTTTCTGCTTCGGTTTCCTCATCTGTAAAATAGAAATAATAGTACCCATATCAAAATTAGTATTGTGGTACAGTTTGGCTGGAAACTGGATATGAGACAAAATGGATAAAATGATGACAGCTAGGGTTTTATAGCAACTAAGTACTTTAAAAACATTATTTCATTTGATCCTCAAATAATTCTGGGAGGTAGTGCTATTATAATCCTGTTATAGTTGAGGATATTTAACAGAAATTAAGTGTCTTATCCAAGTTCACACAGCTAGTTGTCTGTCACTCCTGATTTTATTCTCAAAGCTTTCCAACTTAGTAAAAATCTATGGGAATAATAGATTAAAGTTAAATATTTATAAAGTGCTATATGAATGCCAGAAATTATAAGTGGAAAACATTTTCTTCTAAGAGTTTTTCCAGCAAATATCAAATTTGAATGTATAGTTATAAAATTGCCTTCTTTCCCTAGTTGCTTCAGCACTTAATGATTACTGATTTGGCTTCCAAATTTTTAATTAGCATGTGTCCACATTAAAGACACAAATTATTAATTAGAACTCAAAATCAAATTATTAAAAAAAATGTGCCCAACAGCACATACTCATGTAAACTATTGCTATATCAATGCCAGCTTATCACTGTGCTAAGCACTGAGAATATAAAGAAAGTCTCTCAAGAAGCTTATGGTCTAATGGGGGAGACAATATAAAAATATCATATAAAAACAAGACTAATTTTAAAGTTGTTTGAAGATTTTCCCTTCCCTCATGGTATTTTTAATTATAAAACATGAGAGGACAAATGACATTGGTCATCTTCATAGTGAATGTCATTGAGGTAGATTGGATAGAGCTACCTCAAAGTCAAGCAGGTTCAAGCCCCATGGATGACAAATTCTTGTATGACTGGGCAAATCACTTAATCATTGTACTCTAGGCCAGAGGTGTCAGACAGGCAACACCCTGAGAACCCTGAACCGGATTAAAATGAAATTGAGAAATATGAACAAAATAAATACAAATGGAATTGACTATGGATCTATCAATATGTGGTTTTGAATCATTATGAAATCTACAGGGATCCATAAATACAGTTTAGTGCCCTCATTTCTATTGGAGCTTGACATCACTGATATAAGACTCTTAAATTGTGGAGAAGGTGCCAATTTGCATCAGGAGATAGCAGCTGGAGTCTCCATTCCTTAGCTGCTTCATAAAATCATAGAACTCTCAGATAAGGAAACTTCCTCAGCCATGCTGATTAGAGAAATCTAGAGCAATAAGAAATTAAATAATATAGCTGGGATAACATAGCCAATATATCAGAGGTGGAATCTGAATCCAGGTTTTCTCAGCTTTAGTGCTAGATAGCTGGCTATCCACCAGACTCTCTTCTCCAACCCATCCCCTAAAGTTGCCACATAAGCACATATATGGCCATATTGCTGCTCAAAAACCTTCACTAACTCCTCACTACTTCTCAATCTGACATTTTAGGGCCCTTAACAATTACAATGTAATCACTTTCTAGAATTATTTCCTGATATACCCCATCATGAACTTGTTTCCAGGCAAACTGGACCACAAGCTACTTGTAAAACCTGACACTTATTTTCCCTCTCTTGCATTTAATCAGGTCATTCTCCACATTTAAAATGTGTTTCCTGGGGGCAACCAGGTGACTCAGTGGATTGAGAGCCAGGCCTAAAGATGAAAGGTCCTGGGTTCAAATGTGACCTCAGAGACTTCCTAGCTGTGTGACTCTGGCTTGCAAGTCACTTAACCCCCATTGCCCTTTTACTGCTCTTCTGTCTTAGAACAAATACATAGTACTGATTCTAAGATGGAAAGTAAGGGTTTGAAAAAAATAAAAAAATAAAATGTATTCCCCACTCATTTTTGCCTTTTGGAATCCTTTTTTTCCTACAAGTAAAAAGTTAAAGCGTCATTTCCCTCATGAAGCCCTTCCTTGATCTATTATTGGTGCTTTCTCCCTAAAACTACTTGTACTATACATGTATGTTGCTATAGCTCCTTATTTCTAGTAAAATTCAAGTTTGTTGAGGCCAGGGATTATTTTTGGTTTTGTTTTTATATCCCTGGCACCTACAAAGTGCCTTATATACAATGAGTATTTAATAAAAATGTTAAATTTAACTATCTATTTTTGTATCCCGAGGTAATAAAGTGTGGAGCTCCAATAAATAATTTGCTAAAAGCTGGCTGATTGCTTGAAAGTCCTATTTATATAGGTGAATAGCATAAAGAAACTGAACAATCAAGGACTAGGTGTATAACTTATCTAACACTGGTATTTGTCTTAGCCAATTTTTTTTTTTAACCCTTACCCTCCATTTTATACTGTGTATTGGTTCTGAGGCAGAAGAGTGGTAAGGATTTGGCAATTGGGACTAAGTGATTTGCACAGGATCAAATAGCTAGAAAGTGTCTGATGCTTATATTTAAAGCCAGGACCTCCTGTCTCTAGACATGGCTCTCAATCCACAGAGCCATCTAGCTGCTCAACACTCCATTTTAAAAAAATGAAACTGTTAAAATTCTATAAAGTTCAAGTTGTTCACAATGCAAAAATCCCTTAGTAGATATTTTTATGCATTCCTTATGCCAGACATAAGTAATAAAGAAAGTGAAACTGAGGGCAGTAAAATTGATTGCATACACTGGGGTATAATTGGACCACCTATTTTTTTCACTGGCAGTCCAATCTTACAATACTCATATCTTTAGGCTTAGTTTTAATTTAAGTATGCTGAATCATGACAAATGCTAAGTATATTTAATGATATGGATTTGTAGTTAACTCTTGCACTAAAGACCCAAGATCATAAGTGAACAAAGTTTCAAAAGAAAATTAGTGCCTTAATTACCAAATTAATTTTTGAAAGATTTCCAATGTACTGGTTCTAATAACATAAAATGATCTAGGATTCAAACTTAAATAAAATATGGTCCAAGTGTAAAGAGCTAAAACTGTTACATGGAAAAATAGTTTTTCTGAGACTGGAGGAAACAAGCATGATCTCCAGTCTCTAGACATTTTCACTGACTGTCCCCCCATTCCTAGAATATTCTTCCTCTAGTCCTCTCTAGCTTCCTTTAAGGCCTAATTAAAATTCTGTCTTCAATGAAAAGCCTTTCCTACTCCCCCTTAATACTTGCATCTCTCTTCTATTATCTCCAACTTATCCTATAATGCTTTTCATATGATTATTTTCACATTGTTTCTCCTATTAGATTGTGAGTTCCTTTCTATCCCCAGTGCCTAGTATAATACCTAGCATAATAGGTACTTAATACTTACTGGCTGAGTAGGCCTAATTATATATCAAAGTATAGTCTGGCTTATGTATTGTACATAACATGGCTACTGGTATTAAAGCTATCTACCTGCCCTAACAGAGATCAGTTTAAATTTATACCAAACTAATTTAGGAATTAACTTCTAATAATATTTCAAAATGTCATTGGAAATCCAGGCAAAAATATATTTTAATTCTAAGAGCAATGACATTTCAAATTTAACCCTAATTACATTTAATATCTTGAGCATTTCAAAATGCTTTGCAGGTTTTAAAAAATGACTAAGCAGTATATCCCATTTACCAAAAAGCTCAAAATGGATTTTTCAATATGTTCCTTTTACCCATCTCTTGCTATTGAGTCAGCGCTTTGTTGACAATATAAACATATTTTCATTCTCACTTTTCAGTTATGGCAAAGATTATTACAAAGGAGTCTATTAACTTTGAATTCCTTTTAAAAATATAGAACCATTACATGCATGACCAAAAAAAAAATTAATAATAAACTAGGGTTACCATAATAGAAGCATTAAAAATAAGCCTGGTTATTTGCTAAAAAGTATTATACATTGAAATTCTAAGAAGTCATAAATGGGAATTTTGGGATCAATTGATAGGCTTTTTGTGTAAAATGGTGCTTATACAACCAAGAATATATATTGTGGGGTGAAAAAAAGCTGAAATATCAAGATTTGAATATTAAAATGTTTTCCTTTTAAATATTATTAATTTACATTTGATGAAACAATTTTTCAAACTCCTTTTTTTAACATGAACATTTCCATATACAAGAACAGAACAAAATGATTGTATATGAAATCATGGTGTTTTTTTTAAAGAAGATATTAAATTTAACTTAATTTCGATCCGGCTCTGCTGGGTTATGGTCCTTCTGAAATTCTTTCTGATCTCTTCTGTTTATTTTTAAAACAATTTATTGATACTTTTCTTTCTCTTCTTATTGCTCCCTTTGGTATTACTATTACAGCTGTAACTTTCTCTCTTCTTTATTCCCTCACCCCAAGCCCAGCACTCCCTTGTGATAAAATTCAAAAACAACAAACTTCATACATTGGCATGTCTTTAAATGAATATCTCATTCTTTACCCCTCTGCCTAATGGACAATTTGTTTTCTTTCTAATATTAACTAATACCTTTTAAAATAATTTCTAAAGCTGTTTAATCAAGAGAGTTGAATAAGAGATTTAAACAAATGTGAAACTCCATTATCATGTACTTTTTGTTACAGGAATTTGGAAATAATCTCTGGCCAGATGATGCTCCCAAAGCACAAAATTACATGAACTAAAATTAAAAAAAAAAATCTGGAACAAGTAGTCTATCGTATAGGTATTAGGATTGTATCAGATGATAACACAGGGTTCTAGATATAGAACCATGGAGTTTGAATATATTTTTAATTGTGGTTTTACAATATATATGTTCTAGATTAAGACATTTAGTCACAGATTCCAAAGGCCTATTATTAATTCATTCAAGAATGACTTTTGCCTTGATATTTCTCATAAAAAAAAAATTTTTTTTAATATATAAGATGCCCTGGCCTATCCATTTTATTACACCTGGGCAGTTAGGTAGCATAATAGATAGAAAGTCAAGCCTATAGCCAGGAAGACAAAGATCAAATCCAGCCTCAGATACTTTATTAGCCATGTGACCCTAGACAAGTCCCTTAACTTTTGTTGCCTCGATTTTCTCATCTGTAAAATAGAAATAATAATAGTGCCTGCCTTCCAGGCTTGTTTTGACAATCAAATAAGATAATTATAATGTGTTTAGCACATTGTGTGGCACATAGCAAGTACTACATTTTAGCTATTTTTTTCTATATTTATATTTAGCTATATATTTAGTTATTATCATTATCTAGTAGTAGTTAGAAAGAAAATTATTCTACTCTAAAATCTACTAAAGGCTTCCTTTACCTAAGTAACATTGATGTTACAGAAATGAAGTTGATTACGTTGTCAACCAATTCTTCAGAAACAGTTTTAAAAGTTACTTCTGGATCAAGACCAAGTGAATTAAATCTTAGTCAAAAGAAACTTTAACAGAAAATTACAAGCAAATAATAGAACTTTCAAAGCTGCCTAAGTCATATTACTTGTCTACTTTTAAAAAGTCAGCAAAGGAGTTATACTATGTTTGTAAAAGAGCTAATTATAGTAGTTGATCATTCAATATAGTATTTAAAATTTAATTTCAAGTTTAGCAGAATTACCTAGTAAGGGCTTGTCAAAAACTAAATTTCAATTTCTGTTCTGGATGGTTCATTTAAACATTTTAGTTTTGTAAAATTTAAAAGTATTTGTTCCTCTTTATAAAATTAAAAAATTAACTAGATTAAATAAAAAAATCACCTAAATATAACATTTCAAAATAGGACAGAAACATATTAGAAATCTAATTATCTTAAAAGACTTGCTGCCACAAATATTTAATAAGACATTAATTTAAGTTGGAAGATGAATGGTGTGATATTTCATTTTCATACACACGGGTATATAACAAAGAGATTTAAGAATATTTTATATTTAACAAGTGAAAAAGTTAACAGTTAATTTCTAAGGTGGGAAAGATTTTTAATCATACCTTCCCAAACAAACAAAAAATTTTAGTCCACAGATAACTCCTGTTTACCAACAAGGAAATCAGTTGTTTAGAATTCAGGATGTATTCCCCCTTTCCCCCCAAAGAAGTGTTACAAAAGGAATCTTTTTTTTTACAAAGCTAGTCCATAATACAAGTTTATTTAATGCATGATATGGCTAAGATCCCCTCTAGCTTTAAATCTATGACTCTGAATTACAGTCCTAACGGTCTACCTTGCTTTAAGAGAAAGATGATGGTCAAGAGGAATATGAAAGCCTCCTACCCTGTTCATGTTCATAGAATGTACTAAATCTAGTCTGGGTATCACCCTTTCTATAATATTCCACCATCTCACTACTTCATCTATTCTTCGACAGTGACACTGGTCTCCTTGCTGTCCCACAAACAAGACATTGTCTCTTTAACTTAATGGCATTTTCTCTGGCTGACCCCAACATTTGGAATGCTCTCCCTTCTCTTCTTAGGCTATTGTATTCCAAAGGATTCCTTTAAGGTCTAAAATCCTATCTTCTTCAAGAAGCCTTTCTCAAATTCTCTGAATTCTAATGCCTTTCTTCTTTTATTATTTCCCATCTATCCTGTACATAGCTTGTTTGTACATAGTTGCTTACATGTTGTTTCCCCCACTAGACTGTTCCTTGAGGATATGGACCATCTTTTGTCTTTTTTTGTATCCCCAGAGCTTGGTACCATGTCTAGCACATAGTAGGCAAATAATAAAGGTTTATTATTGACTGAATGGTTCTCAAGTCTTTCATGCTATCTTAAGCTCCCTATTATATTACAGCACTTTACTTAGACCCTCCAACCTCTCACTTAACTTTCAGAGTAGTCCTTCCTACAAATTTACCAAACTCTGCTTCCAAATTCACAAATGACTCTAAGGAAAGAGACAAATGTAACTTCTCTAAATTGTTCTTCCTTGTCACAATTTCTCTTCCTCTGCTTTAAAACCTACCCCCACCAAAACCTCTGGATTTTTCACAACTTTCTTCTGTCTCCTAAAATCACTAAATCTCCCTCAGTACCAAAGGTCACATCCTCATTTTTAAAGTGTCCTTGTTCTAAATTAATTAAGTAAATAAATTTTTCTTTAAAAGTGCCCTTGTTCTTGGGGAGATCAAGGAAAACAGAATGTAAAGATTCTAGAAGAAATGTAGTAGTGGAACTTGGGAAGTGCCCATTACTTTTAAAAACTTTAAAGTATTCATATTCTAAGTCTCAAAATTAATAGAATTACAAAATTTAAATCAAGGCAAGAAACAGTTTCTTGTTCACAGAACACCTAGGATCTTGGTTAGTGTCACTGGATTGAAGAGTAAGGTATAGAACACACAAATTCATGCTGTCTCTAGCACAAATATAACAAAAATGCTTTAAGACATTTCCTTCAGTTTTCTGATTTCTTCCCCTGTTATAATTGTAAAACTTATTACCCTACTCCCTAATTAAGACATTACATTTGGTGACTACAGCAAACTAATGCCACGAGGTGTGTCACAATGTGACACGAGTCTCAATCTAGCTATCAGACATACATATATTCAGATATGACTTCTGTAAAAATGTACAAAATATTAAATACCTATGCAAAAACTCTTTAATTCAAATGCTTTCTCAAACATTGGCTGAGATTTTAATCACTATATAGAATATCAGTTCATTAAAAAAAAAAAAAAGCTCATTCTAAATGGACCAACCATCTTCTCAGTTACCCAGGATGGCAATCCATCCTCCTCTCAGTTGCCAAGGTGATTTTTACAAGGCAGAAGCCTAACCATGTCACCCTCCTGCTCAATGAGTTCCAGAAGCTCTAGGATCAAACACAGCTCTTCTGTTTGGCATTTAAAACTCCTTACAACCTTTCCTGCTTTTCCAGTTTTCTTACACTATATTCTCCTCCATGAACTCTTATGATCCAATCAATCTCACTGGTCTACTTGCTTATCCTCACCCATGGCAACACCTGTACCTTTGCACTGCCTGACCCCTATTCCAGGGATGCTCTACTCCCTTGCCACAACTGCTTAGTTTTCCTAGCTTCCTTCTAGACTCAGCAAATCTCACTTTCAGGAGTCCTTTCCTGCTCTGCTCAAGCTGCTAGTGCTTTCCTATCTCAAATTAGCTTTTAGCTACATTGTATATAGGTTGTGTGTAGCTAGTTATTTACAAGTTGTCTCTCCAGTTAAAAAGTACACTTCTTGAGAAGAGGGACTGTTTTCTTGTCGTTATATCTCCAATCCTTTGCACAGTGCCTCACATATAGTAAGTACTTAATAAATGGCATGACTAACCTATAATATCAGAAAAATAGTTTCAATTAGTTTTAAATGCACCAAAAAAAAATTTTAAATGTGTAATAAAGCACTTTCACTTTATGGTCATGACACTTAAGATTTTTTAAAAAGCATTATCAATTCCAGAATGTTATTGTTATAAAGCCCTAACCAAGCTTTTCTCTATATTGTCTACCACCTTAAAATAGATTGACTATTGTGGAAAGGGAATTTTTATTTCCTTTGTCTATTTTAGGTTAATTAACCAAGAACTTAACGTATCCCTACTTAACTTAGTATGTTACTCACGAATAAAGTTCATACCCTAGAAGGCCACAAGCACTGCTCCCCCTTCCCCTCACCCACAAATTGAAAGGTTGTGATTGATTCCTGAAATGTGAGGAGAGCTACTGGATGGAGAAAACGTATATAAGCCAGAACCCAAGAGAGATTCGCTGTCTTCATTCTTGGATGGATTTTTGGCTCTTCATTCTTGGTGAAGCATGAGCTCTGGAGGTTATTCTTGGTGGCCTTTAGCCTAGGAAGCATGAGCTCTGGTGGGATTCTTGGAGGTCTTTGAAGGTTCTCCGTGGTTTTTCAGCATCTATGGCTTCCGGCTTCCAGATTCTGAGTTTGGATTCTAGTGAGATTCACATTTGAGGCTCTAGTATTAGGCCTTAGGGTATTTTTAGCTAGATGGCATTTTCTACCTCCTTCCTATATTTCCCACTTTAATATCTCTACCTTGCTGTAAATAAAGCTACTAACAACTTACTGACTTATAGTTTAACTTTAGCTTTTATAAACAGTGACCACAACAATTATTTTTTAAGCATTATTATCTTTTTAAAATCCAATTTTAATTATTACACTAGTTTCTATTTGCCGGCTGACTACTTTATTGAAAAAATATGTACTTTACAATATATTCTAAATGGACATATGACCTTAATATTAAAGAGTATACTTTAAAAAAAATTAGAAGAAAAACAGATGATATACTTCTTATATCTTGGCTAAGAGGCACAGTGGACAGAGTGCCAGGCCTGGAGTCAGGAAGATCTGAGTTCAAATCCAGCCTCAGACACTTACCAGTTGTGTAACCTTGAGCAAGTCACTCAATCCTGTTTGCCTACCTTACAGAGATATTGTAAAGTTTGAATGAGATATTTGTAAAGCACCAAATGTGTAGTAGGCACTATATGTAAATGTTAGCTAAGCATTGCTTTTAGGAGATGTATTTTTAATGTAACAAGAGACAGTGGCAATTATAAAAGACAAAACATAACATTTGATTGCATAAAACTGAAAAGATTTTGTACAGGAAGAATTAATGCATTTAGGATAAGAAAGTGGTTGAATGGGGAAATGCATTTTTTTTTAAATCAAATTTATCTGTTAAGATTTAGTATCCAAGATATGTAAATAAGTATATATAAGACTAATAACAGTTCCCCAATAGATAGTCAAAGGATATGAACAAACAATTCTTATAAGAATTTCCAAATATTCATGACTACATGAAATAATTCTCCAAATCACTAATAATGAGAGAAATCAAAACAACCCTGAGGCTTCACCTCACACCTTGCAAACTGGCAAAAAAATATTTTAAAAATAAACTCAAGAAACCCAGAAATAGTCAATGTTGAAGAGGTTGTGGGATGATAATAAATATAATAATAAAACATCATTGGTGGAATTGTAAACAGATTGAAGTCTTGTAAATAAAATGATTCTATTACTGGGCAAAATAAAGCCCCCGTGTACACCAAAATATTTATAGTAGCACTTTTTATGATAGCAAAGAATTGGTAACAAAGATGCCAGGTGATTGGGGAATGACTTAACAAATTGTGGTCAATGAATGTAATGGAATTTTATTGTGCTGTAAGAAATGATATATGTAATTAATACTGAGAAACATGGGAAGATCTATATAAATTAATGAAGAAAGAAGTAAGCACAGACAAGAAAACAATATATAGAGTTAACTATAATGATGTAAATGGAAGAACTGCACAACAAAAAATCAAAAGTGAATATAACAATATCAAAGATCAAACAGGACTGGAAAAAGAGAGATATGAGGGGACACTCCCAGCTCACTCCTTCAGGATCATAGGAATTTCACAGATATTATATATTGTATATGTTTTTGGACTTTGATCAGTTGTGCTAATCTTTACATTAAAAGAAACCATTTGTTATATGGGATGGCTTTCTGAAGCAGAGAGTGGGAGAAAGAGATACTTGGGATAACTATAAAGAAAGAGAAGATATTGGTAAAAACTTGTTTCTAAAAATTTATAGTTAAGTAGACCTTTTCCTAACAAACTGAAGATTTGTGTTAGATGATAGATTTTAAAAATTAACAAGGAATCATAGTTATTAAAAAGGACCAAAGCAACACTCAAATGACCATCTCTAAATTCTCCCTTAAAATACTATCAATTTCAAGATAATAAGTTTATTTTGGGAGGCAGATGGGTAGCAGCTTAGTGTATTGAGAGTCAGGTCTAGAGACTGAAGGTCCTAGGTTCAAATATGGCCTCAAATACTTCCTAGCTGTGTGACCCTGGGCAAGTCACTTAACCCTCTTTGCCTAGCCCTTACTACTCTTCTGCATTGGAATCAATATCCAGTATTAATTCTAAAACAGAAGGTAATAGTTTTTAAAAAAAGATAATATGTTTATTTTTGTCTAGTCAATAGGTCACAAATTATGACCTACTGATCTGTTCTCACATATACAAGTATAACACAATAACACCTCAGTTACCTCATATCAGGAAATGAACTGTTCCATATAAGCTAATTTTCCAAGATAAACAAAACTTACCCCATTTAAGGGCCAAATCTTTCTCAAAGTTATAACATACTTGTCTCCTTAAATTGAACATATTGAGGAATGAGAGCTTGAATGCTTTTTAGTTAAAGGGGACCTTAAAGAGACTACTCCCATAAACCACTTGGTAGTAAGGCCTTAAGCATCAATACAGGCTAGGAAAGGAGGTCCCTTATACCTGCTCTGGCACTATAGTCATGGGGATGCACTCAATTCTCCCCAAGGTAAGATACTAAACATAATTGAACCTTTTCTTGGTGACTCAGTACCATCATTACTTTAATGATGGGTAGATGTGGTAATACAGTAATGCCCTTGAGGGTTGTTGAGGTGTGTAAGGCTATTTGCTCCTAATGGTTCCAGACAGCTAAGCTTGAGTTTTGTTTACTTTATAAAAAGTATCAACTATAAAGTTTTTCTCCCTTTCTCCTTACTAAGAAGCTATCAACTTTGTGGCTTCATGGATGCCTTAGTGACATGTTACTTCCATATTTAAATATAGAATTATGCATGAAATAAAAATTAATCGGGAACTAAGTGAGAATCTAATGCATTATCTTGACTGAAAAAGTTTAGCAACTTTGTGATCTTTTTGGCTGCTCAGAAAATATTGCTTACTTCCTGGATTCTGTATACTTAAGTTGCTAGGAAATTGACTTCCACATAATCAAGGTGCTTCTGTAATTGGATTTTCCATATGTTTCTAAAATTTAGACCCTTTTAGAAAAAAATTATTCATTGAATTTAATAACATTGTAAAAAAATGAAAACTTTGGATACAAACTATAAAAAAAAAGCAAGTGAGTAAAAAAACCTTTCTATACCTTTCAAGACATACTAAGAAAATACTGTTGGATACAAATTTATTAGCAGTTATTTAATAGCACACAAAGAGAAACTATTCTCTAAATTAAATTCTTTAGAGTAACAAAAAGCAAAATATATCTTAAGCCAAACAAATCATTAAACAGTTACTTTGTTAAGTTTCAATGTTGAATAATAGGGCATAAGGCATAAAGGACAGTAAAAGACAAAATAACTTCTAAATGCAATATGACAAATGATGACTAGAAGAAAAGAATTAATTTTTTTCAAGTTACACAAACAGAATCTATTAGAAGATTCCAATTTCGGATGCCTTAATTTCCTCAGTAGTGTTGCTTTTTTAAAAGTTCGAATATACAGGTCACAAAGACATACTACAGGCTGAAAATTCAGACCCAAATTCCGGTATCAAGAACGTCAGCTTTCCAATAACAATAACTAACAAACCCAATAATACAGTTTTCACATAATCTTAATAAACGAAGGAGGGGGCAATTCTGGATGAAGTCAAACGGTTACTAAAAACAAGCCGAAGGGCTCTCTTTCTGTAGCTCATTGTAGGCAAACAACATAATTACAAGACGGTCAAAAGTCAAATCAACAAGCATACCTTAAAACTGCTACTTTGTGCCACTCTCTGGGGGGCACAGAAGATACAAAGAGATGCAAAAACAATCCCTTCTCTCAGGGAGCTCGAAATTAAATTCGGGAAGTATTCGAGAGTCCTCACCTAGATGCCCAGGCACTCAGGATAAAAAGCAGACCGTAATTCTCCTTTATATACATAAAGAAGAGAATGTAAGTTGCTTGAGGACAGGGCTCTCTTTCATTTTGCCTCAGTGCTTTATACAATGCCTACTGAATCGGATCGAGAGCATGAAAAGCCAGCATCAGATCATTTTGGATACTCTTCTAACTACCCAAACATTAAAAAAAAAAAACAACCCAACAACAAAAAAACGAGGGGGTGGGGGTGGTAAACACAGCACTAAAAGCAGTCCGCGGATGGCTGCTACAAACGTCCTCCCGCAGTCACAGTGCGGGTCAGTGTCCGCACTAGCACGGCCAAGAGAGCCCGGGAAAGGACTCCCCAGAATGCCCGACCCCCATCACGGCCCTCCTCCGGCGCAGGCCCCCTGCTCACCTTTTTCAGGGCCGTCACCAGCAGCCCCCTCCACTTGGGCGCGTTCTCCTCGCTGAAGAACTCGTACTGCAGCTGCAGCGCCTGCATGGTGCCCTGGGGGCTCCTCCGGGGGGCGGCGGCAGCCAAGCGGGGCGCCAGGGGGCGGGGAGGACGAAGACTGGGAAGAGGAGGCCGTGCTCTCACGCCCGGCCCCGGCAGAGAGTAAGGCGAGAGGGGGCCCGGCGCGGCCACTTACACAGGACCAGGGACCAAGCCGAGCCCGGACGAGGAGGCGGCGGCGGCGGCATCCCGCACCGCCTCCCCCGGGCGGGGGCCGGGGCCGGCGTTCCCTCCCCTACCCCCGCTGCCACTGCCGCGGCGGGGCCTGCCTCGGTGCGGTACCGCCTCCAGGGTCCCCTTCAGCGTCTGCCCGGGGCCTGGCCCTCCCGGCCCGGCCAGGCCCTGCAGCGGTGCCCCGGGGAGGGGGGAGGGGGTGGCGCGCGAGAAGCTTCGTCTCTGGCGCCCCTTCCCTCCTCTACGGCGGCAATGCTGCCCTCAGGATACCCGGACTGCAGGGCCACCGAGAGACGTGGAGTACAGAACAAAAGAAGAAAGGGGACCACAGCACGAGCTTGTAGTTCTACAGTAACCCGCCCGTCCCAAGGTGCTGCTGCCGTCGCTGCTACCGCCACCGCCGCCGCCGCCGCCGGTGTAAAGCTTCTGCTTCCTACTTGAGAGTGGAACCTGCCTCGCTTCTGAGCATGCTCAGCAGCCGCTACGGCTGCTCTCCGCCTCTAGCCCGGGAGGCTGCCACCCCTTTTCCCCCGCCCCCAACCTCCTCCGGCTCCAGGTTTTCCCTTCCACCGCGAAGGCCCGGAGAGGGATGAAGAAGTGGGGCCAAGCTAGGAGTAGGGAGATTGGCTGAGTTCTAGAGTTCAATCTTGGCTCTGGAGAGGAGGGGAAGGAGTCGGGGGGGGGGGGGGGTGGAGGCAAGCGGCGAAAAGGAGGGGCCGCTGAGGGACACTGGCCCAGTTAAGGAAAAGCACTCCCAGGGCTGAGGAATGGGTTCAGGTGAAAGAACCTGCTTCACCTTCGTAGATCTGAGATTCTTTTTGTTTCTGAAGCCCCGGGGTGGCAGGTGAGGCGCAGAAAGTTACAGCTCAGAGAGGTGTAGGGAGGAGTGCCTATAATAGGAAAGGCACAGTACAACCAACCTACAAAGAAGATGGTCCCTAAATTCTCAGGGGAGGGACGCGCCCTCACCTCCGCTCTGAGGATTCCGATTTGTGCAATCTCATTAGTCATCTTCGGACCCACAGACACACAGGAGTTGGTAGGGATGTTAGAGGTCATCTATTCCAACCTGAACTATATTTGTCTGTTTTCCTCCATTACCTTCCATTTACACTGTATACATCTTGTATCTACATACTCATTTGCATCTTGTCTCCCCCATTAAGAATAAGCTCCTTGAAAACCGGGCCTGCATAGTGTTGCCTTCCTTTGTATTCCCAATACTTAGCCCAGGGCCTAGCACATATTAAGAGCTTCATAAATGACTGTCAGTAAATGACGTAGAGACCCAGAAAATGAGGATATGTTTGTAATGGTTACACACCTCATTCCAGGAGGAACAGACACCCAAAATAACTTAAAATTTAAAATCTAGGTGATGGCCAGTAGATGGGTCTAGCTTCTTACTCTGGTGAAAATGCTCCAGCAGATTATATTTGAGTAATATAGTTCTTTGGTTTTAAAAACAAAAGTGGAAGCTGAAAAAAAAAGTGGTGGAAGATGGAAAGAAATAACACCTCTCAAGAAAGGGGGAGGTGGAAAGTAAAAATATTAATAAGCTGTCCAGTGTTGTCCTTTTTTAGCTACATAGTCAAAAAACATTAGCTACCATTCTTGGAAGAGTATCAGATGAAATGGTGTGATGCAAATCCATGGTTCCTTAGGGTCATGGCTCTTCTCTTGAGTATTTTCATAATAATAGCTATCTAGTTAGATCCGTATTAAAAAGTGCTTTAATTTAACCCTTACTTTCCATCTAAGAATCAACTGTGCATTGGTTCCAACACAGAAGAATAGTAAGAGCTAGGCAATATGGGTTAAATGACTTGCCCAAGGTTCTAGGGCTAAGTGTCTAAGGCCAAATTTGAACCCAGGAAATCTCATCTCTAGGCTTGGCTCTCAATCCACTGAGTCACCTAGCTCCCCCCCCCCCAATACTTTTAAAAGACCTCATTTGATCTTCATAGTAATACAGGGATGTGCTATTATTATCATCCCCAGTTTACAGATGAAGAAAACAAGACTGAAAGGTTAAGTGTTTTGCTAGGGGTCACATAGCTAGTGTCTAAGATCATAATAGAACTCTAGTCTTAACTCCAAATCCAGTGCTCTAACCACTGCATCACAACAGTGAATAGTATTTGTATATGTGTGTATTCTCTATGCGTATTTATGTATACACCCATAGCACTTTAAGGTTTGCAAAGCGATGAACATGTCTACACTTGATACAACAATACAAGGAGATTATCTCCATTTTAAAGATAAGGTAACCAAGACAGAGAGGTTGGGGTCTTGCCCAAAGTCACACAGCTATTAAGTGAGCCCTTGTGATGCAGTGAGCAAATAAAACCTGCCCGCAAGCCCCTGCTATCTGCCAGGTTTCTTACTACAGAGTAGTCCTCTCCAGTCTAATGCCGCCCTTTCCCCCCCGCGTGTGCTGCAGCTCCGGGGTTAAATCTTTCCCGGTGCAAATAAAGAACCAGCCATGGAAAATTCTTGGACTATGGGTACAAAGGAGGAGTCCCTATCAAGGTGAGGGAAATTTGACCCCAGCCACAAGGCACACCTCCCTCTTTCTTCTCCCAAGCTGTAAATCCAGGTACAGCCCCACTCCGGCTGTGGAGTAAAATCCGGATAAGTGGATTTTAGCCTGGGTTGAACATGCTCGGCTCCTGAGCGGGAGGGGGAACAAGAAGGAGGTTAGAGAAGGGAACTGTTTGTTCACTTGTATGGATAAGTTCACGCTGCTCCGACTGCAGCCCGAAGACTGAGACAAGGAAAGAGCCAGGGCTATAGACAGGGATAGTGGTGTTCAAGGGAGCTCCAGCAGAGCAGCCTCGAGAGGGGGGCCTTCTGGAACAGCGGCCCGTCGATTCGGGGGAAACAAAAGAATATTCATCCTCGTGCAGGGAGGAAGGGAACGGCGCAAGGGGGAACGGCGCAAGGGGCGGGAGGGCCCCGCGTGAGGCGGGAACCGAGGGCAGTGACTGGCAGCCCCAGAATCATCACCGCCTCAGCCCAAACAGTTAGAATAGGGCGGCGCCTGCGCAGATCCTTCCCCGAAAGCTTTTTCCCGGATCAGACTAAAGGAGGCTTGCGCCAGGGCGGAAGTGACGCTCAGAGGAGGCGCCCAGAACGGGTAGCCGAGCTCAGAGTTCGTCGGCCGCGCTTCGGCGGTCCAGGGAGCAGCTGGAGGACTGTTCAGTATCCTCCCCGCTCAGCCCCAGCGCCCCGCCCCCTGCAGGCGGGAGGGTAGGGCGGGCAGGCGAAATCTCAACGGCCATGTCCCTGCACTCTTCACCTTGAGCATCCTCAATCCCCTGCTTCCCGACATTACCCATAATATTTGAATCAATCCAGGTTCATTGAAGTAAAAGGGAATCCAGATACCCTCAAGTCCAGGAGCTCTTAATCTGGAGAGTTACCTTAACATTTTTTTTTATACTGTATTTCAATGTAGTTAATTTTCTTTGTAATCCTATGTATTTTATTCATTTACAAACATTATTCTGAGAAGTCTGTCCATAGGCTTCACCAGCCTGACAAAGAGGTCCATGACTTAACAAAAGGTCAACACCCCACCTCACCCCCAAGATTAAGAATTAGTTTCTAGTCCAACTTCATTTATTCTACAAATGAGGAAACTAAGGAACAGCATAGAAGTTAAGCGACTTTCCCAGGGTCCAGTTGGTTGTGTCAGTCAGGATTCTAACCCCATTCTTCTGACTCATGTACCTGTAAACTTTCTACCATCTCTAGTTTGGGAGCAGATTTTTGAGAACTTGCTATCTGATTGCTCTGCAGAACTAGGATAATAGAAAGAAAGGGTAAATAGGTGGTTCAGTGGATGGAAGACTAGAGATGAGAGGTCCTGAATTCAAATTTGGCCTCAGAAATTTCTTAACTATGGGACTCTGGGCAAGTTACTTAACCCCCATTGCCTTGCCTTTACCATTTCTTCTGTCTTGGAAGCAATACACAATATTGGCCCTAAGATGGAAGGTAAGAGTGAAAGTAAAATAATAGAACTAGAAAAAGATTTGAGATCACTTGAACCAATCCTGCTTTTTTTATAGGTGAGGAAATAGTACCTGAGAGGGATGAAGACTTGCTCTAAGTCACAGTTAGTGACAGACATCAGACTAGAACTCAGATCATCTGACTTGCTTCCGCAATGACCAGAAGACCAAGGGCCACCATCTCCATTTTCCAGCTAAGGGAGAGCTCTGGCTGGAAACAGATAGAAGCTAAGGGAAACTGAAGGAGGCTGAATCATTCATTTCTACTTCTTTCTTCTCATTCCTATAGCAATACATCAGGACTAGGAGGATGAAGGACTTGAAAATTGATAAATGCCTAAGAGGACTACAAATCAAATCTTATGAGAGTTCTGAGAAAGGGAAGAAAATGTTCTATAGGTTCATCTTATACCTCCTCCTTTTATGGCATTCCTAATGTCACATTCTCCAAACTAGGTCCTTCAACATATAGATTCAATTAAAAAAAACAAACCCTTACCTTCCTTCTTGGAATCAATACAATGCAGAAGAGTGGTAAGGGCTAGGCAATGTGGGTTAAGTGACTTGCGCAGGGTCACACAGCTGGGAAGTGTCTAAGGCCAGATTTGAACCCCAGACCTCCCATCTCTAGGCCTGGCTCTCAATCCACTGATCTGTCCAGCTGCTCCCTAGATGCAATTTTAATAATAATTTTCTGCCATTTTGTGATCCATATTCTCTCCTTCCTTCCCCTCCTCTTCCCTCTCCTTAAGGTAGCAGGTAATATGACATAAGTTATATATGTACTATCATGTAATATGTGTTTCCATGTCTGCCATGTTGTGAAAGAAGATACATATATATCACTTATACTAGGGGGAAAAAACCTCATGAAAGAAATGAAATAAAAAATGGTGTACTTCAATCTGCATTCAGACTCCATTAGTTTCTTCTATGGCAGTGGATTGATAGCCTTTTTCATCAGGAGTCTCTTGAGTTGTCTTGGATCTTTGCATTGCAACAGTCAAGTCATTCACAATTGATTATTGTACATTATTGTTATTACTAGGTATGATGTTTTTTTGGGGGGTTCTGCTCATTTCATTTTTCATCACTTCATATAAGTCTTTTCAGGTTTTTCCTGTTTATAATTTTTTTATGGCACAAAAAGTCCCTCTCTTGAAAAATTCTGGAAAAAGGAAAAACAAGCTAGAAAGAGTGGTCTTTGACTTACCTAGAGATATATTTCTTTAGAGGACAGATCCAAAGCAAGATTTGCATGGCTCTTCCATAAACCTCATATATGTGGCACCTCTACATACTGAGTTTTTAGAAAGAGGTTCTGAAAAACTGACCAAAGTTGTAATGGCTACAGTTGAACGGTATAGGGCAGGGTGGATTAGAAAAAATGTCAGGGCCTTTGGCCAATTAATAGACTAAAAAAGTAATTTCTTTGAAATTCATTCTAAATCCATCTCCAAAATAAAAAATAAATTTCATGGGGAGGAGGTGAGAGCTACGTATGAAAGACAAGTGTGAATCACTAAATGAATGAAGATAGTTAACTATCAAATGAAAAGGAGAGGTTTTTGTTTTTGTTTTTTTTGGCTACTCCAATAGTATAGATTGCAACAGGGACAGTTAGAGTTAGAAACTAGGAGACTAGACTGTTGGCAATAGTCTAGGCATAAGTCAGAATAAACATTAGACACAACTCTCCTTTTTTTCCCCATTACCATTTAATGATTCTTTAAGCTTCTGAAGTAGATAGAGAGCCAGGCCTGAGTTAAGAAGAGCTGAGTTCAAATCTGGACTCAGACACTTAGCAGATATGATGGTATGGGGCAGAGTGGATTAATATGTGACCATGTACAAGTCTTTAATCTTGTTCACCTCAGTTTCCTCATCTGTAAAATAAGCAGGAGAAGAAAATAGCAAACTACTCCATTATCTTTGCCAAGAAAACCTAAAATACGGTCATGCAGAATCAGACACAAGTGAAATGACTGACCAAAAACAACAAAACATCTCCATATGGAACTATGCTGAGGGCAGAGGAGGGGAAAGCACTGGGAAAGACATTAGGGAAAGCTAGATGGTCCAGTGGATAGAGCATCAAACTTAGAGGCAGGAAGACATCTTCCTGAATTCAAATCTGACCTCAGATACATAATAATTTTGTGACCCTGGACAAGTCACTTAACCCTATTGGCCTTAGTTGCCTCATCTATACAAAGAACTAGAGAAGGAAATGGAAAACCACTTTAGTATCTTGCCAAGAAAACGCCAAATGTGATCATGAAGAGTTGGACATCACTGAAACAATTATAGAATAACAACAAAGAGAGTGTTACAGGCTATAACTGAGATGGGGTTTTGCTCTAAACATTGGTCATTCAGACTCAAGAAAGTCTGTTTTGTGGCTAAAGCAAACCTTTTAATTTTGTTATGACAATTTGTCTAATTTGTGCCCATAAGAAATAGCAGCTTGATAGTCAAAAATATACCAGCTTTCTGTCTAAACATGACAGACCATGATACATTTGCCTCACAGAGATTTTTGAGGGTTAATTATTTAGTGTTCCTAATGTACTTTAAGGTGCTAATTACTGTTACCAGTCTAATAATAAGCTAATATACAGGAATCTAATTATCGGTTGGTGACTTCATATACTATAAGTATCCAATAGAAAATGTAAAATAAGAAGAGTCTTGGGTTTCTCAGATGTCATGTCTCATACCTAGAATCTTAAGCACCTTTTAAAGATAAAAACAATGAGTTAGCATTTTTATAAACCATATGGGAAAAGGTAATCAAATTTTTATTGCATTCTCTTATCCCACTCTGGTTCTTTTTAGCATTTTAATTAGCCATCTCAGGTTCCTTGTAGGAAAAAACCAAACAAATCAAATTTTCCATTTTTTTGGATAATTATATATATCACTTATCCAATTTCATTGGTGTGGGTACTTTCTCTGTCAATGTAGATCCCAAATCATTTATAACATAGCAGGTAGTCTTGAAGTTATCAAGTCCAAAAAATTCATTACCCTAAACCTATGTAAAGATTAAAATTAATATATAATAACTAAGTATTATATTTTATAAAGTTTTATTAATAATAACTAAAGCAAAAGAACTACCTGAATTCTGCCTGGTCGCAGGTCAAAAAGAGAATATGGGAGGAGCATACATCTACTTACATACCAATAATGTGATCTCGCCAACATGGAGATGATGGAGAGATTATAGGGAATTTTGAGAAATACTAAGAACTTCTGGGGAATGAAGTCAAAGGTTCAAAATCTCCATTTATACATACCCCCCTGTGATCCTATTGGGAAATCAGTTTCCCCAAAAGGATCATGGAAACATAATCAACTTAAAAATTGCAATAATTTGTGGATAAAAGGGGAAAAAAAGAACAAAACCAATGATTACTAGGTTGACAAAAAAGCCAATTTGGGGGCAGTCCCCTTTGGCATAAGAGTATACATTCAAAACAAAGGCATTTCAACCCTCATAGTTCAATTCACATCCCAAAGTTCACTCTGGATCTTCTGGTGCAGCATGTGGTCTGTGCAGGCATCTATCTTCATGGGGCATTCTGGATTCTGGGAGGTAGCAAGTTTATTATTCTAAAATTGCTCTAATTTAAATCAAAGTTCACAACAATAACTTGCCCCCCTTGAAGTGAATAATAACAAACACAGGGATCACTCAGGGATGCATGGCTGAATTATGAGGTCTATGAATCAATTTGCAAAAGAAAACCAAAAATATGAAAAAATCCAAATAAAAGAGAAAAATAACTTGTGTATGAAATACAAGATGTAAAAGTCTTAGGTCTAAAAAAAACTAAGAAAAGGAAAAACAAATCTATAACAGGTCCTTGAATCAGACACCAATTAAAATGATTTAAGCAATTATGCATTTACCCAATCAGTAGGCAGGATTACAGAAAGTTTGCCACACCATGAAAGACAGAAAAGAGACTAGATTTTAGCAGCAAATGGGAGCCAGGATGGCAGCGAAAAGGAGGTGCTTGATAGAATGTGGCTCAAAGAAGTCTTTCATTTAACACATGTTAAAGAGCCACAACCTCAAACCCCAAACAAGTTCAAGTCCTCTTGTCTTGGCTGAAAATTACATTAATCCCACTGGGATCTGGTCTCTTTGACCTTGTGCTCCATAGGCACTTTGCAGGTGCTCTGTGCTTCTTTAGCACTGTACAATGGCTCTTGTGTATATTCCCTTCTTCTGGAATCAGACAGAATCATGAAGCAAAGTCCCATAATTCTTTTAAACAATCAAAGGCATCATTTTTATAGTCTAAAGCTTTTTTGGCATGCATTAATATTAGAACAAATGTATTTTAAACTTATATTACTGCAAAATAAAAAAAATTAAAGAAAAATCTTCTCAATACTGTTGACATGTGCTTCAAATACAAAAAGGGGAGAAAAAATAAAACTCAGATACTATATTGCACATGCAAGGAAAAACAATAATAAAAAGTTTTAAAAATCAAAAATATATAGCTTAAAATCAGTGACACATTGTATCAGCCATATGTGAATACAAATGATTTTCAGAATAAAATAGTAACACAGGAGATAATGCACATTCAAAGAAGTACCAAAGACACCAAAATTCACAATAGCCCACTTAATTACAATAACAAACAAACCCACTATAATATTTCACATAAGTTACCATGTGACATAAAAAAACCAATGAACTGATGGATATTTGTCACAATTTTTACAGATGTAGCAAATCTTTCAAGTTTGGCAAATATATTTTTAGACAAAGTAAAACAAATAGTTCTAGAACATTGCTAAGAAATCTAGACTGTTCTGGTGGAAGTCAGTTAAACTGAAGCTTTGCAGGAGCTCTTTTTGGCTTTCCTGATTCATAGAAACACCTTGATAGGAATATTTCTTTGTTTCTCTACCTTTAATACAACATTCTTTATTATATATATATATATATATATATATATATATAAATTCTTATGGTGCAATAGTTTTTTTCTATTACAATAATATACCACAACTTGTTCAGCCATTCCCCAATTGATGGACATTCCTTCAAGTTTTCAGTTCTTTGCCTCCACAAAAAGAACTGCCATAAATATTTTTGTATAGCTAAGTTGGGGTCCCCCTCTTGTTGGGGCAAAGGGTGTTTGTCGTTTTATGGCCTTTTGGGTATGGTTCCATATTGCTCCACCAACAGTGAGTTTTAATTTAATATAGTCAAAGTGATCTATTTTGCATCTCATAATGTTCCCTTTGTCTTGTTTTGACTTAAGTTCTTCCCTTATGCATATCTGACATGTAAACTATTTTGTCCTCTCTTAATTTGTTTATTATATCACCTTTTATTTCTAAATCATTTATTCACTTTATCTTGGTATACTGTATGAGGTGTTGGTTTGTGCCTAGTTTCTGCCATGTTGTTTTTCAGTTTTCTCTGTGATTTTTGTCAAATAGTGAATTCCTCTTCCAAAAGCTTGGATCTTTGAGTTTATTGATCATAAGTTTATTATGGTCATTTACCATTGTGTGTTGAGGCCTAATCTATTCTATTGGTCCACCACTTTATTTCTTAACCAGTACCAGACTATTTTGATGGTTGCCATTTTATAATATAGTTTGAGATCTGGTGTAGGTAAGTTATCTTCCTTCATATTTTTTTATTATTTCCCTTGATATTCTATATCTTTTGTTCTTCCAAATGAATGTTGTTATTATCTTTTTTTAGCTCTATGATACAATTTTGGGTAGTTTGATTGATATGGCATTTGCTAAATTCAATTGTGGTTGGACTCAGTATTTATATATGTGGTCACCAGGGATTTCATTTCTAAATCCCAAGATTAATTACTAAAGTAAATGGAGTTTATGGTAGTTTATTTACAATAGAAGGAAGATATTAAGGAAGAGAGAAAAGAGAGAGAGAGAGAGAGAGAGAGAGAGAGAGAGAGAGAGAGAGAGAGAGAGAGAGAGAGCTTCCACTGATACCAGTTAGAAATTCTAAGCCCCAGCCAGGGGAAAAGAGTCTCAAGAGTCATGTTTTCTGTTGGGTTTATTATTGATATGGTCAATTATTCTGAGAGATTTCCTAATATTAAGCCATCCTTGCACACATGGTATAAAACCCACCTGGTCATAATGTGTGATCTTTGTGATATGTTACTGCAATCTCCTTGCTCGTATTTTCTTTAAGAATTTTGCAATAATATTTATTAGGGATGTTAGTTTATAGTTTTCTTTCTATTTTTGTTCTTCCAATTTTGGGTATCAACTCCATATTTGTGACATAAGAGGAACTTAGTAGAGTTCCATTCCTTCCTCAGCTAGTTGTCCAAATAATGCATAGAGTACTGAAATGAAATTTTCTTTATAAAATTTTATAAATTTTATTTTTGTAAAGATATATTATTTGACCAATTTCATGTAGTAACAATTTTCCATGTAAATTTTCTGAAGTTTTATGATCCAAATTGTCTCTCTCCCTTCCCTCCCTCTTCTCAGAGATGGTAAGCAATTTGATCTGGGTTATACATATATGATCATGCAAAACATATTTCCATATTGTTCATTTTTATAAAAGAATACTTATATGAAACCAACCCCTAACCCCCCCCCCAAAAGCCCCAAATAAACTAAAGTGAAAATATGTATGCTTTAATCTGAATTCTGATTCCAATAGTTCTTTCTCTGGAAGTGGATAGCATTCTTTTGCCTAAGTCCTTCAAAATTGTACTGTATCATTGAATTGCTGAAAGTAGCTAACTCTTTTAAAATTGATCATTCCACAATAGTGCTATTGCTGTGTACAGTGTTCTCCTGGTTCTGCTTATTTCACTCTGCATCAGTTGTAGCAAGAGAAGTTACAAAATGCAAAGAAGCTCTAAAGAGTTTGAGGGCTAGAATCTCCAAGAGCTGCCTGGGTAAAAGTTCTGAGGTGTTGAAGGAGGAGGTTTCCAACTGTGAATCTGGTGCTGGAGTTCAAGCCTGGAGGTGTGGATCTGAGACTCTCCCTGGAAAGAACCATCTGTCAATCTGTCTGCCTTAGAATAACATCAAGCAGAGGTTGAGAGGAAGTTCCCCATACATTCTGGTGGACAGAGTGATTTTGGAAGAGCTTTTCTCTATTTCCTGGAGCATCTAAGCACCTAAAATCTGAATTCCTGTTACCTGACCCATCAAGGACTCTGTGTGTGAGATTCTGGGTTCCTTGTTGGACTTATCCTTAGAAATCTTTAGCTGAGTTAGTTAGACAGGTTAAGCATAGGAAATTAACTATAGTGGGTTAAAGATCTTGGGACAAATAGTCAGATGAAAACCTTTTTCCTTCCCCCATCATCCCTATCTTTGTTAATAAACTCACTTATTTAAGTGTGTTTTTCCCCTTTGAATAAATCTTTCCCCATTCCAAAATTCCCCATAATACTTGAGAGATCTAAATTAGGCTATAAAAGTCCTGAGATTTATAAATTTGGGATTTCTTTCAGGAGGTGATAGGTGAATTCTTTCAATTTTTTTGTTCAAGAACATCAGGACAGTTTCCCCTGATAATTTCTTGTAATCTGGTGTCAATTGTTTGTTTGTTTGTTTTTAAATCATGGCTTTCAGGCAATTCAATGATGCTGAGATGATCTCTCCTAGGTCTATTTTTCTAGGTTCATTATTTTCCCAGTGAGAGATCTCATATTTTATTTTATTGTTTCAGACTTTTGAATTTGTTTATTTTTCCTATTCTCTTCTGAAATCATTAGTCCAATTCTAATTTTAGGAAGCCATTTTCTTCTTTGAGACTTTGTACTTATTTTCTTAGGAAGTTATTTCCCTAAGGTTTTATATTTCTTTTTTTTTAGAAAACTATTTTCTTCAGTAAGTTTTTGTTCAAAGCTATTGGTTTTTTTTCCCTATTATTTTCTTTTCTCGTTTTTCTTCTGGGTCTCTTTTTAAAAAATTCTTTTTTTGGAACTTTTGCAGGAGTTCAGTTTGGGCTTGATATCCTTTCATATTTTTCTGATAGCTTCACACATTTTCATTTTTGTATTGCTATCCTTTTCTGAGATTGCCTTTTGGTCATCTCTGTTGCTAAAATATTTTTCAAGTTTGGGGCTTTTCTCTGACTTTTGCTCATTTTGAGGTTTTCCCCCCATTTATTTTATCTATATGCTAAAGCTTAGCTCAGTTCCTGGGTTGAAGGGAGTACTGTCCTGAGCTTTTATTGTGCCTGGTGGAGGGGAAAGGGGTTTATATAAAAAGATTGGACTGGATTGTTTAAAATTGGGATCGCTAGAAATTTAATTTAATTCTGAGGAGATTTTATTTACAAGTATTTACAAAATATAGAAAGAGTGAAGTTAGAAAGTGAGAGAGAGGATAGGGTAAGATATCTAGCCTAAGTACTAAGTATTTTGCTCTGACCCTTGACTCAAAAACAGGCATTGGAGTTTAGTCCTTTGCCGTAGAGGATTTGGCCTTTGAGGGTGTGGGAATGCAGGGAGCCTCCTCCAGAGGATAGGTCTCTCCTGAGGCTAGTCTCTTCAGAAAATCCAGGAAAGGGGTCAGCCTTTTTCACTCACCACATGTCAGTCCAAAAGGAAGAGATTCAAGGACAGTCTCCCCCATGTTACAGGGTCTTAGGTCCAGTCAGCAGATCCTTCACCAGTCTCCAACTCAAACTCAGAACTTCAGAAGTCAAAGTTCTCTCTGAAGATCTCCCATGAATCTCAGATGATTCTCCCTCACAGAAGTTGCAACTCCCTTTTAAAGACACTTTCTTTTGCGTCACTTCTTGTGCTTTCCTCCACTTTTTATGTGGACAATTCATAATATAAAACTTTTCTTAGGACGGGTAGTCAGTTGATTCTAATTTGTCACCCACTATCACACACATGGGTCACAGACCTCCCCCACTCAAGTGGGAATGGGGTGTTTACACCTTTGGTGATTAAATCTAAATATGGGCAGAGAGAGTTAATTTAATCTTCACAATCAGGGGAGAGACTTAATCTTCACACTGGGGTCAGAACAAATGTCTCAGTCCCAGATTGAGCATTCTACAGAGGTGGCCTGGTTGGCCTGCTTTGTGGAGTTTTGTATTTCTTCAGCTGAGATGCTATTAATGCTAGGTTGAGTTGGGTTCTACCCAAGCCCACTGAGGCTAGACCTTTTTGGACTGAGTGCCTCCTGCTGCTGCCCACACTGAGTCATCCCTGGCCTCAGTTATGACTGGACTTATATGGCTACTTTTCTCCAACTGCTGCTTATTTGCATTGCTTTGGTTTCCTACTCTTACCATGCTGAGGCTGGACCACACTGGCTGTACTTTCCTGCTGCTTGTGCCATATTGCATCAGCTGAGGCTTGTTAGTTCTCTTTCCTCATACCCCAGTGAGATGAGTTTTCCTTGCTATCTCTTCTCATTGTTCTGGGCTAGATCACTGCTTCAACCCTTCTTCTGTTGGTTCTGCCACTCCAAGATTTGTTTTGAGGCATTTTTGTTCTTCTATGGTCATTGGGAGGATGGCTAATGGACTCTGAGTGTTTCTTACTCCACCATCTTGGCAACTGAAATCCAACTCCATCCTTTCTTTTCAAAAAGGACCTATGACATCAGAGGGTGATGTCTTGATTTGCTCATAAATTGGATTTAAGTTAAACAGAGTTGCACACAGTCATTACCCTCACTCTCTCTTCCAGAGTCATCCAAGTGCAGGACAAAAGTCAGAATGACTAGTGATGGCCCAAGATGCAATGAATGGCCTTGACTTCTTCAGTGTCTGACTGAGCTCTAAGTGCTCCACAGCACTTGTTTTTCCCACCTTCATGGATGCTGAAACAAATTGTTCTCATCCACCCATTCTACCAGGAAAAAGTTTTGCATGCTTGAAATAGACATTTCCTTAACTCACAGATGGATTTGAGGTCTACTCTCAACCTGGTTTAGCCCATCTGCCAAGACTATTTCCTGGAATGTGGCTGCCATACATTTTATGTCTTCTTGGAGCCACAAGTAAAAGTTGGGTGAGAGGGAATGTAAAACTAATGGGTAATAGTAAGAGAGTACTCTGAAATTTCCCAACTATTTTTTACCTTACAATGTATAGGAGTTGGGGTAGATTTAAACTTATCAACAGATAAGGTACTACAAATTATTTAATCAAATTGGTCAAATTTCTTAAATAGAGTTTGACATACTCTGCTCATGTATATCAAACTTCAGGACCTTAACTAGGGTTGAACCATAGGGGCTTTGTCTCAGGGCACCATATTTAGAAAGTTAAGAATTTAGAAGATATTGATAGTACTTGTAATCTTTCAGCAGAATAGAAAATCAACTAATATCTGGTTAACAGAAATTGGTTAAAATAAGAAACTACCAGCTGTGTAACCCTGGGCAAGTCACTTGACCCCCATTGCCTAGTCCTTACCACTCTTCTGCCTTGTAGCCAATATACAGTATTGACTCCAAGAGGAAGGTAAGGGTTTAAAAAAAAAAAAGAAACTACCAGATGGTAGACTACAGTGAATTATTTTCCCTATTCCCTGACTCCCTTTCCCACTTAACAGAGAGCATATTTAATTTGGCTTTCCCTAAGAACAATTCAAAGTATATTCCAGGGTGCAAAAACTCCTAGTTATAGGTCTCCCAAACTTTATCTGACCCACTATTTTTCTTTTACTCTATTACTAATTTTAAAAACCCATGAGCAAATGTTAATTAATTCAAACAAAAATATTTTCTAGAACTAGGCAGAGAAAGAAGAGACAGAACTGAAACTACCAGAAGTCCACAGACAAAATTTGCTCCTTCTAAATGTTATAGATAATTCATAAATATATGATTTATTACTTGAAATGCAGGAAGTAGCCTTTAGAATAGATTATTTAGAAATTTGTTGCTGGAGAAGAAGGGTTATTTCTTAAAAGTTTGACTTACACTGGACCGTTTTTGTTACATACCTGCCAAAAGTTTAAAAAAAGAGGTTGTAAATTAACTATTATTTGGGGAGCTTTGGCTTTTTGCTTCATGTTTTACTTGAAAGTAAAAAACTCAAGGATTAAGAGACAATAATAGTATCCAAATACGCCTGTGAGTTGAACCCTGCTTATTCTGCAAGAACAAGAAAAATAGATTTTTCTGTGGTTGGGACTTTAATAGGAGGAATGGATTTGTTGTGCTAACTATAGTTGCTGACCAGGCTCTAAAATAGGACTATAATTCATTCTAACATGATTGAAGACAGGATAGGGCCCTGAAATATCAGCTAATGCCTTATATATGGTATATGTGACAACACTATTTTTATGCCTTTTTCTTGTATTAATGTTATTGTTGATATGCTAGGAAAGAACATGGTTGTGTAGACAAAAGTTATCAAAGTTAAGAAGAAATGAAAATCTAACGAGCCTTCCAGTTTAGCTAGTCATATTAGCTCATTTGATTAAAGCAAAGTGCTAATAAAATTTGATGACCACTTGGATCAATTGGTTTTTGTTTTGTTCTACCATTGCTTTTATATCTAATCTTAATTCATCTGGTAATTTTGTGGATCTCCCAGATCAGTGGTGCCAAACTGAATAAGCATCCTGACAGGTCTCTTATTGACTTAGTTTTAAAATGTAATGTTATCTATGTTATTGTATTTTTATTTATTTTGTTAAATATTTTCTCAATACATTTTAATATGACTAGGGCTGAGTATTTGACACCTCTGCTCTAGATCATACAAGTGAGAGTGGTTAAAGTTATTGGTGAAATGGCATAAATCCATTGCCACTCTGAAAAACAATGAGGAATTCCATGTGATATACTATGATAGTAGGTCAGTAATGCCATCTCTTTTTAAGAGCATAATTATTTAGTACCTTCAGGCTTTTAAAAGATAAAAAAGGTAGACAGCCTTATAAAAAACAACTACCATGCTCTCCTGTAAACCATTCCTTGGGGCCACTTTCAGAGAGAATACTGATTGAACAATGCCTTACTCTGACTCGGCCTGGATCTTGTATTTCTGATATATCTTTAAGAAGAACAAATATCCTAACTTAAAAAAAAATCCACTATTTCCTTACCAAGTTGGAAAATTATAAAGTTTACCCAAGAGAACATTGCAATCCAATGTTTTATTATTACATATGAAAAAATTAATTGAAAAAGATGCTCAACAAACCTCTGGTGATTGTGTCCTCTACATTCTGAGCAAGCCCTGGGAAGTATAAAGGATCCATTTTTTTTTCTGATTTCTGCTGCACGAGCTTTCCTCTCTCTTTAATTTGTGTTATTCACCAATGCAGTACTACCTGACTGAAATGGCTTCCCTATTTTCTCTTATCCATCCTTTAAGACAGTCAGAAATAGAACTCTAGGTCTAAATCCCCTTTTCTTGTATTGATAAAACTTGATATTATTGAAAAGGATCTATAAGCAGGGTAGACCTTGCTACCCTGAAAATCTATGAGACATTTTCTTTTCCCTTGGGAAATTCTGCATTTTGTAGCTCAATTTACTAAAACTATATCCTGTCGACATGTTATCTGTTATGCTTATTTGTCCTTTCTCTTCCCAATCTAATTGAAAAGACTATGAAGTGTTCCAATTTTGTCCAGGTTGGTGAAAAGTTTTATTATGGCACTTATTCATATGTCTATGGTCTATCTCCTCCCTAGAAGCTGCAAGTCATAAAGAATGGCTTGACTAAGCAAAAAACCGCAGGGCTGAGTTCATCCTTCAATAGGACTAATCCAATTAATAATTTCTTTACAAAGCCTTCTTTAACTACTTCATGCCACACTAACCTATCCCTTATTCGAATTCTTGTATTATACCACTTAGTCCTTATTTATAACTCCATCGTGTATATTTTATATTTTTCTAATATGTTTGAGGACTTATGTCAAACTTGATTATAAGTTATAGAGCAGGAACCTACCTTTACATTTCTCTAGGAATCCCCACAGCCTAGGATGGTTTGGTAATTATTTCAATATTTGTTGATTGAATTAGTGAAAGAAGACCCAGAGACCTAAGCATCTTTCAATATCTTCCCCCCCCCTTTATTTTTAATAATATCACTTCTTAGAAACACAAAAGACAGAGGTTCATAGAATATATGATTCTGGAAATATGTTCCCAATAACCATCAAACAAAAACCCACAGGAATGAATGAATAAAAAGAATTTGTCAAGTGTCTACTTAGTGTCAGGGACAGAGGTGTTGGGAACATTCAATGTATGAATTGGATTAGACCTGTTGAAGGATTAATTTAGTACTCTGCATTTTCTTGCTTAATCTAGGCAGTCTTTCCAAATACAAATAAAAGATATCTGTTCTCAAAGAGCTTACATCCTAAAATAGGGAGACCATGCTTATCAGAGAAAGGTAACCAGACAAGAGAATTTAGTTCGGGGGGGGGGGGGGGAGGGGCTAGGAGGAAGAAAAAATGAATAAGCATTTATTAAGTGCCTACTATATGCCAGGCACCTGTGCTAAGCACTTTACAAATATCTCATTTGATCCTAGATCCAGTCAACTATAATATTCTTATTGATTGCGTAATTGACCACAGCAAGCAGCCATTTATGAAATGGCTTTAGAGATTGAATCAATGTGTTCCAATTATTCAGCATAAACTGTGTTACTTGGAGTTAAATTAACAGTCAGTTCAAAAAGTGAAGGATGGGTATGCTTTTGTTTGATAGTTTTGTCAAGCCAAATGTCAGTTCACAAATTAAAACATAATACCAAATCAGAAGTTTTCTGATACTGAGACTTAGGCATACTAGAGCAGAGTAAAAATCCAAATGGAGCTTTGAACATTTGGCATGATGTTCATTCGCAAACATCTAAACATGGTGTCCATAGTATAATTTCCCAAGTTATCTTGTGAGGTCTTGAAAAGAATTCTCCCTTATTGGAAAACAAAATATGAAATTAAAAAAAAAGTTTATTCTTATTTTAAAGCACTTAATAAAGCCAACTCTACCTGAACAATAATAGTTAAAAAGTAATGAACTCATTTCAGATTTTTTACCATAAGTCATCTTCAAATCTTCACTTTCCCTTACACTATTTTCAAATTAGTTGCCCAAGCTTGATGCTACATCCACAGACTTTCTACAATCACATCTCCACCACCCTAGTTTAGGCTGCCATTACCTTTTACTTATTGAATAGCCTCCTAATTGGTATCTCTGCTTTCATTTTCTCTCTTCTCCAGTCAATCTTCCACATGACTGCCAAATTGATATTCCTAAAGTATATGTCCCATCATGTTATTCCCCTACTCACAAATCTTTGGGATCTCTATTGCCCATATCCTCTTCTTATCCTATATCTCTGACATTTTTTCAAATGCTTCTCCTGCTCAGATCTTGTTGGTAATTTTTTCCAGTCAACTAATGGTATGAGGAGCTTCTCCATTGCCCTATGAATGACCAGAATGACTTGCAATGAAGTTAAAAAATAAATACCTTTGTTTCAGGGTCTTTGAAATGATTTTTTTAAAAAAAAACAATACTTTAACTTTTAACTCTTTTTGCAAAGAGTTGGAGACAAAGAAGACTCCCATTAATTGAGGAATGGCTAAACAAACTGTGGTACATTACTGTAATAGAATATTTTATTCCCTTCCTTGGTCATCACTTCCCTATATGTGCTGTAAGAAATGACAAGTACAGTGAATATAGAAGAAGCAAGGAGGGATTTATGTGAACTGATGCAGAACCAAGAAAGCAACATACTGAATGATTACAACAATGAAAATGAAAAGAACAACCACAAAATAATCAAATGTGTATGTTGCAATAAAAAGCAACAAAACAAAAAACAAAGAGCAAGTCTGGCTTCAAAGAAGAGATTTGAGAACCCTACCCTTTTCAGAAGGGAGAAGACCACAGTAGATTGCATGTTATTTTCAGACTTTTTTGATATATTGGTTATTTTACTGATTTCTTCTTTTTTTTCTTTTACAAAAATTTATTTCTTATATGGGCTGATTCCCTGGGAGGTGAGGGGAGGAGGGAAATTGGGAAAAATTTGGTGATATAAAAATACAAATGATATCAATATATTTTGAAAAATTGGGCAATTTCCCAATAACAGTCTGGCCATCTATCCATCTCCTTTCCAATTCTTGGCCAGGTTCATTATCTTCATCTGCAGTATTTTATGCTTTGATTGTTCTAATGTCCTAATTATATGGATTATCCATTAAAATTCATATATCATAGTCTGGATAATGGATTTTTTTCATTTTTTCTTCTTTTGTGATTAGGTTGAACTTTTCTGGAAAAACAACAATAACAATAACTTTTAACCAGATTTTATTTCATCAGTGTAGAGAACTCCTCATGAGGAACTCCTACTACCAGTGTAGATCAGAGCCTGTTCAGCAATTTAGGTAATTGCCTGGAAATACCAAAAGGTTCAGCAACTTGCCAGAATCATAGGCACAGAATGTAGCTGAACACAGGTCTTCTTATCTCCAGTGCCAGCCTTCTATTCATTATATTATGTCCCCTCTCTTTTGAATGATTATGAATCTCATTTAGGAGGCTCTCCAATGGTCCTGGTTTTGGTGTAATTGACACAATGTCATCCATAAGGAAAATCATCTAGAGAACCTCTCTATCTATGAGGAATGTCATTTTGAAATGGACTTTGAGCTGAACATCCTCCATAGGGATCCCCTTTATCTTCCTGTTTTATGTCTTGTCAACAGTAGTTATCATGGGGTTGTTGAACAAAGTTATTTATTTCTATTTTACTTGCTTTCAAAGAATCTTGTATGATTTTGACATATGCATATGGAAAACACTATACTGGAGGAGAGTTTTTAGGATTAGAATTTTTTTCTTAATTAAAACTCACTGTGTATTGCTTTTATATATATATATATGATCCATTTTATATTATTCGTATATATCTATATCTTCTCTCTAAGAGTGGATTGTGGGTGGCTTGAGTAAAGGGATTTATGTCCTCTTTGTTTTTATAGTTTTGCATTTTATTTTATGTACAGGTTTTATAACCTATTTTATTTTATGCATTCATTTAAAAACATTTGTCTGAGACTAGTCTATAGGCTTCACCAGACTTCCAAAGGGGTCCATGTCACAAAAAGGAACTAATTTAATTCATTTCAATAAACATTCATTAAGTGCTTACTAGGACACTAGGACAGCTAGATGATGAAGTAGAGAGAATGACAGATCTGGAGTCAGGAAGGCTTCTCTTTATGAGTTCTTCAGACAATTACTGTGACCCTGGGCGAGTCACTTAATTCTGCTTTAGCTTGGTTATCTATAAAATTTTCTGGAGAGAGAAAAGGCAAAATACTCCAGGATTTTTCTTAAGAAAACTCCCAAATGGGGTCACAAAGGATTTGAAATGACTGAACATATGCCTCATATTGCATCAAGAGCAAGAGATATAAAAACAGGTACAAAAGATTAAATACTCTTGTAGAGAGTGATTTAGAACACAGAGAGAGATTATATGACTTGTCTAATGTCACACAACCAGGATGGTATAAGACTGGCTTCAAGACCAACTCTATCCACTATGCCACACTATCTATAATAGAGCCTTAATAAATGAGATAAGAAAAAAAATCATCCTTACTTTCTGCCTTAGAATTAATTGTAAGACAGAAGAGTAGCAATGGCTAGGCAATTAGGATTAAGTAACTTACCCAGAGTCACATAGCTAGGAAGTATCTGAGGTCAGATTTGAACCCAGGTCCTCCCAACTCCAGGTGTAGTGCTCTATCTACTGTGCTACCTAGCTGAATTAAATTCAGTCTCAGGTAAGCAAATGCCTATTTCTGTCATAAATGTATACTATTGTCTCATATTTAAATTCCTTTGAAGAAACACTAAAGCTTGCAGTCTGCTAGGTAAAAATAAAATTGTTCTAAGTTTCCTTGATTAACCTTTTCTTAGGGCACCAACATATAATGATGCTGTTAAATCCAGTTGAACCCCAAACAGGCTACAACTTGAAAACGTCCCCTTGCTCAATTTCCTTCTTGTTCTTCAGCATTTTATTTTGAAGAGGTAAGTCTAGTAGAGTCACTATTTAGATTCCACCTTCAAAAGCAAAGTCCTAGAAAATTGATCCTTGGCATAAGGCCAGCAACTAAAAACATCACTGTAACGTATGTACAGCCTGCTACATTTCAGTATTTCTTCTATTGAAAATGTGGGCAGCTCTGGGCCAAAATATACTCAGAAAGGAAAGGAAATGACCCTATAAATCTCATTCTTATCTTTATTCCTAAATACAATTACAATGAAGCATACCCAGAAATTAAATTATTTTCCAGGATATTTTGTTTAAAAATGACATAAGGCAACGGAAGGAAAAATGAATATTGTGTATGTATGGATTTGTTGTGTGCACATGTGTATATATACATTTATTTGTCTGTATAATGGATAACTAAAATCACCCAGGTAGTTGGTTTGTAATATTATTCATTGTGCTCTATCAGGTGCAATTATCCTGGAATGTAGTAGAACAGTTTTACTTTGCAAACTTCTCCCATAGAGCTAGTCAGCTATTGTTTTCTCCCTGATTAAAAAGGGGCTGAGTTCTCTTACTCAGAAAGCTCTCAACTTGGTTAAATTTGATTTGGAAATTCAGACACTTTTGAAAAGCATTTTCTACAAAGGGGCTTGCTAAGATCAAAGTTAGGGCCATCCAGTACTGCATTTTGGCAATAAAGGCATCATCAGTGCCAGCGTGAGCTGGACTCATCCACCCAGAGCTTCCTTTTTGTACTCCCTCCTTTGCAAAGCTACTGCTCTGCCAAGGGATTGACAGCTGCTGAAGGGTTTAAATTTTTTTTATTTTAATAAAGGAGTGATGGACATTGGAAAAGCTAAGCATATTGTGAGATAAAAATGTGTGAGAAAGAAAAATATGGCTGAAGAGAATCACGTTAATAGCACTACCTGTTGCCAAGTAGCATGCTATTGTCAGAAGATTAATTAGGCTTGAATTTGGACTCAAGGGAGACCTGAGTCTGAATTCTAATTCTTACACTAGCTGCCCAACCCTAAGAAAATCTTATAACTTTCCTGAGTTTCAGTTCCTCATTTTCAAAATGAGGATAATAATGCATAAACCTCCTGGAGATCCTAGGGGCAGTTAGACGTCCCAATGGATAGAACACTGAACCTGGAATCAGAAAGACCTCAATTCATTCCAGCCTTGAATACATAACTGCATGACCCTGGACAATTTTCCTCATCTTTAAAATGGGGATAATAATACCTATTTTCCACAGCTAGTATGAGGATCAAATGAGATAATATTTGTAAAGTGCTGTGAAAGGGAATTCTTTTTTTTTTCTTTGTATATTTTAAATTAATCAACCAAAAATGTAAAAACACCCCTTCTTAATAGTAAGGGAGTTCACAGTTACTTACTTGGAGAGTGCCACCCTTTTAACTCAATCAATCAGAAACTTGTGAATCCTATGATAAGAGTTGACACCTTCAGGGAATGAGAGGTGGATCTCACAGATACTGTTCCCCTGGACAGTGCTAGGCAATTTGGAAGCTGTGATTGGTCCATGTGAAGAAGGGAAGGGACAGGAAGTGATGTAGAAAAAGGACTATAGAAGTCCTGAACTTCCTGTCCAAAGGTTTTTTGGTCTGAATTTTCAGCTTGAAAGATCTTAGACTGGGACTACAGCTTGGAGTTATGCCTTGGGACTTTGACCTGGGACTCTGGCTCTTGGACTGCTTCTGGTATGGCTGCTCCTGGATCTTCTCCTTTGGAGCTTCAGCTTGGGTGAATGAGAAGTTGACCCTCTTTTCCTGGCATCCAGAGAGATTAGTTTCAGAGAGGCCTCCCCTTCTTGGAGGACACGGAGTAGATTGAACCCTTGTTTAATTCACCACCAGGTCCTCTGGCTGAGGGGTTAATGAGCCCTGCCTGGGTTGAGCTGTGGATGGAACAACATTTAGGGTGATAGGCTAGACTTCTTACTCTACCCTCTTTTACATTTCTCTACTTTCACTCCACCTCTTTGTAAATAAAGCTACTGAAAGTCAATTTGACTTGAGCTATGATATTTTTAAAATCAGTGACCACAGTATTATCTTAGAATTCTTATATATTTAGTCAAACCCTGTACTAGAAAGGAAGACTTGGTGAATTATAGTGAGGGAAATTTAGAGATGTTGCACCAGGAAGTAAACAAAAGAAATAGGCTGAATCTTGAGCCCCTCCCCTACACTACTTCCTGTTCTTCCTTCCCAACTGTCTTGATGGAGATTTTTTCACAGATGAGTTGCGACTTTCCCACTAATAACCAATCCGACAAACTAGTGCTTTAACTAAAGAATCTTTTATTCTTTGGGGAGAAGGGGATAAGATGAGACTGGGGAAAGAGGGGAATCAGGGTCTCCCTAATTCTAAAGTATCTTATTGATTGAAGGCTTTTGAAATAATTGTCTCTTCAGAAAAAAAAAATTACCTCCCCCTAAGTGTAGATAATAACAGCATTGCTAACAAGTTTCTTCTGGGCAAAATCTATCTTTTTCCAGTTCCAAGTAGAAGTAAAAATGTCAGGACCAGAGACAAAGTGTAGTGAGCTGTCTTCAAACCACTCTCCTCATCCGCAGGGGAAGGAAAGACTGAGATCAGCCTGGCTGAGTCCAACAGTCCCTCCTTCAAAGGTTCCATGGAACTCTTTCTCTCTCCCGTCCCCGGATGATCTGTGTGTTCCAATGTTTTGAGTTCTCCTTGCTTTGCAGATCCATTTTCTTTTTGCCCAAATATCTTCATTCACAACCCTTATTTTAATTCCTTACAGTGCTTTGCCAAACTTAAAACTCTATACAAATATGAATATTGTAATTCCTACCTCCTAGGGTTGTTTTATGGAAATCCTTAGAGAGATATCAAAATGTGAAGGGTTTCTTTTATCAATTTTTCTGACAGTGACACTTAAGGTTCATATGTAATATAAGTGAATGCTTTAAATTTCAAAGCCAGTCTTAGAAAAAGTATAAAATTGGTGAAATTTGTTTTTATTGATTCCCCAAATATTCATTCCCCAATGGGTATTAGATGTCTTCATTCTGCCAACTATATTACCGCACCCTTTGTTCATGATTCAAAACTGCCTCGCCCTAGCCAGTCCCCTTCTAATACCATTTAGCAGTCCTAAACTAGTAGCAATTGCTTGCTGCAGCAATTCCAAGATCAAGCAAGCTCAGTACTGGTTCTCCCCACACTTTGGGGCTTTTCCTTAGCCTACTATTCCCTCTAGGTTTCTCTTAGCTGTGCTGATGTATCCAGGGAATAGATAGGATTCATATACTTTTTCCATCTCACTGATTCCTGGGACATCCTTCCCTTTGCTCCCATGTCTCTTGGAGGGGGGAAATGTTTTCTCTCCCTTTAAGAGAAAAAATACCACCTCCCCTCTCTGATTCACTGAAGCTGCCATTATTAAGCTATTAGGATTGGTAGCCAATAACTTTTTATATCAGCAGAATCAAAATATAGGCAAGAAAACAAATCAATGAATGAACAGGGCAGGTGGAATGCTGATTGCCTGTGCTGCCAATGGAAAGGAACAAAAATGAATTTCATACCCCCTTTTTACTACTACACTCTCAAGGAAGAAGAGAAAACAGGCAGGGAGTGATTTAGAAGCTAATGAAGTGCCCAACTATCAGGGCCAAAGTAGAGAGAAAGAAGATGTCAACTACCTCGTGGTAGGGATGGAGAGAGGGCAGGATTCACTATACTACTCTAAAATTTTCTGCTTCTACTGGTAGCCAGTTTGTCTAGTATCATTGTTTGAAGCCCTCTTCTTGATATGTGTAGGATTTTGTGACCTTCTTTCAGATGTGTCAACAAGGCATTGACCGCAACATCCAGTTTTCAGCTTGGACAATAGAGGATTTGATCTCAGCATGTCTGCCATAGCTTCCTCTTCATCCAACTGCCTCAAGTGACCTGGCAAGATGGATTCTTGTGTCCCATGCCTGTCCTATTACCTTTTTCCATTGCCAAGTTCTTCATCATGGGTATGTTGGAACTCTGGGTAAAGAGATCTACTTAGATGCATTAGTCATTTCCAACATATGATGGATCTCTTGTAATATCTATGAGAATGGTGAGCTTGGGAGGAAGAAGATTCTCTTCCCCAGAGCCAGAAATATAACCTCTTGCAAAATCAGCTGAGAAATATTTGAAATCTATAAAAATAAATTATAACCAACCAATCAACAAGTATGAAATGTCACCTAAAACATGAAGCACTGTCCTAGGCTCTGGGGATATAGGATACAGGATAAAGGATGAAATAATCCCTACACACAGCAACAAATCTTCAACACAAAATAACAAGGGTGAACATCTCATGGTACTCTCGATAACAAACTCACATGAACAGAGGATGGGTTAGGCATGGCAACGATACAAAGCATCATTTGTTTGTCTGCTTCAGCATCTGTCTATGTTGTAGTCAGTCATTCAGTTGGTCAGTATGGGTGCATCCCAATAATAAATACATTTCCCCAAAACACAATGACATAATCACAAAAAACAAACAACGTGCACTATTATATAGCCTAACACACTTTTAAAAAAGATATATGCAATGAATTTGTGGTGACAAACAATGAGTGATGTGCAGATACATGTAAAAATTAAATTTTTAGTCTCTAGTAATAGAAATATTATATTTTATGAAGTTTATTAATGATTATTAGAAATCAAAGAATAAAGAAATACAAAATAAGAAAACCACATGCCTAGGGCTGATTAGCCCATTCTAAGCTTACTTACTACATCTTGCAAATGGCTGAGCAGAGAGAGCAAGAGAATAAAAGAGCATAGAAGAGGGTGAGGTAGGCATTACTGCCAGTTTAAATATTAATTGTGATCTTACCCAGGTGCAGGCTCAGGTGAGATTATAGGGAATTCTGGGAAATACCAAGGACTTCTGGGGATTGAAGTCTAGGGTTCAAATCTCCATTTTACAATCCTCCTGGAGGCCCAAGGAAGACTAGTCTCTTCGCTGGGGCTTATAAGCATACCAACTTTGAAATTACAATAATTTGAGGTTAAGAGGAAAAGAGAAAAAAACCAATAATTGCTAGATGCATTGACAAAAAGCCAGTTAGGGGGGCGTCCCCTTTGGCATGAAAGTATACAACAAATAAATGTTCAATCAACCACACCCAAAGTTCATTCTTGATCTTCTTGTGCAGCTTGTGGTCTGTGGAGGCATCAAGGACTTTTCCAAACAGTTCAGTTTCTGGATTCGGAGAGGTAGCATGTTTCTTAACCTAAAATTTCTCTCTCAAGGAATTTAAACTTTGCAATTTAAAGTAATAATAATTTTACATTTCCCCCCTGAAGAGGGTGATTGAAAAACACAGGGATCACTTAGGGATGCATGGCTGAGTTATGAGGTATATGAATCAATTGGTAAGAGAAATAAAAAAAACATTTTTAAAAATCCAAATTAAAAAAAGATAATTTCTGGATGAAATATAGACTATCAAAGTCTTATGTGCAAAAATTCCAAGTAAAGGAAAAATAAATCTATAACAGGTCCTTGAATTAGGGCCCAATTAAAATGATATAAGCAATTAAGCATTTACCCAGTCAGTAGCCAGGACTACAGAAAGTTGCCACATTATGAAAGACAGAAAAGGGACTAGATTATTGGAGCCAGGTAGGAGCCAAATTTGAGGTACTTGTCTATAAGTATTTTCAAGAAGAGTGTGGATACCAGGAAGACCTACATCTTAACATATGTCAAGTGTCACAACCTCGAGTCTCACACTAGGTTCAAGTCCTTTGTATTTGCTTAGAATTTTCATCAACCCCATAGGGATTGGTTGGTCTCTGACATTGTACTCAATTGGCACTATGCAGTTTAGCTTTGTGCTTCTTTGGCTCTGTTCAATGGCTCTTTTTGTATTATCTTGTCCTAGAATCAGACAGAATCGTTAAGCAAAATCCCACAAATTTTTTTTAAGTAACAAGTGGCATCATTTTTGCAGTCTCAAGCTTTTGGGGCATGCATTTACATGATAGCAAATGTATTTTAAACTTATATTACTGCAAAATCAAAAAAGTTAAAGAAAATCTTAATACTGGTGACATGTGCTTCAAATATAAAAAGGAGAGAAAAAAGTGAAATAGTATATTGCATATGCAAGAAAAATATAATAAAAAAGGAGTTTTAAAAATAAAAATATAGCTTATAATCATTGACACACTGTGTCAGCTAAGGAAATATAGAATACAAGGTTTCTCAATAAAAATGAGATCCATTTCCTCTTCATGTCTGGCCATGATCCACTGTGAGTATAAGGAAATGATTTTTACAAAGTAACAGTTTTTTATAAAGAACAGTAGTTCAAAATCCCCAAAATTCTCAATAGCCCAATTAATTACAATAGCAAACAAAAACCATTATCATTTTTTACATGAGTCTGCTCTATGACATTTAAAGAAAATGGATACTTGTCACAAGTTTTTCAGGTATAGCAATGTTTCAACCTTGGCAAACATATTTTTAAACAAAGTAAAACTTATTTGGTTCTAGAACATCATCAAGAAATCCAGATTGCTCAGGTGGAAGTAAGGTGAGCTGAAGAGTTATAAATGAGAGATGCTCCTCTTTTGGGAGTCATCCAGGGGTACAATGCCCTGGGATTAACTTCCCAGCTCCTTTGGTATGAGACTGTGATGTCCCATCTGTTCACATTTTTATAAATGTGGGAGGTGGGGATTATAATTGTGTTTCACTTCAGCTACTAAAAGGGACCTTGCCTCCTGTTAGAAACAGACAAAATGACCAGAGTTGTTGGGAAAAAAATCTAAAAATCATGTCTAAAGACCCATTAAAATCAATTTGAGATATTTAGCTAAATTAAAATTTCCAAAGATTGTTATACAATTGTAACCAATTTTGATGAAGTCCATCTATCCTCTATGTGACAATTTACAAAGTCAAAACAGAAAAAGGGCTGTTTTTATATAGGCTTATTCAATAATATTTGTTCAGTATAGTTATAGGGGAAAAACAACAGAATATAACAGTATTAAAACCCAGTACATTAAAATGATTCAGTGTAACAGAATAGTGTTGAATGCATTAATATATGAACTTAAAACTAACAAAATTAAATCTTAAACAAAACAATCAGTAAAATGCAATAAAATACAGAGATTTTTAATAAAACATTAGAGTCTGAAAAGTCTTAAAAATATAACCTCCAGTCTCTTTAAAGTTTCTTATTTTTTTAATATACATTTCGATGCCTATTGTCAGAAGGCATAAGATTGGTAAGGGGTAGGAAATGGGGTTCAAGTGACTTACTCAGGGTCACACAGCCAGGAAGTGTCCGAGGTCAGATTAGAACCCAGGACCTCCTGTCTCTAGGCCTGACTCTCAATCCACTGAGCCACTGAGCTGCTCCCCCATAGTGAGGGTGGGTTTTAGGAATCTCAAATTGGGCCAAAGAGTTGTAGGGAGACAAAATTCTCTCCTGAATCTCAGGTGAGATAAATAAAAAAATCAGTGCAGTCAAAAGATATTCTTTGAAATACGCAATGCTTGTAATCAACTTCCTGTTTGGAAAAGTCTCTTCCTTCTCCTCATTGCCCCCCTACCCCCACCCAGGTCCCTTGCCATGTGGAGGCTAATTGTAGCCTAAGGAAAAATCACCCACATTTTTACCAGCTGGTTTTTTACTCTGAAAACACAAGGAGCAGCTACCAGCAGCCTGGGTCCTGGGGCTGGGCCGGGGTGGGGCAGGATTGGGAGAGCAATCTGGGTCAAGTAGGTCCAGAGTGGATGAATGGAGGCAGGAGCGAGCTGAATCAAAAGGCTTTGCTGAAAAGCCTTGGAGAAACATGGCTTAAAAAAATTATCTAGGCAATTGTTCCCTCTACAGCTGATCAAAATAAGCTATTAAAAGCTGAATTTATGGATTAAAAGCTGAATTTATGGAGAGAAAAGGTTTAGGAAAGTTAAGAAGATTGAGGGTATTTCATCACAACTGATATGGTCAGCCAAAACTGTAAATATTAAAATTTATATTTCTACTAATAAAAGTATTATATTTTATGAGGTTTATTAAAGATTATTAGAAATCAAGGAATAAAAAAATACAAAATAAGAAAACCACATGCCTAGGGCTGATTAGCCCATTCTAAGCTTACTTACTACATCTTGCAAATGGCCAAGCATAGAGAGTGAGAGCATAGAAGAGCATTCAAGAGGGCAAGGTAGGCGTTACTGCCAGTTTAAATATTAATTGTGATCTCGCCCAGGTGGAGACTCAGGTGAGATTATAGGGAATTCTGGGAAATACCAAGGACTTCTGGGGATTGAAGTTAAGGGTTCAAATCTCCATTTTACATTCAGTACAACAGGAATGACAAGCACAAAGTCATAAAATGGCTTCAATAAGTAACTGTAGTTACGTACCAAAAATATTAGTGTACTCAAATAATCATGTGGATCTCTGGTTTCATTTATTCAGAATTCCCCACGAATAAAGCCCATTGTATAACCAAAGCCACCCACAGAGGTAGGGTCCATTAAGGCTGTTGCCCGGAAGTCATCTAAGACTTGTTTGATGTTTGCATCTAGTTTGCAATCCATTGCCACTTATCCTTGTCTGTCCATCCTAAGGCCCTCTTGTCTATGTCTTTGACTGCTCAACAGTGGTGGCTAGTAGCAAGGCAAAGTATCTGGGGGTGCACTACTATTCCCAGCCCCTCACTTGTAGTATTTGTCAGTTTCTGAAATTTAAATATACATATTGAAAATTTAACAATCAACTCTCTTGAGGCAATTTGAGCTAGCTCCAACATGCCCTAGTGACTTTTTTTTTTCCTTTTTATGAAAGCTGGAAAGCAATATCATCATTTAGACTCTACCCTTTAACAGTAAATGTCCCCTCAGGCCTTGGCCTTCTTTTCTCTCTACACTAATCTCATCAGCAACTAGGGTTTAATTATCATCTCTATGTAGATGACTTTCAGATTTTTGTATCCAGCTTTAGTGTCTCTCCTAAGCCCCAGGCTTGCATTACCAACTTTACCTGCTGGACATCTCTCCTGGGCTACCCAATAGCCATCTTAAACTCAGCATGTTCATAGTTAATTTGATTATCTTTACTCATAAATTCACTCTTCTTCCTAATTTTTTTTTTCTGTTAAAGCATATACAATTCTCCTGCTTACGCAAGCTTGCTATGTCAGATTCATGCCCAACTCTTCATTCTCCACCCAGGATAAGATAGCTAGTAAATGTCTCAGGCTAAATTTGAATTCTTTTTTCCTGACTCCATGCCCAGAATTCTATCCACAGCATTGCTTCACCTTTTGCCTGGACTACTGCAAATATCTACCAACTGGTCTTCCTACCACCAATATTTCCACCCTCCACACTGCTGTCAAACCGAATGAAGCACAGATCTGACCAAGAAATGTCAGAGAAATGTCAGTGTCTCCTTGTTGCTCAGGAAATGGTTCCATTTGGTCTTCATAGATGTCTTTTTAAACCCCGTGTATGTGTTCATCCTATCACATAGTTCATCAAGCATATACCAGAATTAAAGTAAATGATGATGTCATCTTCTAAATTGGTGCTTTTTAATCTTGTGTATATGATGGATCCCTTTGGTAGTATGATGAAATCCATGGATCACTTCTTGGAATAATGCGTAAATAAAAAAAGGATTTCAAAGAAACCAATTACATGGAAAAAAATATCATTGAAATAAAGATCACAGATTCCATGTTAAGAATGCTCTAAATTCGTACTGGTGCTGCCAAAATGAATTATACCAGTTAAAATTTATTCTTTTTTTAAAAAATCCATTACTTCCATCTTAAATCAATATTGGGTATTGGTACCAAGGCAGAAGAATGGTAAGGGCTAAACAATGAGGATTAAGTGACTTGCCCAAGGTCACACAGGTGGGAAGTATCTGAGGCCAGATTTGAACAAAGGACCTCTGGTTCCCAATTGAATTTATTCTTGATACCAGCTCTTCTAGGGAGACCTGGTGGTGCCATTGAGCATATGGAACATAGAGCTTATAGAGTTTCTTTCCTCCAGATGCTGAGAATTTGGGAGAAAAAAAAATAAACCAACTCAAAACAGGTAAGCATACAGGCTATTATTGATGAGTACCCAGGGCTTTGGAAAGGAGCCACAAATAGCTTGTTCTGACCAAGGAGTGGCCATTCATGCCTAACACAAGACATAACTGCTGTATGATCCCAGACTTATTTAACCTGAGGAGGTCATCTAATAACTCACACCTTCCCTGTTCTGACAAGATAGCACTAAAATGCAAAATAGTACCAGATTAAAGGTCATTCATTTGGGGTTCTAGTTTTATGATAAAAAACTCTGTAGTAGTAGTAGTCTCTCGGTGATCGAGAATGATTATTGTCTTTGTGCAGTTTCATCTACGGTGTACCCTCATGTGGCTTTGGAGTCCAAAGGCTGAGGCGCACAGTTTGTGGCACATGGGGCATGGGACTCCATTTGTTATGGGAGGTGCGGGTGTGGCCTGGTGTCGGCATTCACGCGCAGTGGCAAGACATCGACGTCGCTCATCTTCAAAGGTGGTGGCAGCATGGTTAATGTGGGTTCACCACTGACAGAGGCAGCGAGTTCTAGTTGCTTTGGTGTAATGCCAGCCCACTTCAAGTGGGACGTTAGCTGATCCTTGAATCTTTTCTTTGGTCGGCCTTGTTTCCTGAGTCCAGCTGACAGCTCACCATAGAATACCTGTGTTGGTATTCGCTGTGGGTCCATGCGGATGACGTGTCCAGACCATCGTAGCTGGGTTTGGAGGACCAGGACTTCGATGCTGGTGGAGTTGGCTCTGTCGAGGACTTCCTGGTTGGTGATTCGGTCCTGCCATCGGATCCTCATGATTGACCGGAGAGAGCGTTGGTGGAATTGCTCCAGCTGTTTCATGTGCTTCCTGTACAGTGTCCATATCTCACAACCATACAGGAGCGAGCTGAGGACCACTGCATTATACACTTTGAGCTTCGTCGCAGTGCTTACACCTCTGTGTTGGAGGACTTTGGAGTGCAGCCACCCAAGTGCCTGGCTGGCCTTTTGGATCCTGGCATTGATCTCATGGTCTAGGGACCCGTCGTTGGCGATGGTGCTGCCCAAGTACTTGAAAGTGTTGACGTTAGAAAGCTGCGTGCCATCGACTGTAATGCACGGCTGGTTAGTTGGCCTCCGTGGTGCAGGTTGGAACAGCACCTCTGTTTTGCTGAGGCTGATAGTCAGGCTAAACAGTTTTGTTGAGGTGGAGAACCTGTCCACAATGGTTTGGAGATGATATTCTTGGTGGGCCATGAGAGCACAGTCATCTGCGAAGAGAGCTTCTAGGATGAGTCTCTCTGTTATCTTTGTTTTTGCAGTCAGGCGGCAAAGGTCAAATAGTGAGCCATCTAGTCGGTATTTGATGTAGACACCCAGGTCTAGATCCATCACAGCATGCCGTAATACTTGGGTGAAGTATAGGTTGAATAGCACTGGAGCGAGGACACAGCCTTGTTTCACGCCATTGGAGATGTTGAAGCGATCGGAAGTCTCTCCACCGGATAGGACTTCCCCTGTCATGTCGACATGAAAGAGCTGGATCAGTTTGACGAATTTTGCTGGGCAACTGAGCTTGCTGAGGATCACTCACAATGCATCCCTGTTCACTGTGTCAAACGCATTTGTCAGGTCTATGAAGACAATGTAGAGACTCAGGTTCTACTCAAGGCATTTTTCCTGCATTTGCCTCACCGTGAAGACCATGTCAATGGTGCTGTGATCTGGTCGGAAGCCACATTGTGATTCAGGCAGGTTCTGCTCTGAAATAGATGACAGTAGTCTGTTGAGTATAACACGGGCGAGGATCTTTCCAGCAATGGAGAGTAGTGAGATGCCTCTGTAGTTGTCACAGGCTGCTCGTGAGCCTTTGTTCTTGTATAGGACTATGATGGAGGCATCTCTGAGTTCTGGGGGCATGTCTTCCTCTTCCCATATGCTGGTCAGTAATATGTGGAATGCCTGGAGCGCCTTTCCATTTAAGGCCTTGTACACCTCAGCTGGGATCCCATCTTTACCGGGTGCCTTGCCTGCACTCATTTGTTTAATGGCTTTTTGGACTTCCTCTATTGAAGGAAGGACATCAAGTTGTTCAATGGTGTGGTTTTGGGGGATCTGGTCAAGGGCGCTTTGGTCGACTGAAGAGGGTCGGTTGAGAAGCTGACTGAAGTGTTCTTTCCACCTGTTGCTGATGCCTTTTTTATCTTTTATGAGAGTGTCACCGTCAGAGGATAGCAAGGGAGTGGTGGTGGGTTTTGATGGCCCATAGACAGTCTTGAGGGCACTGAAAAATTGTTTGTAGTTTTTCATATCAGCAAACCGCTGGATTTCTTCTGCTTTTTTTTCCCACCATCGGTCTTGCATCTTCCTGATCTCATGATGCTCTGTGGCTTGGAGAGACTTGAATCTGTCCTTTTTAGGAGCAGAGTTTGGGTTATTTTGCCACTCCATAAAGGCTTTGTTCTTCTTGCTCAATAGGTCTTCAATGGCAGTGTTGTTCTCCTCAAACCAGTCCTGGTGGTTGTGTTGTTTTGGGCCTAGGACTGCCTTTGATGTTTCCTTCACTGCGTCTCTGAACTGGTTCCAATTCTCGGTTGAGCTTCCAGTGAGTGGTCCTTTGGCAGACAGCTTGTTGTCCAGGCAGGACTAGAATGTTTGCAAATAAGATGGATCTCTAAGACGACCCATGTTGTAAAATGCGCGAACTGTCTGGGTGCGTTTTAGATGGCGAGGCACATTGCGCATTTGAAGAGTCACTCTAACCAATCGGTGGTCTGTCCAGCATTCAGCTCCTCTCATGGCTCTGGTGATCTTTACATCCTGGATGTCTCGCCGGCATACAATGATGTAGTCAATGAGATGCCACTGTTTTGATTTTGGGTGCATCTACGTTGTTTTATATTTGTTCGCCATTCTGAACACAGTGTTCGTGATGGTGAGTTCAAACTCTGAGCATTTGCTGAGTAGCAGTAGGCCATTGTTGTTCATTTTGCCCACGCCGTGTTTGCTGAGCACTCCTTTCCATCTTTCATGGTCCTGGCCAATGCAGGCGTTGAAGTCTCCCAGTAGTATCAGCTTGTCATTTGTTGGCACTGAGTGCAGGATGGCACTCAGGTCAGAGTAGAACTGCTCGATGGTCTCCTCTGTGCTGGTCAGTGTTGGGGCATATGCGCTGATGATTGTGGCATACCGGTCTTTGCTGAGAGGCAAATGGATCTTCATGAGCCTCTCGCTGATGCCCACAGGCAAGTCTGGCAGCTGTTTGAGCAAACTGGTCTTGATGGTCAGGCCAACACTGTGGATTCTGTCTTCATTTGAGGCTCTACCTTTCCAGAAGAAGGTGTATCCAGTGGTGGGTTCGCTGAGTGATCCCTCTTCTGGTAAGCGTGTTTCGCTTAAGGCTGCGATGTCGATGTTATATCGTGCCAGTTCTTTACCGATTAGAGCTGTTCTTCTCTCAGGTCTTGGGGTATTCTCTCTATCAAGTAATGTCCTGATGTTCCATGCTCCTAGTAGGAGTTTCTTTGTATTTTTTCTTTGATTTCGACCACTTAAAGGGGATGACCCGCCAGCTGCAGTGTGCTGACCGGGTGTTTGTAGGGCAGGCAATGTTTGGGACACCTTTTCTAGTCCCCTCCCTTGATTAGGGTGAGCAGTGCTGTCCTAGAGAGGGCTGCTCAGTTGCCCAGGATGCTGCCGAACGTCCCTGCTGCCCACAGGGCCGAGCGACCACTGGTCCGTGGGCCGCCTACTTGCAGGATCGTGACTACAGCTGCCAGTGGTCACCTCCACCTGTTGAGTCATCACTCCCCCATAGCCGCAGGTCTTGAAGAGGGTGGGCGGGGTTAGGATAGATGAGTGTGCACAAAGATACTTATGTGTGAAAGAGATTTAAGTGGAAAAGCCGATGCACAGAGACAGTCCCACTCTCTCGGCGTTGGAAGCCTGGGTCCAGTGGCACGAAAAATTGTTACGTCTGGAGACTTCCTCAGCTGCATTGGATGGCTGTGTTGTCCTTTGTGCTCCAACACGCCCTAAGCACTCCACAGTGCTTTGCTGCGTCGCCCTCTCAGCCGTTGAACCTTCTTGTTGGTTTCTTCTGTCTGTTCAGCCGAAGCAGTCTTCACATGCTGGGTGAGCAAAGCCCTAGTTCATCAGGGGTCGATGACCCGATGGTTACCCTCATAAGGTTTAGCTGGCCTGTTGAAGCCGTTGCCCAGGGTGTGGTCACTGCCACATGCTAGCAGCTACTAGGAGCCACAAGTGAGAGCTGGGTGTCAGGTGGGGGTCAGAGGCTGGAGAGCTGCCCTAGGACAGCACGACAAGCCCTCCATACCAGAGATACTACCCCTCCCTGAGCACTCCATACACCCCACTCTGTAATCTTTGGCAAAATACCAAAAACTTTCTGAGTCTAATCTCCTCATTTAGAATCTGAGGGATTTGAACTAGAATCAGGGATTCTTAGCCTATAAACTTACTATTATTATTTTTTGCTAACTATATTTCAATATAACTTTTTCTTTGGACTCTTGTGGTATTATTTTAAAAAGCATTTTAAAATATTATTTTGAGTAGGCTTGAGCAGGTTTCTCCAGGATGTCAAAGAAGTCCTTGACACAAAAATTATTACTCTTCAGCTGGAGTATATTCTCTGTGATTCTTCCTATCCTAAGATTTTTGTTATTCTCTAAATCTTCTCAGAAAAACATAACAAGGGCTTGAGATCTGACTAGCATTCTGAAATTTATTGTTCAGGGGGGATAAACATTCCTTCCCTGCCTTTCCAATATATAGAGCAGATAGGGGCTAAATCTATAAAAGAGTTATGCATAATAGCAGAGGTCCCCAGGAGCTAAATAAATTGTGCTTAGAGAAATTACTATAACCTGATGCTTTGAAATTAGGAAATAAATTAATTGGAAACCGAGGGGTTATCTATCACCTAGGGAATGGCTGAACAAGTTATGGTATATGGTTGTAATGGAATACTATTGTGCTGAAGTAACAAACAGGATGAGTTCAGAAAAACCTGGAAAGACTTCTATGAACTTAGAAAAACCTGGAAAGACTTCCATGGACTGATGCAAAGTGAAGTGAGAAGAATCAAGAGAACAGTGTATACAGTAATAGAAATATAAGATGATCAACTGTGAAGGACTAAACTATTATCAAGCAAGAAAGTTCCCAAGAGACGAAAAATGCTATCCACAATCAAAGAAGGAACTGTTGAAGTCAGAGAGGTGGAGGAAAAGAAAGAGGGAGAAAATATGAATCTAAAATTTTCAGAAAACATTTGTCAAAAGTTTCTACATGTAACTGAAAAGATTAATTAATTAATTTAAAAAAATTACAGATCCTGTGACCTTTTATCTGAATGGATTTTGTTCTATAACTTTTAAAAATAAACTTAAAACCATACACTAAGATTTTGGGAACATCCTGTAGACTAGAATTAGTTTCTTATGTATCTTGGATATCATAGCTTTAATGGAGATATCTGCTGCAAAAGTGGAGATTTTTGTGCAAAAATTTTTTAATTTTATGTAATCATAACTGTCCATTTTGTCTTCTGTGATCATCTTTATCTCTTGCTTGGCCATGAATCCTGCCACAACTCATAGCTGGGAAATGTATTTCCTTCCCTGTTCCTCTACTTTATTTATAATATGACTTTTATATCTAGTCCATCTATCCATTTGGAGTTTTTCTGGATACGTGATATGAGATGTTGGCCTAAACTCAATTTTTGCCAGATGCTTTTATTTATTTATTTGCTGATCAATGTGTCTTAACTCTAGCAGTTAAGGTATTTGGGTTTATCAAAGACTATGCTACTATGGTATTTTGCTTCTGAATATTGTATACTTAATCTGTTTCACTGACCAATTTTTCTTGCAGAGACTGCTAGATGGTATAGGGGTTGGAACACTGAACCTGGCTGCAGTATAGGTTTAAGTTAAAATTCTGCCTGAGACACTAGATGTATGAGCCTGAACTATTCATTTAATCTCTATCTGCCTCAGTTTACTCAACTGTAATATGAGAATAATAACACCCAGCTCCCAGGGTTATTGTGATAATAATTAGCATTTTGCAATTTACATTTGCAAACGAGATACCATTTTAAAGGAGCTTACTTTAGCCCCTAGCACATAGCAGGAACTTAATAAGTGCTCATTTCCTTCCTAGTATTATTTTAGCCAGTAATAAGTAGTTTTGATGATTATTGCTTTGTAGTATAGTTGAACAATAGTGTAGCTCTCATACTGCTGGTTCCTATTGATTGCCATTTTTTTATTATTTACTTTGAATTCTTTATCTTTTGTTTCTCCAGGTGAATTTTGTTGTTTTTTTCCCCAATTCTAATAAATAATTTTTATAAATCTGGTTGATTAGATACTGACAATTATTTAGGTAGTCTTGTCATTTTTAACATATGGGCACATCCTGACTATGAACAACTAATATTTCTATAATTATTTGATTCTGTCTTATTCTCTAAAGAGTGCTTTGTGGTTGTATGCACATAGTTCTTGTATATAAAAATATCTTATACTGCCCTATTTATTTTTAATGCAACTTCTGTTCTTGTTGGTTTTTTTGATAGAATAGAGAAAAGCTGATGACTTATGTGTGTTTATTTTATATTTTGCTTTTTTATTGAATTTATTAATTTTTCAAATGATTTTAATTGAACCTTTAGGATTCTTTAGGTAGGCCATCATATGATCTACAAAGAGCATTAATTTTATTTTATGATTTTCTTCTTTGTCTATACTTATTCCCTCAATTTCTTTTTCCTATTTAGCTCTGTCATTTAAGTTAAATAATTTATCCCCTCTAATCCTAACTTTTTGCATCTGCAAAATGGGAATAATAACCCTGTTTCACAAAGTCATTATTAGTGTACTGAAATCATTCTCAAGCCGCAATCATTCCCAAATTCACCCAATACCTGACAGCAGTAGTTTCCATCACCAAAACTACGATCAAGGTTTGTAATGAATATGATCTTCTATAGAATCATACAATCACAATAAGATAAAGAATTTCCCTTGTTGGATTTATAAGTCATTTAAAAAATTTTAAACTCTTACCTTTCATCTTAGAAGCAATACTATGTATGGGTTCCAAGGTAGAAGAGCAATAAGGGCTAGGCAATGGAGGTTAAGTAACTTTCCCAGAGTCACACAGCTAGGAAGTGTCTGGGGTCAAATTTGAATCCAAGACCTCCTATCTCTGGGCTTGATTCTCTATCCATTGAACCACCTAGCTGTCATCAGTCATTGTTAATAAAAAAAAAAAACCACACACATCCATTCTATAAGAACTGGAAAGACCTACATGAAGTAATGCAGAATGAAATAAGCAGAACCAGGAGATCATTATACACAGAAACTGTAACATAGTGGGATGATCACATATAATTGACTTTGCTATTAATAGCAATGCAATGATCTAGGACAATCCCAAAGGATTTGTTAGAAAGAATACTATCCACATCTAGAGAAAGAGTAGAAATCCAGAAGAAAACACATGATTTGTCACTGGTTTATATGGGTATGTGATTTGGGATTTTGGTTTTAAAGGATTACTCTATAACAAAAATGAATAATATTGACATGGGTTCAAGTGACAATATATGTATAATCCAGTGGAATTGCTTGTCAACCCTGGGAGGGGGGAAGGATAGAAGGATGAGGGAAGGTATAAAACATGAATCATGGAATAATGGAAATTTTTTTAAAATAAAAAATTTAATAAGAGAAAAAATAAAAACCAAACAAAACAAATAAACAAAGACTGCCTTGCTTGCTCTATAGGGTGCCTGAGACTCCAATGTGATGATTGGTTTTCATCTCTGAATCTATGATTGTTCTGATTCTGAGGAGTAGGTATCTATTTTACAGAAATGGAGGTAGACAAGGACACACAGACACATACATAAGCTATGTCTAATCTCTGACTCTTTCCTTTTCCCCATTTCCTCTTACCCTTTTCTAAACTCCCATAATTACCTATTACTTTACTTCTTATCCACCCAGCTTTTGCCATCCCAGCAGAGGTCATTAATGAGTGAGTGGCATGGAACATGAATAGCTTTGACTTTGTATTTATGTTAGTATCACAGATTTAACCCAATGAACTAGACTTTTGTTTAGCTGATCATCTAACAAAACATTTCTTCAGCTTGAATTTGTTGTGCTCAAAAATAAAAAGCCAAGTGAGTGTAAGTCCATTAAGGGACAGAATAAAGAAATGCTATATTAATTAATTAATTAATGCAAAGGTAATTGGAGTAGTGGAAGAGAAGAAAATATATTCCTAACATTTGAAAATATTCAAGGGAATTTGAACTCTGAAGGTATATTTTGGTTATGAGCTACTTTTATACATCATCATTACTAGACCTTAGTGATCCATTAGAATTGAATCTCTCGAGAACTGTCTAGTTACATCCTCCCCTGAGACTTGTAGGGGTAGCCCTGAGGGGAAGTTTTCCTAATGCTATAGTCTCAAGTCCTCATTTAGGTGTATTCTATTCTATATCAGTTACTAGTAAATATTTCCACAATCAATGGATTGAGCCAGTGATTAATGCTCTAGTAGCATTTTGACCAATTAACATCAAGACATTTATCAATACATGGGACAGAAATGAGTGTGCTATTCTTAAAATGAGCATTCAGCTTATGAAAGCTGGTTTGTTACATTTTTGTTGATTGAGAACTCTAGTACAGGCTTGGGAGAAAAACTGATGAAGGACAGAAGGGGCAATGAACAGCTTGGTTGCTTCCCTTGCCTCACCTGAGTTGGGTTGGAAGTTCAGGTATTTTGATTTATAGGTCAAAGCCTGGTGCAGAGGGCCTGATAGGGAGGGGGTGGGGAGACTTGTGTATATATTGCCTGCTGACTGCCTAGTTAGTTGGCACATCTTAGTCCATCATTTTAGTGCTCTCTTTCATGAAGGGGAATAAACAACTTCCTCTTTTTACTTCTACCTTCTGACTCTGATTTTGTTTATTTGAGTGAGTGGGACACTTGTAATCAATTCTTATCCTACACAATCACAAAGTTTTAGTAAGAACAGAATTTATAAAGCATTTTCCCCAATACCAATGAGGTACATTCTTCCCCTCCATCACCTCAATTCCTAGAAAGGGTGGACTCCGCTTAGAGCATTTGATGTATCAAGATCACTTTTGAATGTGGCATGGATGCTGACTGAATTGCTCCCTTTCTGCAACAGGATATGGCATCTTAGCACTAATCCACTACTGGACAGGGAAAAGCAGATTTCTGTGATTGATTGCTGACCAACTCTATCCAGTGCAGTCTCTTATTGCTGGACCTCTTTTCCCCTGACCTCTTAAAGTCTCAAATCTCAAAAGGTCCTATTTTAAAGGACAGAAGACACAAATAGAAGGCATACACTAGCATAGGAAGCCATCTGCTCATTGGTTTCATGATGGCATTTGTAGGTAAAAGTGGACCCAAGGTACCACCTTTTCCAGAAGGACCACAGTAGAGAGAAAAATTGATTTGGCAAGTTAGTGCCTTATGTATGCACAACCAGTACCAGTTCAGCAGCCAGTCAAGATGCACCTGTTAGCAACACAGTTATCAGACAGAAAAGAGACATAGAATAGCTAAAGTGGGCAGCAGAGCTCTCCATATGCATGTCCCAAACCAGGCTCGCCAAACATCCACAAGTCCTTTCACAATATTCCCAGGGCTAAGCTCTGATTGGCCAGTCCTTTGTTATACAATTACATTTATTACATTTTGTTATATATTACATTTGTTACATATTTCACATTTATATAGTACTTTAAGATAAAAAAAAAAACACTACCAATTTCCTTACAGCAACCCTGTAAAGTATGTAGCATAAATTTATTATCCCTGTTTTACTGATGGAAAAACACTTATTCAGAAAATGACACTGACTCACTAACAAAACTATTAAGTGTAGAACTGGAACTCAACCCAAGGTCATTTGGAACCAAAAAGAGCATCCTTGAAAAGGACTGGGTCAAGAAGAAACTGTATTGGAAATAGAGTCAAGAGAGAGTTGAATTTGAATCTTGCCTTTGCCATTTAATAACTGTGTGACAATGGAGAAGTCACCTCACTAATTTAGAATGATTAAAAATGACTAATTAATAAATGCCAAGCTTTATTTTTCAGTTATTGGACATGGGGGTATATAGTTTTATAAACCTTAAAGAACTGTAGAATATTTTATAAATTGTTTTCAGTTCACTTTCCTAATTAATATTGAGTTGGAATGTTGATATCTCACAGTGCTTCCTGCAATTCATTTCTTTTTTTTAAGCAACAGGGTTTAAGTGACTTGTCCAGTGTCATACACAGCTAGGAAGTGTCTGAGGTCATATTTGAGCCCAGGCCTGGTGCTCTATCTGGTGTACTTCCTAGATGCCCCCACAATACATTTTTTAATCATTCTATACATTTGACCAAATTCTAACATGGTTATGTGTATATATGGCTTATTCCTATACCAATCTTTTAGCTTTTTGAAGGGTAGGACTTTGTTTTGCTTTATGAACCAATCAATTAGTATTTGTTAAGCACCTACTATGTGCCAGATAGTGTGATAGGTGCTGGAAATAAAAATATAATGAAATATCTTCTGCCCTCCACAAATAGTAAATATAAAGTAATTAAAAGAGAAAAATATTGAAATCTGGAAGGATAAGAAAAAAGTCTCATTTGAAGATTTAGCTTGATCTTTGAAGAAACTAGGAATTCTAAAAGACTAGGTAAGGAAGAGGTAAGGAAGAATAACATGTCCCTGATACCTTACCCTCTCTCTTCACCTCTACCTTTTAGAATTCTTTCTTTCTTTCTTTCTTTCTTTCTTTCTTTCTTTCTTTCTTTCTTTCTTTCTTTCTTTCTTTCTTTCTTTCTTTCTTTCTTTCTTTCTTTCTTTCTTTCTTTCTTTCTTTCTCTCTTTCTCTCTTTCTCTCTTTCTCTCTTTCTCTCTCTCTTTCTCTCTTTCTCTCTTTCTCTCTTTCTCTCTTTCTCTCTTTCTCTCTTTCTCTCTTTCTCTCTTTCTCTCTTTCTTTCTTCTTCTCTCTTTCTCTCTCTCTCTCTCTCTCTCTCTCTCTCTCTCTCTCTCTCTCTCTCTCTCTCTCTCTCTCTCTCTCTCATTTTTCCTAACTCTTATCTTCTGTCTTAGAGTCAATCCTAAGTATTGGTTCCAAGGTAGAAGAGTGGTAATGGCTAGGCAATTTGAATTAGGTGTCCAGGATCAGAGCTCAGAAGTACCTGAGGTTAGATTTGAACACAGGACCTCCCACCTCCTTGTCTGGCTCTCTCTCCACTGGGTCACCTAACTGCCCTTAAATTCCTAGTTTCTTTAAAGTTCTGGTTAAGGACAGCCTTCTATCTGAAGCTGCCCCACCTCCCCAATATATTATTTATTTTCAACATTTTTTTCTTTCTAAATTTTGAGTTCCAAATTCTTTCCCTTCCTCCTTTTCTCTCCCCTGCTTACTTTGAAGACAAGCAAAATGACATCAATTATACATGTTTTGAAATGATGCAAAACATATTTCTATAATAGTCATATTGCATGAAATAAAGCATATTTACTTCATTTTTATAGCTTCCTTCATTTTATACCTTACTTCATTTTGAAGCACATTTATATTCATATACTTCAATTTGCATTCAGAATTCATCAATTCTCTCTAGAGGTGGAAGGCATTTTTCATGAAGCTTTTCTTGATCCCCTTAGGTATCAATGCTTCTCTATCCAATTCTTTTTTAATATATTTTGTATAGACTTATATGTCTATAGTACTGACCTCTTCTAATATACTGGAGAAATAATTTTATTGTCTTTGTTCCCCTGGCATCTAACATGGTGCCTGATTCCTAACAGAAGACTTCCTAACAGAGTCTTAATAAACAACAGAGACTTAATAAATACTTTCTTATAGCTTGATTAGTTGGTTTCCTTTGAAACCCTTTCATTTCGTCTTAGAACCAATATTGGTTCTAAAGCAGAAGAGTGTAAGGGCTAGATGATGGGGGTTAAGTGACTTGTTCAGGGTCACACAGGTAGCAAGTCTTTAAGGTCGTATTTGAACCCAGGACCTCCTGTCCCTGAGCCTGGTTCTCAATCTACTAAGCCACCTAGCTGCCACCATTTTTACAAACTTCTTCAGGTTTTTAAAAATCATAGCAAGCCCTTGATATTTGTTGAATTTTATTAATATTTGCTAGGTTGCAATCAAATATTAATACAATTCATAGATATAAAAATGAACTTATAAATTTAAAAGTTGTTGCCTCTTTCATTTTTTTTTACTTGTTTGATTCAACAAAATACTCTCAATCAAGGGAATATATGCTATTTTTTCAGAGATGTGAAATTGATGGTTCCAGGGAAAGTTTTCTTCTATTTCTTTATTTTCCATAAACAATTCTCTATTTTTAATTCATGCATTTTTGCATTCTTTTCAACATGTCACTTTAGGATAGCAATGTGATTATGGCCTGTCAAAAGAGAAATAATTGTGAGGCAGTAAAGAAAAAAAAAACAGGAAAAAATCAACACTCAATGCAGATTCCAAGTCTGTACACTTAAATATATGAATTTAGGTCAATGATGCACCAGGAGATTTTGTTGCAGAGAGATAGAACCTGCCTTGATTTGAACTCAACAGTGTTCAATGACCCAGGCTAAATAAAAGAAGGAGCAAAGGAGAGAGAAGTACCATTGGCCAAACAAAATCTGGCCATTTTTCTAGGGGACACCTAGTGCTGATTGAAGGACCATAGGCAGAAGGTGGCAAGGGATCATGACCAGAAACAAAAGCCGGGTCTGGGAAGAAAGTAGAAATGGGCTGCTGGGATTAATAGTGGGCATAAGAGTGGACATAAGAGAGTGTACAACACATACAAGATTCAGAATTTTCTGTCCTTATTTTCTTGTTGGTACATTCATGGTTTTTGAAGCCCACTCTACTTCCCCATTTTCTCTAAATTAATTGTACCTATAAAACTCATCACCACTGTGGATAGAATTCTCTAATGAGCTATCCCTAAAAACCGAGTGCTGTTATTCAGTCATTTTTAGTTACATCCAGCTTTTCATGCCCCTATTTGGGATTTTCTTGGCAAAGATACTAGAGTAGTTTGCCATTTCCTTTTCCAGCTCATTTTAAAGCTGAGGAAACTGAGGTAAACAGGATAAAGTGATTTGTCCAGGGCCACCCAGTTAGTAAATGTCTGTGGCTGTATTTGAACTCAGAATTTGACTTTGATTTGAAGACTGGTGTTTCCTTGAGTTCTTTGTCAACTCTGTATTTATTCTAATTAGTTTTTCATAAATGTTTATAATTTTAATGCTTCTCAAATTAATGTTTCTAGTCCTATCAGTTCTCTTACATGATCTAATTGTGTTATTATTATTATTACTTTCCTGACAACTTCTATTTTCCAACCAAGTTTGCCTTCTTGCTATCCATGATGTTCCATCTTTAATATCTAAGGCTTTGCACTAGCTGTCCCTCATACCTGGAATGCTTTCCATTCTCAAGAGCCCATCCTGTTTCCTAATCCTCTCAAGTATTAATGTTCTTGGCACCATTAGTCCCTATGATTTTGTATTTATTTTATATATATATATATATATATTTTAATAATTTTTTAAACATTTACCACCTGCTTTAGAATGAATGCTATATATTGTTTCCAAGGCAAAGGGATTAGGCAATGGGGGTTAAGTGACTTGCCCAGGATCACATACATAGCTAGTAAACATCTGAAGCCATATTTGAACTCGGGACCTTTTGTCTCTACTCCTGGCTCTCAATCTTGAGTTCAAATCTGGCTTTGGACACTTCCTAAATGTGTGACTCTGGGCAAATCACTTAACCCTGTTTACCTCAGTTTCCTCATCTGTAAAAATGAGCTGGAGAAGGAAATGGTAAGCCACTCCATTATCTTTGCCAAGAAAACTCCTAATGGGGTCATGAAGAATTGGGCACATCTGAACAACTACATTTGCATGTCTTATGGCTTGTACTTACTATAGATCTTCCAAAATGATGCATTTATTCAAAGAATGGCCAGAAAGGAGCCTCAGACTTTCTCTTAGAATCCATCCCATGGTTACTTTTGGTGGAGCACATAGTTTAGTATGTTATAACAGAGATCATCCTCATCTTAAGGTCAGGAAAGACTTTTTCTAATCTAAATGCCCTTTGTTTTTTCAACCTATCCTCCTACTATAAGTATTCAAGGTCCCTCACTGTAACAAATATCTCTAACGTCTTTAAGCCCTCTTCATATGGTGCAGTAGTCAAGTCCCGGTTGCTTCCTCAACACTGTCCTTTTTTCGAATGTGGTACTCAGAACTAAACGTGGAACATTAAATGTCATTTGACCAGGCAAAATCTGGTAGGACTATTAGTTGTTCATTCCCAAACTTTCGGCTTCTTCACACTAAGATCTTGAGTATATCCTACTTATTAGCCTTATTTTGTGAATTTGTTTATCAACATCTAAAGCTGTGGGTTTTATTACTAGATCCTTCATAGTTTGTTTTTTCCCCTGCAAATTTCTGGATATCTAGATTGCTATTCTTTCTATGTTATAACTATCCTTTACATTGAAAGTTCTCAAAGTGTGATCTAGAACCCTTGGTGATCACTTAGATTTCTTTAGGCTTTGAGTTTGAGACTATTTTCATAATAATACCAAGATTTTACATTTTCTAATATAATAAATATTGATAGAAATCACACATAAATGAAAGATTTTTGCAGGATTCTCAATAATTTTTAAGAGTATAAAGGCATTCTGAGACCAAAAAGTTTGAGAATGGCTGCTCTAAATTACGTTGCTCAGTGAATATAGGAATGCAGTTTCCCTCCTCCCTCTTCTTTTCCAATTTAAAGCCCTTTTGATTAGATTTAAAAGTCTCTAGGCAAATGCTTCCTTACTAGCCTTCCTTAAGTATAATCCTTCCCTGGCAAAGCATCTTTTATTCGTAAATTTTTTCCATGTTGTATGTGAGGTAGTAGCTTTCCCAAAGGGTCATGATGGAAGGTAACAAGTGAAAAAAGGCATGTAAAGTGCTTTGCACTGCTCAAAGCACTATATAAATGTCAGCTACTTTCTTCATGATTAGTATCATGATTGCTGCAAAAGTAATAGACCAACTGTCCTAGACATAATCTCATTGATTATGGTTCATTAACCTTCATGAAGTGAGATCAATTGTACCCATAACCCGGAAAATCACATGGAACACAGTCTAAACTCTTCTGAAGCTGATTTTCTGTCCTAATTTGGCTAAAGGGTGACTGACCTCATCATTGGAAGATCTCTTTTTTATCCTACCTCAAATCTTCTTTCAGCTTCTCTTAGAAAAGTATGGGGTAGGGGCAGCTAGGTAGGTGACTCAGTGGATAGAGAATCAGGTCTAGAGGAGGGAGGTCCAAATCTGGCCTTAGATACTCTCTAGCTGTGTGATTCTGAGCAAGTCACTTAAACCCCATTGCCTCATGCTTATGGCTCTTCTGCTTTTGTACCGGTATCTAGTATCAATTCTAAGATGGATGGTAAGGGCTTAAAAAGAAAACAAAAAAAGTATGGGACAAATATATGCAAAAATATTTAGAGCAGCACTTTTTGTGGTAGCAGAAAGCTGGAAAAAATGCAGATGCCCATTGATTGGGGAATGGATAAAGAAGTTGTAGTATTTGAATTTAATGGAATACTGCGGGGCCAGATGAAACAATGAATGTGAAGAGATATGTGAAGACATATAAGCTGATTAGAATAAAGTAAGCAGAACCAGGAAAATTATACTCATGACTACAAAAATGTAACTAAAAAAACATTCAAATAAAATTGAATCTTGTAATTATAATAATCAAACTTGGTGCCAGAGAAGAGTTGACAAAAATGCACTGCCCTTCCTTCATATAAAAGTGGGGAAATAAGAAGGTGGAATCTTACCTATATTTTCATATATGGTTGAAGTGTTTTTTCGATGTGCTATTTTTTTCTTTTTCTATTACTGTTACAAGAAAAGGCTTACTAGACAGTGACCTAAAACAATGAACAAGATATAAAAATAAAATGCATTGGTTAAAAAAATTATCTTTCTACAAATATGTGATTCTCCCGTTTTCTCTCATGAAATATGAAGGTACTATTAAAAATAAAAAATGAAGCTAGAAAAAACAAGCCAGCAACCACCATGGATCAGTGACAAATATTTATTTATTTTTAAATAATGTCTTAGAAGTCAGTTACAAGACAAAAAAATCAGTAAGGGCCAGGCAGTGGGGGTTATGTGACTTGCCAAGGGTATTACAACTAGAAAATGTCTGAGGTCAAATTTGAACTTCTACCTCTCTAAACCCTGAGCCACCAAGCTGCTAATGTGATAGATATTTAAATTAACTTTGACTTCCCAGGATAATTTAATATTTATTAAGATGGATTGTTAGGGGACAGTTGATCGCTTTCCAGCAGGGATTCTAAGATTTTGTCGTTTTGCTCTCCCATATACAAATGCTTTCTAATCAGAAGAAACACTTGGCCTTTTGTTTGTATTATTCCAAATTAAGTAAGTATTTTAATGTGTTGCAATGCTTTAATAGTTATAATGTCAGATTCTGAGTATTTCTTGGCACATTAACTTTTATTGCTATTTTGTAAATATGCTTATCAAAAGCAGAAGTACCAGGAATTTTGTTTTGTTTTTGTAAAACCAAGTTTGCTCTAAGGTTCTGGTATTCAAATATTCACATAGAGCTGGAGAGTCAACCCATTTTCTTGCTCCATTTTCTTGCTCCCAGTCTAAACACAGGGAGAAACTAAGCTTCATTAAATATGTGATGCAAACATAGGTAGCTTTCTCTTCTCTTGAGGTCTTTAAACATGGGATAGATGACTACTGGTTGGGTATGGGGTAGAGAGGATGTGGATTGGACTAGATGGTTCCTAAGGTACCTTCCAACTCTGAATTTCTGTGATATATGCATCACACTCTCACTTTCACTCACAGATTGGGTGACAAGTAAATGATTGCTATTTCCAAGAAATTCTAGGGTACTCCGTGGACAATTACTCCTAAAATTATACCTCATGAGACTACACTAGTTGTTTTTTTTTAAACCCTTACCTTCTGTCTTGGAGTCAATACTGTCTATTGGCTCCAAGGCAGAAGAGTGGTAAGGGCTAGGCAATGGGAGTCAAGTGACTTGCCCAGGGTCACACAGCTAGGAAGTGGCTGAGGCCAGATTTGAACCTAGGACCTCCTGTCTCTAGGCCCGGCTCTCAATCCACTGAGCTACCCAGCTGCCCCTCTGAGACTACACTAATATGCTTTCCTTTAGCAATCATCCAGTAGACACAATTAGAAAAGTAAAATGAGATAATATATTGGTAATTCCTCTCTCACTTTTGGATCTTCATCTCCTCAATGGAGAATGGACAAACTTTGAAGGAACCCCAAAAGACATGACATTTCTTGACCAAGAATAAGGTGATAGGGAAAAATTCAAAGAAACAGGGAGAAAGCAAAAATAAGATGGAAACATGGCAGACAAAAACAATTCTTTGTTCTTAGAATTGTCATCAGTTCTCAAGCTTTACCCCAAGAGATAAGCTGAATGGCATTTGGCAATTTAGTTCCCATAATTCCCCATCTCTACAGGAAAAGTCATTAGGGTAACTATTAAACCAATTGAACTATTATATTAAAATATAAATTATATTATATTTTTCCTGAAATTCTAGGGTTCTGAGGGAACCTATGCTGGGGAAGCCTAGGTCTAGGAGAAGCTATAGAATTGTTGTTCTTTAATGTATTTTTTAAAAAACATTTACCTTCTGTCTTAGAGTCAATACTGTGTATTGGTTATAAGGCAGAGAAGAAGTAAGGGCTAGATGATGGGGAATGAAGTGACTTTCCCAGGTCACTGGGAAGCTAGGAAGTGTCTGAGGGCAGATTTGAACCTGGAGCCTCCTATCTATATGCCTGGCTTTCAATCCACTGAGCCATTTGGCTGCCTCCTTAATGTATTGTTTTTATTCCTTTTATAGCTTCTGTGCAAACAATAAAACACTGTATAGAGTTCTAAGATGGAAGGAAAGGATTAAACAAAAAAGAATCATTGCAAATCATATGACGAACAAAATAGCAAAGTAAGAGGCACATTTTCTCAATTCTTCTTTGAGGCCAAACTGGATCATGATTACATAAATTTTCATTTCATTTATTGTTGCTTTATGATATACTATTCATTGTGGGTACTGTTTTTCTAGTTTTGCTTACTCTTTTTGCATCATTTCACAGAAATGTTCTGGTGCTTCTCTGAATTCTTTACATTCATTGTTTCCGCTGGCACTGTGATTATAATAGCTAACATGTACAAGATATTTCCATTACATTTGTGTAACAAAATTTCCTTAGCCATTCTCCAATCAATGGTCTTTTACTTTGTTTCTATTTGTTTGCTATTAAGGAGAATACTGCTCTGAATATTTTGGTCTATATAAGACAATTCTTTCTTTTTGTTTAAATTAAATTAATTTATTTATTTAGAATATTTTCCATGGTTACATGATTCATGATCTTTCCCACCCCTCTTCCCTCCCACTTCCTGGAGCTGACAAGCAATTCCACTGTGTTATACATGTATCATTGTTCCAAACCCATTTCTGTGTTATTCATATTTGCAATCTTTTAAAGTGAAAACTCCAATCACTTATGGGACATTTCTCTCTGTCCTGACTTCCTGTGGAGTGTAATACTAGCAACTGATTCTCCAGGTCCAAAGGGTACACTTAATTAATTTATTTATTTTGCAGACAGTCATTTTGCTTGACTATCATTATTCTTTTTAAACATTTTTTAAAAATTTAAGTTAATTTATTTAGTCAATTTAGAACATTATTCCTTGGTTACATGAATTATATTATTTCCCTCCTGCCCCTCCCCCCACAGTTCCCTCAGCCTATGCGCAATTTCATTGGGTATTAGTGTGTCCTTGATGGAAACCTATTTCCATGTTGTTGGTGTTTGCATTAGCATGTTCATTTAGAGTCTACACCCCCAACCATATCCCTTTGACCCATGAATTCAAGCAGTTGTTTTTCTTCTGTGTTTCTACTCCCACAGTTTTTCCTCTGAATGTGGATAGTGTTTTTTCTCCTATATCCCTCCAAGTTGTTCAGGGTCATTGCATTGCCACTAATGGAGAAGTCCATTACATTCGATTGTACCACAGTGTATCAGTCTCTGTGTACAATGTTCTCCTGGTTCTGCTCCTCTCGCTCTGCATCACTTCTGGAGGTTGTTCCAGTCTCCATGGAATTCCTCCACTTTATTATTCCTTTTAGCACAATAGTATTCCATCACCAACATATACCACAATTTGTTCATCCATTCCCCAATTGATGGGCATCCCCTCATTTTCCAGTTTTTGGCCACCACAAAGAGCGCAGCTATGAATATTCTTGTACAAGTCTTTTTCCTTATTATCTCTTTGGGGGTACAAACCCAGCAGTGCTATGGCTGGATCAAAGGGTAGGCAGTCTTTTAGCACCCCAAAAGGATACATTTTAGTAACTTGTAAAACACAAATTCTTGTGGAATATTTGCTGCAAGTTGAAGGCAAGAGGTTCAGACCAAAAAAAAGGCAGATTTGGGAAGTGAACAGTAGTTAAGAAAATGGGATTGGGATTTACATATCTGGACCTTAGCTTAAAATTTTGGATTGACAGGAAAAAACCTAGATAAAGAAATTAGAAGTGAAATTCATCTGGCAAGGGATATTAAGAATCTATTTTCCTGGAGTTTTGTAAATCAAATCAAAAGGGGCTTTAAACAGAAAAAGACAGAGGGAGAAAATACTTAATATAATCTTCAAGCAAGAAACTGTAGAAAATAACTACAATAAAGAAAGAATATATAGACTAGTTAAACTAATATATAATTCCACCAATGCTGTATTATTTTTTGTCTTCCCAAAGCCAATGCTATTTCTATTTTTTGTCATTTTCACCAATACTGTAGTTGTGAAGTGAAACCTAAGAACAGTTTTTTATTTCTCTTATTATTAATTTTAGATAGTTTTTAATATGACCCAATAGTTTTCAATTATTCTTTTGAAAATTGTTTATTCATATCTTTGACCACTAATCCAATGGAAAATTACTCTTGGTCTTATATATAAAGATGGATATAAATAGATAGGCATCTATTTATCTAGATATCTGTGTGTGAGTGTGTGTGTGTGTGTGTGTAAATTGAATACTATATATCTATGACCTAGTTTAGCCTCAGAGAAGAATTGAGAAAACATGCCTCTTTTTGCTATTTTGTTAGGCCCATGATCTGCCCTAATTCTTTTTATCAGTATAAATAAAATAATCCCTATCCTCTACAAATTTGGCTTTTCTAAACTATCTCACATAATTTTTTTAAATTTAGGCCTTTATTGTTTACAATGCACATTCCTCCAAAATTATCTATATAAATGTGTGCATATATATATAAATATCTTAGACATAAGATATATCTTATAGATATTTGATGCAAAATTTTCCTCACATAGCAGCTTTTCTTTTTATCTTACTGTCATTGATTTTGCTTATTTTGTTTTAATATTTTATCATGTTTATCTTTTCGATTTCATGTAACTGAAGTAATTTCATTCTTTGTGATTGCTTCTATCCTTATTTTGGTTAGACTAAATGTGTCTTTTAAAAATCCATATTGATAAATTCTCTGTGCCTCCATATCAGTTGTTTAAATGACTCCTTCTATTCCTGTAATCATCAGAATTGTTTCTCTTTGTGTCTTCAGAATGCAGTTCTTGAGAATTTCTCAAATCTTTTTGGCTGATTTCCTTTGTAAAATTTCAGTCTACAGGATTCTGCCTGTTTTTTTCTGAATACTTTGAAATCTGTTCTTCAAAAATATCCTCTGAATGTCACATTATTTCCAACTGTCGCATCATCTATCAGAATTTTAAACTGATATGGTTCCTGGATTTTCTCACATTGATATATCTGCTTTAACTACATTGCCACCTTGCCCTAGCTCTTTTCATTTTTTTATTGAATAAGGCCTGCCCTGGCCTGCCCTCCCAGAGCATTATTCAAGTCATAGGTCTCATCTCTTCCAGTCTTAGTAATATGTATGAAGGTCATGCATGACCTTTTTGTATCAGTGCCTCCATTTCACCTTACTAGTTACCTGATGCATTTCTATATAGATATTTGAGGTCATGGAGTTTAATGATCATTCTGTTCTCAGATTTCATGCAAATTTGGTGCAATTCTACTCCTTTCCTCCCTTCTTTATTTTAGTTATTTCCTACAATTTCTAAATCAATAGTTATATGTAAATATTTTCTCCTTTTCCCTAACTGTTTCTGTTTAAAATCCCTTTTGATTAAATTTACCAGACACCAGGCAAATACATTCCTACCAGCCTTTGTCAGGTGAATTTAATAACTAACTTCTTCATTTTGGTTCCTTCCTATCATTCCAAAATGTTAAATTAGGGTACAGAAATGTAAATCTCATTCTCAATCCCATTTTCTTAGCTACATTCCAACTTCCCAAATCTGTTTTTTCCCCTCAAGCCCTTGTCTTCAACTTGCCACAATTAAATAATACATAAACATTTTTTAAACAATCAGCTAGAATTTATTGTTTGCTACCTTAATGCTTTGCATTAGTCTCTGAGGATATAGAGATAAAAAATTAAATCATCCCTTCACACAAAGATCTTCTATTCGGTCAGGGTAGACAGTATGCACATATATAATTATACATAAAATAAATATATTCCAAAAGTTATACTGGACACCATCAATGGGATAGATGTGGTGGAGGGAAGAGATGGTTTGGGGTCAGCCAAGTAGAAGGTGACATCTAAGCTTAATTTAGAAGGTGGAGGGACTGAAAAGGCAGAAAGGGTGCATTACAGGCATAGGAGACAGTCTTTACAAAGGCAAGGATATGGAAAATGGAATGTCACATAGGAGGAAGAGCAAGAAACTCTTTTTGATCATATTGTCCAGGGTATGAAGCCGGTAATATATAATACACTTGGAAAGAAGGGTTGGAGCCAGAGAGTGGAGCCCTTCAAATGTCTACTGGGTATTTTGCATTTGACTCTAGAGGTAATAGGGAACCACTTGAGTTTATTGAGCAGTTTAGTGACATGATCAGACTTGTGCTTAAGTAATATCATTTTGGCAGCCATGTGGAGGTTGAATTAGGAAGAGGAGATGCTTGAGGCAGGGAGACCAGTTAGGAGGTTATTGTTAGTCTAGGTCACAAGGTAATTAAAGTCTTAACTACTGTTATGGCCATGTAATAGATGCAAAGGGTGTTATGGAAGAGGAATCAACAAGATTTGTCAACTGACCAGATATGTGGGATAAAGGAAAGCAAGGAGATGGGTATGACTCTAGAAATATGAACCCAGGAGACTGGAAGGATGGTGAGACCCTTGATAGAAATAGGGAATTTTGAAATAAGAGTGAGTCTAGGAGAAAATATAATGAGTTCTGTTTTGGATATATTGATATATTTGACATACAACTCAAGTCGTCCAATAGGCAGATAGTGTTGCAGAACTTGAGCCCAAGAGATTAGGACCAAAATATGTATATAAATCCAATCTCTTAGGAGTGAGATTAGGACTAGCTGAATAGAACTGAGAGAAAAGAGAACATGGGAGCTGATGTCACCACTAGATTGAGTGAGGAATGAGGCGAAATGACATATAGCCTTGATATATAACCACAGTATGGGTTTGGAAAATGGATGATGATCTATCAAAGGAGACTAAGAAGGAATAGTCAGAAGGGTGGAAGAAGAATAAATAAGAGTTGCAGGAAAACCTAGAAAGGAGAGATTATCCAGTTGTTGTCAGTACTGTCAAAGGCAAAGAAGTTTTTTTTTAAAAAGGATATGAACTGAGAAAAGACCATAGAATTGGCTAAGACATCAATCGTGACTTTAGAGAGAACAATTTCAATTGAATGATGATGTTGGAAGCCACATTTCAAAGATTTGAGAAGTAAATGAGGAAGTGGAGGCAATGTAATTCTAGGATTTTGCTTGTGAAAGAAACAACATAGATGCCAACCTGAGAGGATGATAGACAGAAGTGGATGGTTTTTAAATATGAGAGCTCTGCATTTTTTTGTAGACAACTCAGCATGAACCAGTAGATGGGAGAAGACTGAAGATTAAAGGGGGTAGTGGGGATTGTGGGAAAATTCTTCTGGAGCAGACAAGAGGGGTTGGAATTAAGGATACAAATAGAGAGGCAGGCCTGAAGGAGACAAACCACCTCATCACCAGAGACTAGAATAAAAAAGGGGAAAATAGACAATGATATTGAGTTGTTTCAATATGTAGAGCAGGAAAGAAGAGAGAACTCATGGAGAATAACTGATGAAATGATGAAAATGAAGCAATAAAAATGATACCAGGACCTTAAGATCATCCCTTTCCCCACTGACTTCATTATTGTTAACAAAACTTTTTAGGTTCCACTATCATATTGTGTTTGTGTGAAATTGATAGTGGGCTACTAAGTGGCACAGTGGATAGAGACCTGAAGTCAGGAGACTATCTTCCTGAATTCAAATCTGGCCTCAGGCATGTTCTAGCTATGTGATCATGGGCAAGTCACTTAACTGTTTGCCTCAGTTTCCTTGTCTGTAAAATGAGTTGGAGAAGGAAATGGCAAGCCACTCTAGTATTTTTGCCAAGAAAAACCCAAATCAGATCATGAAGAATTGGACATAACTGAAAACTCACTAAACAACAACAAATAATAACTGGGTTGTTGATTATTGGTTGTTGCTTACACTCTAAAAAAAGAATATCTCTCTTTGCTGAAAATAACACTGATTATAGTTTGCATTCATGTTTTATATAAGTCATATTTGAAAGAAATCTTGTCCAGTATTCTGTTCAATACAGTAAATACTTTCAATGAGGATAATAATGATAATATCATTGTTATCCTTACAGCACTTCATCTCTCTGCTGGGTCTGACCTTTCCAAACATGATTTACTGTGGATACAAGATCCAATGTAAGAATCAAGTATGTGAAAAAAAATTATTTGTTTTGTTAATTTTAAGCTTCTTTAGCATAACAATTCTAGAGAATATGTTTAATTTTAACATGTCATATTACAAATTAATCTAAAGAAATGGGTTAACACTTTCCAAATTTTTGTTTTGTACTAGAATATCTATAAATCTCATATTTTTAAGCAAGTGAAATTAAAAATATCTAAGTGATAAGAAAAAATCCTATATGCATGATAGGTCATGTGGATTCTACCAATTTCATTTAGATTATGTCACCAGTGAGCAGCAATGATATTCAATATGCATAGTACAGAGAGCTGATGGTACGGTTATCTATCTGTGAATCATAATTTATGGCACTAAGGTGCTAAAGACAGATCCCTAAAGAAAAATGAACTCTCAAATGTACTTGCAATTTCCCTGAGGTAAATCCTTCACTTCTTGTATCAACAGCATTCATCTAAATAATGTAGGACCATTTTATTTGAAATGTTTGATCTCTCTTAAATTAAAGAGTAATAGATTTAACTTTGTACATTTTATAGAGATGATTAAAGTTTTCTGGCTTATGATTGTTAATTGCTACAAGAGATGTCTGAAGAGAAAAATTCACTGCATTTAGAAACAGGTTTCACGGAGCTAACTTTAAAAAGGATCTTCTCTTAGAGGGTTGCCCCAAACTTGACCTAGAATACCTTGGACTTCATCCATCAGTAGAATGAAATGATTATGGGCCAACGTGTTCATTGCCTGGCAGACTAATATGGCACAACTGTAATTCTGTTTGTTTATTTAATATGAGTGATTAAATCCAAAAGATAACTGTTAGACTGGCCCCAAGTCTTGGAAGGTTTGAGTAGCTCATCTTTCACTGAAACTCCCATTTAGCTTTCCTGTAAATACTTATATAAAAACTTTTCTATATCCTACAATTTGAAAAAAATTTCATTGGTTAGGTGAGGTAGTACATATATGTAATCCCTGAAACTGGAGAGGCTGAACTCAGGCATTTCTGGGAGCAGAACACCAGGTTGCCTAAGGAGGGGCAAGTCAACCTAGGTTGGAAATGGAGCAGATCAAAGCTTTTAATGAACTAATTAAATAACCCCCCCTCCCCCCACAAAAAAGCTTTGGATGGTCACTTCATTTCCAGCCTAGTCTCAAGAAAGAAAAAATGTTGCTCCACTTGAAGCAAATGCAAGATAAACCCCAACTGGGAATCACTCCCCACCTCCTAGCCAAAGAAACATGTGTGTATCACAAGGAGAAATATATCTTCAAAGGATTCCTGACACACTCCTTCTTTCCTTCCTTCCTTCCTTCCTTCCTTCCTTCCTTCCTTCCTTCCTTCCTTCCTTCCTTCCTTCCTTCCTTCCTTCCTTCCTTCCTTCCTTCCTTCCTTCCTTCCTTTCTCTCTGACTCTCTCTCTGACTCTCTCTCTCTCTCTCTCTCTCTCTCTCTCTCTCTCTCCCCCTTTTTCTCTCTCTCTCTCATTCTCTTTCTGCCTTAGAATTGATACTAAGTATTGGCAGAAGAGCAGTAAGGGCTAGGCAATGGGGGTTAAGTGACTTGCCCAGGGTCATACAACTAGGTCTAAGAAAAGATTTGAACCCAGGACATCCTTTCTACAAGCCTGGTGGTTTAATTCTTCTTAATCACAACAATTACTTCATGAATTCTACTAATGGCATTTAATGAATTCAGTTCAAGAAACAAATGAGGCCCCTACTGATGTATCTCCACAGTGGAATAAGAGATTCCTAGCAGAGCTATGGAAGAAAAACATTTAAGACAGGTGAGAAAGAGGAGAGGGAGAGGGAGAGACAGAGACAGAGACAGAAAGAGAGAGAGAGAAAGAGAGAGAGAAGCAGACAGACAGACAGATGGGGGTGGCAGCCATCCCACAAACAAGGCCATGAATAATGGAAAGGCTAAAAAATGTTAAGGTACAGACCAACCAAAAAGAGGTAAGAAGAAAGGGCTGTTTGTTTCCTCACCCATTAAAATGTCAGAAAGTTAAAAGTAGAATTTGAGAAGCAAGAAGCAGAAATAGAGGACTTCTGAGTTAAGATGGTCCCAGAGTAGAAGCAAGACTCTTCGTCTCCTCTCCACCAACCAATATGAAGTGCTTCAAAGGACAAAACCAAAATCAGATGAGCAAATGGGCTCCACCATAGGGTGTAGCACTGGAGGTTCTCAGGAGCTGACTGAGGACATCACAGACTTGCCCCTAAGAGCAGCAAGACTTGGGACCCCAGGAGGCTGAGGAATGTAGAGCTTGGGCTCAGAGACAGCTCAAGGTTCCACACAGCTGACACTGCCAAGAAGACTCGAAAAATATCCTCAGAACAAAAACCTCTCTGGAGCTCAATACAAAGAATGTCTCACTCAAACTTCTGATTGGGAAGGAACAAAGCAATGACTACCATCAACCAAGAACTACAATCCACAACTACTACAACAACAACAAAAAGAAAACCTTAACCCTAGATAATTTTTATGCAGAAAAATCCAGACTACAGAGGAGACAGCAGAGGACAATAAACAAGCAAGCACATCCAGACCTTCCAAAAAAAAAAATGGAAATTGGTCACAAGCTCTTGAGGAGCTCAGATGTGCTATTATGAGAAAGATAGAAGAAATTTGGCAAGAAAAGTGGGAAATAATTCAAAAAGAAAATAACATTTTAAAAGACAGAATTTGCCACTTGGAAAAAGAAGCCCAGAAATCAAATGAAATGATAAACAAATTGAAGACCAAAAATGGCTGCTGGAAGCCATGAAAAGCAGGTTAGACCAAACCAAAAAGGAAAATCAAAAGATCTTAGCTGAAAATCAGACAGAGTTTTAAAAACTAGAATTGGGCAAGTAGAAGCCAATGGTCTCATAAAACAGCAAGGATTAATAAAGCAAAAAAAAAAAAAGACAGATTAGAAGGAAACATGAAATATCTCATCGAGAAGATGGTTGACTTGGAAAATAGGTATAGGAGAGACAATCTGAGAATTATAGGCCTACCTAAAAACCTGGAAATAAACAGAAACCTTGACATCATACTATAAGAAATTATCCAAAAAAAAACTGCCTGGAGGTTCTGCAACAAGAGGACAAAATAGACATTGAAAGAGTCCATAGATCACCCTCAACATTAAATCCTCAAAAGACAACCCCCAGGAATGTAATTGCCAAATTCAAGAGCTTCTAAGCTAAGGAGAAAATATTGTAAGAAACCAGAAAGAGAAAATTCAGATATCAAGGAGCATCAATCAGGATTACACAGGATCTGGCAGCCTCCACACTAAAGGACCACAAGGCTTAGAATATGATATTCAGAAAGGCAAGAGAATTGGATCTTCAACCAAGGATCACCTACCGATCAAAACTGACTACATACTTCCAGGGGAAAGTATAGGCATTTAACAAAATAGAAGATTTCCAAGTTTTTGTAAAGAAAAGACCAGAACTAAGCAGAAAGTTTGACATCCAAACACAAAAATCAAGAGAAATATGAAAAGATAAATAAGAAAGAGGGAGGGAATTTTTTTCTTTTTTAAGGTCTTCAATGAGGTAAAATTGTTTATATTCTTATATGGAAAAATATTATTTGTAACTGTCAAAAATTGTATTCACTATTATAGAAATTAGAAGAATTATCCACAGGTAGAGGTTGAGGTAGTAAGTGTTTTAAGATGATATGCAAAAAAAGAAAAGGGGGGAATAGAAGATGGCACCAAGAGAGACATTAAGGAATAAGAAAAATAGGGCAATCTATATCACATAAAGAGTCACATGGGAGGGGGAGGGGAAGAATACTATTATAAGAAGGCAAGGAAGAGAGTGCTAATAGGTAATACTTAAACCTTACTCTCAGTGGAATCAATTCTGAGAGGGAAGTACATCTAGATCCTTTGGTTATCAAAATCTATCTTACCCTATAGGAAAGTTGAAAGGGAAAAACTAAGGGGGAAGAATAGAGTGGGGAGTACAAAAAGAAAGGGAAAGAGAGGAGGGAGGGAATTTAATAGACCCTAAAGAAAAATAAGAGGGGAATAGAAGGGAGGATGTAGGAAGGGAAGTAAAACAAGGGATACAAAGTTTTGTAAAAGATGATCTCTGCTCTCAAGAAGCTCAGTGTCCAATGAGAGAGGTGACATGCACACAATTATGTACAAACAAGATTCATGCAGGATAAATTGGAAATAATTGACAGAGAGATGGAAAGCACTAGAATTAAGGACTAGAAAAGATTTTCTGGAGAAAATGGGGTTTTAGATGGTATCTGAAGGAAGCCAGCAAAACTGGGAGGTGAGATAGAGGGAGAGTGTTACATGTTTGGGAGATAGCCAGACAAAATGCTGTGAGCAGAGAGATAGAAGGTCTTTTGAAGGGAATGGCACAGTGTTATGCAAATTAACTAGTTCTTAGTTGAACTGTAAAATAATTATGTTTAATGACATACCATAAATCTTACAACTTCACATCTTAAAAAAAAAATCTTTTAACTTCTAACATCTTTTTGGTACATTTGCTTTTTTGAAAAAAATTGCTTTTACATTAAATTTATAATATTTGGTCATAAAGATCTTAGTTCATCTTGAAACCATACTTTTGTTATATTAGACATTAAGCATATTTTGGACCAATTGCTCATTTTCCCTGAAATAGACTTGATTCATTAGTTTCCTTCTGCCTCTTTTTTTTTTTTAAACTTTACCATTGGTCTTAGTATCAGTTCTAAGAAAGAAGAGCAATGGGGGCAGTTGGGTAGCTCAGTGGATTGAGAACCAGGCCTAGAGACGGGAGGTCCTAGGTTCAAATCTGGCCTCAGCCACTTCCTAGCTGTGTGACCCTGGGCAAGTCACTTGACCCCCATTGCCTAGCCCTTACCACTCTTTTGCCTTGGAGCCAATACACAGTATTGACTCCAAGACGGAAGAAAGAAAGAAGAGCAGCAAAGGCTAGGCAATCAAAGTTAAGTGACTTCCCCAGGGTCACATAGCTTATCCATTAGTTTTCTTTTCTTTTAAACCCTTACTTCCATCTTAGAACCCATACTAAGTATTGGTTCTAATGCAGAAGAACAGTAAGGAATAGATGACTGGGGTTAAATGACTACTCAGAGTCACAAACTAGGAAATGTGTGACGTCAAATTTGAATTCAGGACCTCCTACTGAGTCACCTAGTTACCGTCCCCCCCACCCCCAACAATATTTTTCAATGAGGCTTAAAATCAGGCAACTTCCCAGGTCTCTGAAACATGTTTAACTTCCTCTCTTAGAGAAATTTCTTTTCTGTTCTTCTTTCTTTCCAGATTATATTTAGGTTTTAAGTCTAAAGTTAATCTCAGGTTCACATATCTCTCTATATACATATTTCCTTTTTATTTTTCACTTAAGCCTAAATTCATAGTTTATCTATGGATATACTATGTAACTGAGGAGCTGTTTTAAACAGAAATCTATCTCTTTCCCCCTTTTAATAAATACATATCAAAATAATCCTGAATGTAGCTTTTTTGGATACTATTAGTAGTCAGGATGCATACCTTTTCAAGGAACTAATTAGCAACAGTATTTGCTATTTAAAACACTTTAAATTGCAGTTCTTTCATTAAGCCAGAAGGATACCGAATGCCATTTATATTTTTCCTTCTTGAGAAATTAGATCTCTGAAACATAGAAACATAGATTATTCCATTGAAATCTTCTTATTCTTTCATTTTATAAAACCCAAATTCCATTTGGGGTACTGAAATAGAAGTAATAGTTTTCCTACAGTTTATTCTTCTATTTCAGGACTCTAGAATTATGCTTATATGATGCTACTTTGAGAAGAGAAAAAATGTTACATTTTCTATCCCATTGTTCTAGAAAACATAAGGGCTGTAGTATATTAAATAGAAAACATAATGGCTGTCATATAGTAAATAGAAAATGGTTATAATATATTAAATATTTTCTTATAAATATCTAAGTCATGTATGGCAGCTGGAATTCTTTTAACATGTGGGATTTGCATCCTGCGACTTAACCATGACATTAACATGAATAGAAGATGGTTGGTTTAGGATAACTTAGAGATCTGTTCAAAGACACAGTTCGCGATTTGTCCTGTTTGAGGTTGTGAAAGCTTTCTATTTTTGTGGACATGATTAGAAACTTTAGATAACGAAGCCCAAGCCCAACTTTAAGACTAAAAGAATTTTGCTATTTTATGCTCTGTGCAGCCATCATTTCACTGGAAATGATCTTGATCCACTAAACCATTTTGCTCTTCCTCAACAATAACTTTTCCAGCTTTTGGTTCCTTGGGAGGCTCTTTGCTCATTTTCTGAATATTAATAAAGCTGTTCTGTCAGGCAATAACATTTATTAAGCCTGTACTATGTGTCAAACACTGTGTTTTGTAGTGATGATTTGCCAGTTCTTGGTTTTTACCAAGCTTTTCTTTGCATCTGTTGCAATTGCTATTGTTTCAACATGGGCTTCAGTCATACTTGAAACACCTGACTTCCCTTTTGATCACTTGCTGCAATGTCTAACAGTCATCGCTGTATTCTCCTTAAGTGCTACAACTTTTGCAGGTTTCTTTGAAGTAATATTCATTCATTCTTTTTTTTTTTAATCTTTACTTTCTGTCCTCATGACAATTCTAAGGCTAGACAAATGGGATTAAGTGACTTGTCCAGGGTCTCATAGCTAAGGAGGTGTCTGAGGTCAGAATAATATTCATTCTTAAACAACCTAGAATCTAAAACACAACCGCAGAGACAAGGTACTTGACATGCACTGACAGGGAACTATCTAGAAGTGGGAAAATGAACTCAGTCCAGTTTCATCTGGCCTTGCCAGCTTAATGTTAGTAGAAGCACATACACTTGGCTATCACTGTGACAGAATGAAAGAAAATTAATGCTTATTCCAAGTAATTTCTGTACCATCATAGCATTGTGTATCAGCATGAAACTACTCATTCAGAGTAGATATTTATTACCAATAGAACTGAACTGGAACAAAGCTTTTTGGAAAGACAAATAACTAGAAATTGGGATGGATATGGGCAGGCAGTCCCCATCAACTAAAGAAAGTATGGTATATACATTTGAGAGAATATTGTATTGCATCTAGTTTCTGTCGTAGTAGCTCAGCAAATGCAGTTAAGTGACTTGCCTAGGGTCTCCGAACTGGGAAGTGTCTGAGGCCAAAGCACTATCCTATAATTCTGGGATACAGTTACCTATTTCAATAGGTCACAACCTCTCTGGGCTTCCCTTTTCTTTTGATTGGATTACCCCTAAAGGACCCTTTCATCTGTTAAATTTTGTGGTTTTTCTATATCACTCTTATAGCTATATAGAGGGCATGAACTTCAACTCACACATTAATTTAATTACATTTAGTCCTTCCATGAATGAAAAGACAACTATTTAAATATCCTCATCAAAAATTCCAGTTTAGGGGTAGCTGGGTAGCACAGTGGCTAGAACACCAGGCTTAAGAGTCAGGAGGGATTTGGATTCAGACATTTCCCCTCTGTGCTACCCTAAGCAAAGTCACTTAACCTTGATTTCCTGGTCTTTGGCCTTCAGTCTTAGAGTTGACAAAAGATAAGGGTTTTAAGGAAAAAAATCCAGTTGAATGAGTTGTCCACCCTGAGCAAGTGAAGATGGCCAGAGGTGGAGTTAGGCATTAACAACTTAAGTGAGAATACTATATTCTTTCCACCATGAATTTTCCTTGAAAGTAAATGAAATCTAACCCAGTTGAATTGCTCTTTGGCTACAGGAGGGGCTTGGGAGGAGGGGAGGGAAAGAATACAAATCATGCAGCCATGGAAAAATATTCTTAATTAATTAAAATTGTAAAATAAAAATAAAAAATAAAGTAAGTGAAAAAAATTAATAATCCTTACCTTCCATCTTAGAATTAATATTGCATATGGGTCACACAGCTAGGAAGAGTCAGAGGACACATTTGAACCTAGGATCTCTGGTCTCCAGGCCTGGTTCTCAATCTGCTGAGCCACCTCGCTGCCCCTGTAAATGATATCTAAACTGAATGAATTCCTTGTCATTTGTGTGGTGATTTTAATTTTATATTTGACTTATTTTTAAACCCTAAGGAGCTAAAACTGAAAGGCCTGATAGGAATTAAGCTTAGATTCAGAAAAATTCAAATGAGAGCAAATGAGAGTTTAAGGAAAAATAGAAAATATGCCCCAAGGTAATGGAATTTTATCAGTTTACAAATGTTTATGGCTGTTAAGCTCAGAATCACGTTTATAGGAGTGGCAAGAGTAGGGAGAGTCCTTCTTGTAGTTTTCAAGTTGTCTAGGGTCTTAGGAAAATGTTTTGTAAATGGAGATGTCCTCTAACTTTATTACCCATTCCTCTGAGATGCTAATTAAATTAGGAAGCCCACAAAAGCTCTCAGCAAGGAGAAAGCTGCAAATCCCATTTCAATTCAGAACCTGGGGTTCAAGAGCCTTGCCATTCCAGGAACCGAAGGTTTTTAGCTTGAAGTCAATGAGAAGGAATCCCTGAAGAGGGGAATCTCATCTGTACAGGAGGAGCATCCTAGGCTGAGTCCTGGGGACACTGGAACCAAGGACTAACTAGATAACTTCAGGATGCTTGCAGGGAACCCAGAAGAAAGTCAGATCATGCTTAAGGGGAATTTTATGAGGACTCTCTGAAGAGGAAAAAAGCCTTCCCTTTGCCATAAGCCCTCTATAAGCCTGGGTTCCCATTCTCCTGGCCTCGAAGTGCCTTTGGGAGCATCTGTCATAGATTTTCAGGGGAATATTTTATACCATCTCTTCCTACAATAGCATCTTATTCAAGACCACTAGTTAAATCTTCTTGACAAATTGATAACAACTGATAATCAATGGGGAAGCACCCTGATGGTGGTTCATAAGCTCTAGCTTCAGAAAGCTACTTCCAACCCTTCAGGTATAACCTTAGAACCTTGAAGGGAGATGTCACCCATCACTCTCTAGGCATTTAACCTTCAATGTGAGGGAGGATTGTGGCCCTAGCTCTGAAGCTGTTTTATTCTTTTTTTTTTAAACCCTTACCTTCTGTCTTGGAGTCAACCCTGTGTATTGGCTTCAAGGCAGAAGAGTGGTAAGGGCTAGGCAATGGGGGTCAAGTGACTTGCCCAGGGTCACACAGCTAGGAAGTGTCTAATTTCAGATTTGAACCCAGGACCTCCTGGCTCTAGACCTGGCTCTCAACCCACTGATCCACCCAGCTGCCCCCAAGCTGTTTTATTCTTTATAAAACAATATTTCATTAAGTGATTTTGTTTTGAACTCATTCTCTAGCCCATTAATAAAAGTAACCACATAAGTGAGTATTCAGAAACGAGGGTGTTTTTTAAAAATACTTACCTTCTGTTTTATTATCAGGTCAAAGACAGAAAAGTGATAAAAGTCAGACAGTTGGAGTTATGTGACTTAAGGCCAGGGTCACATGACTAGTAAGTGTCTAAGGTCCAATTTGAACGCAGGTCCTCCTGACTCTAGGTGTGCTCCCTAAGTGACCCACAAACTACGTTTTTGACTCCAGACCTGGCACTCTATCCACTATGCTATCCAGCTGCTCGGCAAACGGTGGTTTGGTTTTATGTTGTTTTTTTTATTATCCTTGTCTTCATACCAAGTATCAGTTCTAAGGCAGAAGAGCAGTAAGGGCTAGGCAGTTTGGGTTAAGTGACTTGCCTAGGGTCACATAGGAAGTGTGAAGCAAAATTTGAACGCAGGTCCTCCTGACTCCAGGTGTAGCACTCTATCCATTGTACTCCTGTCCCACAAACTATATTTTTTGAGAGTATAAACCTTCAGAGTGCCTTGAACCTGGAAGAGTTTGTTTTGAATGACTAATACTGGGGAATGGGATGGGGAATGACCTCAAATACTATATAAATAAATGGCCAGGAGAGTTTCTCAGTCTTTACAACAAACTGGTGAAATGAGAATTGGAGCAAAGATTGGAGAAATATCAAGGGATCACAGTGGTAGTTTTTGTGTCAGCCATAATTTATCTCCATAATGCATAATTCCATGATTTATATTCCTACATATGGTACGTGCTTTATATTTAGAGTATTGACTTTAATATCTCTCACTTATGGCATCGTGTTATGATTATCTAATGCTGGTAGACGCTGAACAACTGTCAAATTTAAAAACTGCATTGCTTATTAATTAATCATTCCTCTCTGACACCTAGAGGGATTTGGAGAAATGATTCAATTCCATTCAGTTCCACAGCATTTATTAAGCATCTGGTCTAGTATATACAAGGCACTGTGCTGGGTCCAGAGGCTACAAAATTAAAAGACAACCCCCCACCCCAAGACCCAGCTCTTCAGGAACCTTCATCCTACTGGAGGGATAAAACATCCCCACAAATAAATGAGTACAAGGAATATATAGACACTGTAATTTTAGGGGGAGAGCACCAAGAATTGGGAGTACTAGGAAATGCCTTGTGTAGGATGTGGAGTCTGATCCAAGTCTTTTGGGAGCAAGGAAGTGCAATGAGTGAAAGTGAGGACTAAGAATATGTTGGGCATAAGAGATAACAGAGAGCCAGAGCATGGGATATCCTATTCAGATAATAGCAAATAGGCTAGTTTCACTAGAATGTAGAGTGCCTAAAGGGAAGTCATATGCAGTAAGTCTGGAAAGAGGCTGGATCTGTATTTTTAAGAACGTCGGATGCTAAAAATAGGAATTTGCATTTTTATAGAGAGGTAATAGGGAGCCCCAGATATTTCTAAAGCAAAAGAGTGACATGGTCAGACCTGTTTTATGCATATCAGTTGGAAAGAAGAGAGAACAAAAGCAGGGAGGCCAATTAGGGAGATATAGTAATAGTCCAGATGAGAAAGTGATGAGGACCTTGAACTAGAGTGTTGGTTGTTTATAGGGTAAAGGGAATAGATGTGAAATATGTTACAGAAGTAGAAAAGATCAGATACTGATGGGATATGGATTATGAGAGGGGGAAGAATTGATAACTATGAAATTATGAATCTGCATGACAAAAATGATGGGACACCAAAGGAGGGGAATTGGGAAAAGAGTCAAATTTAAGAGGAAAGGTCATGAATACCATATAAGACATGTTAATAGACGATTTAGGAAGATGAGGGCTAGGAAAGGGCTAACTCTGGAGTCAGAGGATCTGGGTTCAAATTCTGTCCTTTTAAAACCTTAGGCAGCCAGGAAGGAAGAGAACTAGGAGAAAGCATTCAAGAAAAGAGGGTGATAAAATGTCAAAAGTGACAGATTTCAGGAAGGATGAGAATCAGGAAAAGGCCATTGGATTTAGCAATAATGAGGTCCTTGATAAACTTTGAAAAAAGCAGTTTCGGTTGAGTGGCAGAGGGTTGAAAAGTAAGTAGAATATGAGGAAGGGGAAGAAATGATTCTTCCTTTTTTCCACAGAATACTTCTGTGAATATAAGAATATAAGACAACACAATTGTCTTAAAATGTCTAATGATGATGTCCAATTTTTTTTCCAGTGCCCATACCTTATTCTTTGCTTGATTTTTCAAGACACACAAACCAGCCTCTCCTGAAAACATCTCTAATGGCTTCTTCTCCTTTCTATTTTTAAGTGGACTCTTTGGAAAAGCATGTGGTTTTTGAAACACTGTAGAATTTTTGTTTTTTGTTTTTACATACAGATAGCAAAGAATTTAAGGGCAAAGTCTGACAATTATGCCATATGGCATTTATTGGAATTTTTGTTAAATATTTAATTCCTTTGGCATTTAAAAATTTTAAAACTTAATTCATTTAAAAATTTAAACCCTCACTTGGGTGATATCCACACGAGTTCTTTGTCTCTTTTGTTTATGGAAATATCAATTTCACTGAAGATGGGAGCATAGTTTTCTCTAGGTGAGCATATGTGCACTTGCATGCAGCAGCAGATGGAAAGGCAAACCTGGTTGCCTCAAAGAACTAAGCTTGGGCTTAATCCCATGAAGCTTTCCCCCAGCCCCTAATTTCTGTATCTGCCACCATTGAACCAATCCACTTTGACCAGTGAGAGATGGAAAATAGGAAAGGGGTGCCTTCACGATGAAGATCTAGAGAGTGGAGGGAAGGAGTACTCTTTGTAAATCAAGGCAAAATAGGACAATGATCATCTTGATTTTAGTCTTGGATTCTGATGACTGGAAGAGAGAGTAAGGCCAACATTTTCTCACAATGCTGCCTCACTTAAATCCAGTTTATGTGTAAATCAAAAGGTATCTCCATACCATTTTCCCATTTCCCATTTTACTATTTCATTATTTTAGCTATTAAAAAAAAACCCAGGATATGAAAATTTAAAGAGATATCCATCCTAAATGTCTATTTGGACTATTTGTGCCTGACCTATGGTAGAGTTTTGAATTTGAAATGGTCCGATCAGTCACAGTTGAACACACTGTACTTTGATCCCAACGTGGAGATGTCATTTTGGTCCTTTTTGACTATGAAGAACAACAACCAATGATAATGAGAAGAAGAAGTCGGCACCTCAGGGCCTGGTTAATGTGCAGATGCTTTTTCCATCTGATCTTTGTAGAGAAAGAGTTGACTGTGAGTAAACTTTTGAAGCAGGATCATAAACCTAGATGTGGAAGGGGTGTCAATGGTCATTTAGCGGATAATCCCTTGATTTTACAGAGAAGGAAATGGAGGTTTATATAGATTAAATAACTCGTCCAGAGTTACATAGAGAAGAAGTGATGGAAGCAGGATTCGAAGACATGTCTTTTCGTTATGGTGCTCTTTTCACTGTAGGTATAGAAAAAGTTAGACTTTGACACCTTTCTCTTTCTCATTTTATGCATCTTTTACCATGGGAAGTCTCTCTTCTTCCCAAAGGTGATGAGGGTGCTTGCCTCATTTTTGGTTGTCCAAAGCCTCCATGTCAGCTCTATCATAACCATACTTAGAGCCCTATCCCCACAACAATGCCTCAAGCCACAAATTACTTCTTGTTCCTTCTTTTCCAAATTCCCCTATCAAAAATCCTCAGATGAAGAGGTCCACAGCTCTGGTCCTCGAGAGTCCTCTCTGAATTCCCACATCTGCTCAGTGTATATCCCTGTGGGAAAATACTGATGACAAAGAAGTCTAAGTAAAGACCAGTGTAAGCTCTTTAAATTCAGGGAGTTCACCAGGCATGGACTGAATGAATTGGACTGAACTGATTTAACTTAGAAAGCAGCAAAAGCCTTTTGGCATCTGCTGTTGTTTAGTTCTGTCTGATTCTTTGGGATCCTATTTTTCCTAGCAAAGATGCTGCAGTGGTTTGGCATTTCCTTCTCCAGTTGATTTAGGCAAACAGAGGTAAAGTGACTTTCCTAGGGTCACATAGCTAATGAGTATCTGAGGTTGGATTCGAATTCATGTCTTCCTAACACCAGGCCCAGTGCTTTATCTGCTGAGTCACTTAAGGTGCCTCCATTGGCATCTGTCAGAATCACAGATTTCCTGCAATAATTCTCCAGGGAACTCTGCTTTGTTCATCTCTGAAGCTAATTGATACTGATCCCTGATACTGTTGTTAGTCAGTCAATCCATCAATGCACATTATCAGAGGTTCATAGAAGTGCTGGCTTAGAATCGGAAGGGTCAGGTGAAATCGTTGAGTCCAAGTTTCTCATTATACAGATGAGCAAACTGATGCAGAGGTTGACTTTCCAAGGGTCACACAGCTATTAAACATGTGAAGTAGGAATCAAAGTTAGGTCTTCCTAATTCCAAATCCAGCTCTCTACATGTAACAGCTGCCTCTGATATGTGCCTAATCTATGCCAGACAGTGAATATCCAAAGACCAAAAAAAAAAATTCATACAAAGTAATTTCTTTTTTTTTGAACATTATTTTATTTGGTCATTTCCAAACATCAAAGTAATTTCTACGAAGTATTAGCAGGCGAGAGGATTAAGAGGTGGAAATTGAGCTGAACTTTGAAGGAAACCAGTAAGGAAACCATTTGAGATGGATGTTGAAAAGAACTACATTCCTGCCATACGGGTTAGGGGAAGGGAAGGGAATGAGCATTTAGATGGTGTCTACTATTTGCCAGGCACTGTACTAAACACCTTCATTTGATCCTCACAACAACCTTGAGTGGTGGGTTTTATTATTATTATTATTACCATTTTAGAGTTGAAAACTGAAGCAAACAGAGATTAAATCACTGGCTCAGAGTCACACAGCTAGTGTGTCTAAGGACAGAGATGACTTCATCTCTTCTCGATCCCATCACTCTATCCTCTGAACCATTTAGGTACTTAGGCAAAGATGCAGAGGTGGGAGATAGAATGTCTTGTACAGACATTAACAAGGAGGTCAGTTTGACTGGAACATAGAATGCATGAAAGGATTTAATGTGCAACAAAATTAGAAAGATAGGGAGGCTTTAAAGCCAGAGGGGTTTCTATTTGATTCTAGAGACAACAGGGAGCCATAGAAGTGTTTGAGTGGAGAAGTGATAAGGTTAAACCTAAGACAAGAATACAATTTTAGTAGTTGTATGGGAAAAGAATTGGAATGGGGCTATTGTAACAGTCCACGGGAGAGGTGATAATGAACTGATGTTGGGTTTTAGCTGCTTGAGGGTAGATAAGGGAAGACATGCAAGGAATGTTGTAGAAGCAGAATCAACACCACTTACCAACCAATTGGATATGGAAGGAGGATAGCCAGGTTGATAATCTGGGTGACTAGGATGGTGGTGTCTCGAGAGAAGTACAGCAGTTTGGAAATGGGGTGTGTTTGCGGTATGAGGTGAGGGAGGACAAGATGATGTGTCTTGTCTTGGACACGCTGGGTCTGAGATGTTCTGTGGAACACCTAGTAGGAAGTGTTTAAAAGGCCATTGGGAATGTGGGACTAGAGTCTCGGAGGAGTTCCAATATACTGATCTGAGGGTCATCTGCATTAATTGAATTCAACTAATAAGATCACTGAGAATGAGGAAAACTAAGGGCTACCTTTCTTCACCCTTCTCTTGCTATCTGAGTCCATGGAGGCTGATTCAACCCACCAATTACATGTCTCCACCCATAGTTCCATTATTCATCCTTGTTCTCAAAATTACTTTGTTGTTGTTTTTTTTCTAAAACCCTTATCTTCTCTCTTAGAATTAATGCAGTGTATTGGTTCTAAGGCAATAGAGTGGTAAGGGCTGGGCAATGGGGATCAAGTGACTTGCCCAGGGTCACACAGGTAGGCAGTGTCTGAGGCCAGTTTTGAACTCAGGATTTATCTCTCTGGACACAACTCTCAATCCACTGGGCCACCTAGCTGACCCCTTTGTATTTACTTTTTGTATGTAACAGAGTTTGAGAGCTGAGTGGCATTCTGGTGTTCGTGGGGAAATTATTCCTTCTCAGTCCTGGGAATAATTTGAGATTATCAAGATCTTTGGGTCAGAAGGTAGACTTAAGTCACATCCAGGATATCTGAAAGTGAAACACACATACACACAAAAATACAGACACAAACATAAAATAGGAGTCTGCAAGAGACAGACTGCGAAGGAGTAGGGACTGTATGAGCCAAGCCGCAGCAAAGGCAGTGTCAGCAGAGGGGCAAGAGCATCCCAAATCTCAGCCAGGATTTGGCAGTCCCAGCCAGAAAGAACTGGACGTGAACTGCAGCAGAGGAGGAAGAGATGGGCACTTTTAGATAAGAGTCAGCCTGAAGTTGGAATTGATAATCATTTCTTTAAGGGCTGAGGGGAGTCCCCCCAAAAGTCTGCTCTTTCCCCATCTTCTCTTCCCTCTGCCTGCCTAGTACCACACATTATCAAGTACTCTGTTCATTCCTTTCTACCCAAACATTTTCCTGTATCCTGGTTTTTGCTTCAAACATTAAGAGCCAAGGGATTATTTATATCTCTACAAAATACTGTATATCTATTCAAAACTTTAAAATAGGATAGAAATCGAATCCTCAAAATGTTAGGAATATCCTAAACTGGAGACTTTGAGCCATTAAGATTGTTCTAATGACTTCTTGCTGGGTATAAACTCCATAAAACAGCAGAGAGAGGCACCCTGTGTATCAGAGGGTCATTTTATCATCCCTAGGCTAAAACTGAGCTAGCTGTTATAACAGGAGGTGACTAATTAAATCTCTGACCTCCAATGTGAAAAAATAAAGGAGAAAAGCTGAACATAGGTGAGACCTAGGGCTCTGCTTGTTCCAGAAGGAAAAAGAGAATAGAAAAAATGGAGTATCTTCCTCAGCACTATCTATACCACCCATTAGTGTCACACATGTACACACAGCCATTTTTTATATTTACCTAGATATTTATTTACCTGTTGTCTCCCCTGATAGAATGCAAACTCCTTGAGGGCAAGGCTATCTTATTCATGGCTGAGGCTAAAAACCTTCAGCTCATATTTGATTTTTAGTCTTACCTATCAAAACCCGATAATAGAGCTAATCTGTAAACCTGGAAAGGGAGATGCCAAGGAACTTAATTTCTGTTGTTTTAGTTCCTGTTGGTTGCTGATTTAAAAACAACAAAACAAAACAAAAAACATCCACCAACTGTAAAAGCTGGAATATTGGAAGGGGAGGTGTTAGGGAAGGATTCTTCTGGATAGAAAGAAAATTAGCCACTTCTTACAATCAAGCTGAAGTTATAAAAAAGTTCTGTATTATATCCAACCCTTCATGACTTCATTTAGGGTTTTCTTGGCAGAGATATGGGAATGGTTTGCCACTTCCTTTTCCATTTTATTCTCCAGATGAGGAAACGGAGACAAACAGATTTAAGTGATTTGCACAGCATCACCCAAAGCTAGTTAAGTGTCTGAGGTCAGATCTGAACTCTGGTCTTTCCGACTTCAGGTCTGACACTGTAAACATTGCACCTCCTAGCAACAAAAGTCTAGATAGAATTAATTTCCTGCATTGATTCTTCCAGGGAATTGTGAAAATTTCCAACAGATAGTGTAGGTCATGTGGGAAAGTGGGTCAAATGGACTCTGGACTGCAGATATGGAAGTGATAGTTTTTTCCCATATAACATTTGCAAGGATTAGATGGTAGATTATTCTATGGTTTGACCATGAACAAAAAACCAGCAATACCTTTAAATTTTATTACTCTATGGTAAAGAACACATCTTCATGACAAATTACATATGTAAAGATACCACCAAAATATCTTATCCTACAGTTCATTCTTTAAAAAAATTTTAATAGCCTTAGCTAAATTAATGGATGCTATGACAAAATACTTTGGCTATTATTGTATTAATAGGGAAATGATCATAATAGAGCTAAATTTGGTTCATAGCTATTTGATTCTAGGTACATAAATAATTAGCATATAACCTGGAATATTCTTAGTGTCTCATCCTAATTTTATATGTGACATAAAACCTACATGCAGAAATTCTAGAATCATAAGTAGAGAAATAGCATAATTAGTATGTAGCCTGGAATATTCTTTCTAGCCATAATTATGTGTGATATAACACTTATGCATAGACATTCTAGTATCATAAGTAAACACATAGCATCTTTTATAGAACAAGTTATCTTACGGGCTAATGTCCACAACAGCGAAGAAAAATCAGAAAATTTATATATCAGGGGTTCTATATATGCCTCTAAAATGTAGAATAATCATCTTTTATCTTAAGTAAATCCCTATGACTTTATTATAGGTGTTCAAATTTAAACTGGGTCTTGTTTACTGGAAAGCAAGATATATAAAATCAGGGTATATTTGTAGAATTTTAAAAAATCAGATTTTCATTTACTGAAAGCACTAAAGAATTTAATGAAAGTAATGAAATTATTCATTGTTCTTCCATTTTGTAGATATTATTTTTGTATTTAGCCACTGAAAATAATCCAAACTAATGTTTCATGATATATATTTTATTTTAATACCTAAACGATCAAGAGTTCCCTGTGGCCACAAGACTAAAATATCAGAGATAAAAAATCCTCTATTTTACCCATTTTCTTACAGTGTAAATAACTGATCTAGGTTAGTTTCAAAGAATTTTTAGGCCATACTTTTTATAGCTTTAGTTTGTTCTAGATGTGGTTGTTTGTAAAAAGCAAGCTAAGAAATGATGGGAAAAAATGGCAAGTTTATGTCAGCTTCCATGAGTCCATACTAGAAGAAAATCATATCAGACTCCCCGTGTTATGTAGTGTTAATCAAAAACACAAAGCACAACAATAAATGACCCATTATTTGATTGTACAAGAAAGTTTGAACTTGGCATTACTCATGAAGAATAATTCCCATAAATGCTTTTACTTGGAAATATCACTAAGGAACCAACTCTAGCTGCCATCTAAAGTCAGAGAATGTTAAAGTTAGAAGGAACTTTATATGTCATCTCTTGCCAGACCTCATTTTGGAAGTGAGAAAATTGATGGCCAGATTGGTTATGGCCATGTCATGCAAGTGAATGGCAGAACTAGGTCTAGACCAAGGAATTCTGATCTCTAGTCTAGGGCTCTTTGCCTTATATTTCACTTACAGAACTTCATGCTCTTGCTAAGAATAGAACTCAAGATGTTGTAATGATGCTTTTGAGTCATTATCTTTTATCATTTATATTTCATCTTCCACGGCATCAAGAAGTAAACATTTTCACTAGATTTTAAACAGTTCATCGAGCAAAATGTATTATTGCCTCAACAGAGACATAGAGAAGTCAAAAGACATCAAGGAATATCTTCCTTTTTAATAGCTTGATACTATTTTCATCAAAGAACTACAAACATTTTAAGAGAAAAAACTATCTAGAATTGTGTATTTACTTTAAAGTACTTAGAGGATTTTAGCTTTCTACTTCAAATGCATGATTTAATGTCCTAAAATGTGCTGTTGTTAGGCTAATGCCTTTGGGAAACTCAAGCTTTGAGGAGTTTCTACATCCTATTGTTGTCTTTGATCACATAGACAGGCTTTAATACAATAACTGAAAAGGCATATTCTTTTTATCTTAAAAAAATGAATTAAAATATAATCACTTTTGTAAATTTTGTCATCCCTTAGGATTGGAAATTACCATCAATTTTAAGACACCAAAGAGAGAACTTCATTTTTTGTTTGGAATTTGGACTCAATATGAAATGGAAAAACAAATCCAGGAGTTGGGGTAAATGTGCACAAAACTAATCTTCAGAATCAGGATTTCCAAATAAGTTTTTGACCCTTACAGGTCAGTTGATTCATCATTCAAGATGGAGAAAACACAGCTGGATGGAACATTTATTTTAGAGATAGAAAAATTCTTTGTTCCCCACTTGAAAGTTTTTAATTCTTTAATAGGTCTTTCTCTAATCCCAAGAAAGCATTCAGGAACCTTTTGAATATGCCTTTTCCTTGACTTCAGTTAGTCCCAACTCCCTCCCCCCCTTCCCCATAGGACTTTGTGATTAGAATAACTCAAAACAGGTCTACTTCATTTTGATCAGGATTGAAGAAGAGCCTGAAGCCAGAGTCTAAGCAAAAAGCTTCATCAGGCCAGTAAAAGGCTTGTGATAATGACATTTTCCATGATGCATTTCCTTCCATGAGGAAAAAGAGTCAAGAGCTGCAAGAATAAGGAAAAATCTGCATTCTTAATGGTCTCCTAAGGGTTTCACAAAACCCATGATCTTTCCAAGAAGCTCAGAGGCACATGCATGGAAAGATTGAGGAAACCAGGACACATAAAGGTCATGGCCCTGGCAAAACATAGAATGATATTCAGGTCCAGTGACTCACTATGACAATGCAGGATTTGGACAACACTTGGAAGGAGCCACATAAATAAGGTCAATGGCATTAAGACTGGCTGTTTTAAGCTAGGTGGAGTTACAGGTAAATGAAAATTGTAAATGTTTCTAAGCTAATAAACTTATGTAAGGATTCCATTATGAGATGGGGCATGAGAAGAAGGGAAGAGCAATAATGAAATATTTTTAGGAGAAAGATTCTGAAAATATTTTGGCATGAAACTGGGATCCATAAATTTGAAAACAATTTAAAGTTCTATATATAAATATAAATATAAATGTGTTTATATTATATGTATATCACTGTATTTCAAGATAGTTGGTTTCCTTGGTAATTCTATATATTTTATTTTATGCACTTGGTGCATAAAACCACTCTGAGAAGGGGTCTTTAGACTTCCCCCAACGTCCAAAGGGGTCCACCACACAAAAATGCTAAGAACCCTTGCTCTAATGCACAGCTAACTCAATACCCAAATGATCATTACACTGGCTTCCTTTTGCCTAATAAAGCAGGGATTCTGAGGTAAACCAAGGCAGAGAAACACATGACAATAGCCCTAGAAATATCAGGATCTGTAAATTGGGTCTGTGGTTCTGCTCACCGATAAAGAAGAAACAGAAGGAAAAAAACAAAACAACATAGCTTTCCCATCCCAAGATTGTGACAGAAGGTTATTTTCCTTCAGCAGTACTGATTAAGTCAGAGTTTTTTCAAAGCATTAAGTGTTTTTCTCTGTTCACTCTCTGAAAGACACTTAGCTGGCTTTAGAATATTAGAGCGAAAAGGGAAAAAAAGAGAAGTGCTCTCTTGGAGTAATCCTTGAGAGTATTTAAGAAATCAAGGTAAAAGTGGGAAGCCCAGTATGATAACTCCAATCACATTCTTTGTTGCTTTATGACTGATTAAAGGTTAAATTGGAAGATTGTTTTTAATAGACAGTCTTTTATTGTGTATTATTGGTCAAGGTCAGCTTATAGGGTTTGGTAGTGAAAAGGTTTCAATGCAAAAACAACAACAACAACTAAGAGATCCAAGGTGAAATTATTTAACAGTTGTCTCCTCATCTACAATTTTTCTTCTTCCGTTAACATATGGCATCTTCATATTCAAACTGCAAGACATACTTGAATCTGAAAATAACTACATCGTTTTCTTATGTCCCAGATTTCCCATCCTTTAAAAAAGACCCTCATGGTTTGCATCCATATTGAACTGGAAAGTGCAGAGGACTAAACATCCTTGACAACATCCCTCAAATGAAAGAGGAATCATTCAGGGATGTAGTTTTTTTTACCAAGGAAAGGAAAGAAGGGAAAGCATTTAGATAGCACCAACTGCAAGCCAGGCACAGTACTAAGTGGTTTTTAACAAATATTTTCTCATTGGATCTTCATCTTCCTTCTGCACACCCAAGTTTGCCACTTCAGTCATCTTCAACCCTTCATTCTTCTTTATCCCCAAGATCCCATACATTGTCGAGCCTCATTAATTTTATTTAATTAAAAAAAATCTTTTATGTGTTCTCTCTACTCCCAGTCACCAGCCTAATTGATAACAATAGCTAATGTCTATATAGCACTTATTATATATAAGACATTGTGCTAAGCACTTTTAGAAATATAACTCCTGAATCCCAGATGCTAGGATTTCCCGAGATGGTACATGTCTGAAAAATGAACATTTAGGTAATATGCTGGATGGATCCAGTGGCACGAAGAAGTGCTTTCAGTTGCTGCTGTGCCTAAGATGATGCCGGTGATAGATGATGAGTGGCATTGCTATTGGATTACATGATCTGAATGGTCTGTGTAATCACCAGAAGAGTATTTTCAAAGGCTTTGTATCAGTACTTAGGAATACTAAAAGTGCTTTTAAGCAATGCTCCAATATTGATAGGGAAAGCTAGCATTTAATTTTGCACTTAAAGTTTGCAAATCACTTTACAAATAGCATCGCATTTTATCTTCACAACAATTCTAGGAGGGAGAGGCTCTTGCTGTCATCATTTTACAGATGAGGAAACTGAGGCAGACAGAGGTTAAGCAACTTAAACAGGATCATACAGCTAGTAAGGGTATCTGGCTTGATTTGTTCTCAGTTCTTCCTGACTCCGGGTCCAGTATCACCTAGCTGCCTCTAAAGTAAATGTGGGGTTGAGTTTAATTCTGAAAAATCACCCACAAATAGCACATGTAAGACAGGTGCAGAAACATTGTTAATTTGCCACTGAATTAGTTTTTTCCCAGTGAAAGTCAAAAAATCAAGCTCAGAAGAAACTTTACTCTAAAATAACCTCTCTGTAATATTAAGAAGTGGACACACTGTACAGTATTCATTCTAGCATTACAAAATACAAGGATGTGTGGAGGACTAGAGCGAATTTAGAAAAATGAAGATGATTAAGGATTTTGAAACTATAACCTATGATAAAAGTTCAGGAGAAGACTTATCTACAAGACAAGAGACAAAGATATTTCCATACAATTGGTCACCATTGTTGTCATGGGTCAAGTACATATTATTCAGAGATGATTAGACATATTTGCTCACCTTTGAGGACAAAATGCAAAAAATGGCCTTAAACAGAGTAAGAGAGAGACTTCAAATGTAAGAATTACTGAAGGTTGTTGTTGACTCTTCTGCTATAGATACATTTGTGGGATGGCATAGATATAATTTGGCTTGGACTGAAGGAAAAATCTGGACAGCTTTCTAGGGTTTTCTTCCAGTTTCATGATGCTGCAACATAAAATACTATCACATGCAGTAAGTTAGAAAATAGAAAGGGAGAAAAAAGTGAACTGAAATGTAGAAGAAGCAATTTGATGAGCAAAAATAAATGAAGATGAATAACTGGAGTTTTTTCATGGCTGGGACATGACAATTAAAATCACTATAATACTTAAATTAATTTCATGTTTATCTCCATGAGAGGCAGCCTAATGTCGTGGATAGTGAGTTAGGAAGTCTTGGGGTTCAACTATTGTCTCCACTATGTTTTGGCTATATGACCCTCAGCAAGCAGATTTCACCGTCAAACAACACTCTAAGATCCAAAAATTCAGAAAAGTTACCAATATGTATTGCTAGAGAGAGTTTCTTACTTGAAGCTCCTTACATCAATGAAATTATAGGTAGAAAAGAAATAGTTCTACACTAATCAAGTTACTATGAGGCTACTTTATGAAACTAGACAAAGTAATGACATATATTAGATCAAGAATTTAAAGGCAAATGGGGGTGGGGGAGGCGTAGAGGATAGGAGAGTAGGAATGAAGGGACCTGGCATGGTTATATGTCAAATTATATCATAAAGTAGTAATCATCAAAACTATTTAATAATAGTTAAATAATTGAAAAGCAGAGCAATCTAACAGACTAAATATCAAAACTATAAATTAATGAGCACAGTAGCTGTAGTATAAAATAGCTGGGCTTGAAATCAAGAAGACTGGTGTTCAAATCCAACTTCAGACATTTACTACCTGTGTTACCCTGGGCAAGTCATTTAAGCTCTGATTGCCTTGGTTTCTTCACCTATAAAATGCAGATAATTGTAGAAGATACTTCCTAGGATTTTTGTAAATAAGAAATTTTTATTTTATTTTATTTTTACAAATAAGAATATTTGTAAAGCACCTGATACAGTGCCTGGTATGTATAGTAAGCACTATAAAATGCTAGCTGTTATTATTATTATTATTATTATTTGTAGTAGTAGTAGTAGTAGTAGTAGTAGTAGTAGTAGTAGTAGTAGTAGTAGTAGTAGTAAAAACAAGTACCGGGGGGAAGGATTCTCTACTTGGCAAAAATTGTTGGGAAAATTGGAAGTTTAGACTAGAAGTTTATAGCATGTACTCTAATAAATTCCAAATAGATAAGTGATCTAAATACAAATGGTCACTCAAATACTCAAATAAGTTGTCACATCATTAAAAAAATGGAGAATGGAAGGTTATATATTTCACAACTTGGGGAGAATTTATAATCAGACAAGGGATGGAAGCAATTACACAAAGACAATTTCAATGATATAAAATTAAAATGAACAAAATCAATGCATCTACAATAAGTCAAGAAGCTACTGATAGGGAATTGAAAATCTTTGCTTCAGCAGTTCTGATACAAATCTGACTTTCAAAATCTATAGAAAATGCATAGAATATATATGATCAAGACCCATTTCCCAATAGATAAGGGCTCAAAGGATATGAACAATTTTCAGAAGAAGAAATGCAAACTTAACAATCATGTGAAAACATGCTCCAAATAACTACTACTAAGAGAAATACAATTAAAACACCTCTGAGGTATTATGTCATATTCATTAAACTGACAAATATAGAAAAGGATGGAAACAATCAATATTGGAGGGTTGTGAGAGAGCACTAATATACTATTGATGGAGCTAAATTGGTCTAACTATCCTGGGGAACAATTCGGGATTATTCAAAAAAAGTTACTAATTTACTCATACCCTTTGACCCAACAGAGATCATAATGTTGGGCATTGATGGAAAGTGTCTATCAATTGGGAAATGGCTGAACACATTTTAATATATTAATATTATGGAATTATATGGTCTATAAAGGAAAACAAATATGAGGAATTCATATAAATATGGGCAGGATCACATAAAAAAATCTCATGCAGAGAAAAGAAACAAGGACTAAGAGAGCAACATACATAATTATGATAATAAAGTAAATGAAAGCAACTCTAAAAGGCAACAGAATTCAGATCAAATGCAATGATCAATGTTTGTTCCAGAGCACAGATTTGGGGAGCAGACTCTTTGTTCTTCTCACAGGAGAGGTGGTGTGTTATAAATATGAACCATTAAACAATCATACAGTTGCGCTTTCTGTGTAGCAGCTCCTGGAGGACTTGGATTAAAATTTTTTTGATAACTACATTTCAATATAATTTGTGTTTCCTATGTATTTTAAGCGTTTAAAATCATTATTTTGAGAGGGGATCTATAGACTTCACCAGACTGCCAATGGGGTCCATTACCAAAAAAAAAAGCTAAGAACTCTTACTGCATAGGATAATTTTACTGAATTGACTGTTGTTATTGTATTTATAAGGTAAGGTAGTATGGAGGGGGCATTGCAAAAGGACAACGTTGTAAAAAAAACAAACAAACAAAATTCAAACCCAAAATGCATCAATAAATTGTAAAAACTAATGTTACTCCTTGATGATGAAGAGCTAGGGAAATTCTTTAACATAGTTTTAAGACTTGTTGCTAGCTCAAAGGAGATAATATCCATAAACCTTTTTCATAAATCAAAGTAGCCCCCCACAAATTCTCAATTTGAATTGCCATGACCGAGCCTGCTCTGATGCTTTCTGCAAGTGGCCCCTTTGAGAATGAAGCACTAGGCTTTATTATGTAAAGAAAAGATAAAAGCTGGCTTTTGAAGAAAAAAAAAATGGAAAGGAATCAACAATGATCAGAGTAAGCCCAGAAGTTATCTTAATTTTCACATGGCTTATTTGCATTTGAAACACTGAGAATTCTTCTTTAGAGCATAGAGAATTTTGTACATGTTAAATTGCTTTTCACTTGAAAGTTTTCCTAAATATTTGGAAGATGTTCAAATTTTAATTGGAGGACCGGTCTTCTTCCATCAGGTGTGGGGGTGTTGTGGCTTCCCGGTATGAGTGGCAACAGCTGACTCTAATAGCAGAACAAGACAAAAATACAGGAAATTGAAAAAGAATTTTTACTTGTACCACCATACGCCTAGAAGTCTAAGAGAATACACAGGGGGAGACTATTCAGTTCAGAATTAAGCCAAGTCACTTCTAAGCTTTTGATCCTCTGAACCTTTTAATGTTTGGATCTTCTACTAAGTCCAGTTTGCATAGATGTATTGAGATGATTTTAATAGACACATTTCAGAATACCCAACCATCCTCAGAACAGGTCCCATGTTTTCTCTGTATCTTTGTTCATAAGACTTTAACATTTAGTCTTTTCTCCAACTCGACCCATTAAAACCCTGCTTCAAAACTCAATTCAATTCAAGTATCATTTCTTCCATGTAGCCTCTCCTGACCGCCCTGGCAGAAGTGAGTACTGGACATGGTTGGTGCCTTTCTCCCATGTACTGTGTACCTTATTATCTACATATTTCCTATGAAAGACTATAATTTCCCTGAGGACAAGGACCATGTCTGATTGATCCTTTTATCTCCCTTGGCACTCAGTGCAAAGCTCTGCACATAGGAAATATTCAATAAATGTCTACTGAATTAAATTGAATGAGGAAAATTCCTGACACATTTAAAAAAGAAATAGTCATCCCTTTCTTTTTTCTTTTTTTCATTTTGGAGATGTAAGTAACCATACTTCTTAGAGGTAGTTAGGTGATACAATGAATAGAATGCTGAACCTGGAGTAATGAAGACCTGAGTTCAAACTGGACCTCTAATCCTTACTCTGTGATCCTGAGCAAGGTAGCCTCAGTTTCCTCATGTGTAAAATGAGGATATCAATAGCTTCTACTTCCTAGGGTTGTTGTAAGGATAAAACAAGGTTTGTATAAAGTGCTTTGCAAACTTTAAAACATTATGAAAATGTTAGCAAGTATGCTATTGACAGAATCATCAAAGGACCTTTCCTTAGATTCTCAACTTCAAACATGTTTGTTCTTAATGAAGTCTTTAGTTTTGTATTCATATCTATCTATCTATCTATCTATCTATCTATCTGTCTGTCTGTCTGTCTGTCTGTCTGTCTTCCTGTCTGTCCATCCTTCCATCCATTCATTTATCCATCTATCCATCCCTCCATCTATCCATCTATCTATCTATCTATCTTCCTGTCTGTCCATCCTTCCATCCATTCATTTATCCATCCATCTATCTATCATCTATCCATCTATCTATCTATCTATCTATCTATCTATCTATCTATCTATCTATCTATCTCCATCTGTCTATCTATGTCTTCTATCAGCTCTGTTACTTACCAGCTATCTATCTTTTATCTGTCAAACTACTGATCTGTTTCTATTAGCTACTTACCAACTATCAGTGTACCCTCTTTCTCTGTGTCTCTTTCTCTCTGTCTGTCTGTCTCTTACACACACACATTTTTAGTCTTAACTTATTCTTGAAGTGGTTTGGGGAACTCTGGATGCGAAGATTTCCTTCAACTATACAGATAAACACCTTTGTAATGTATTGTTTCAAGAAAGTGTCCCAGGGCCCTGAGATGTTAAGTGACTTATTCATGATCACACAACTGGTACTGCCTCAGAGGCAACACTAAACTCAAGTCTTTCAAATTCCAAGGCTGATTGTTTTATTCGCTATACCATATGGCCTCTCCAAATACACATAAATAAACGCACAAATATCTTTGCTAACAGTTGACATTCATTTTATATGTTCACAATATACTCATACATTTATATAATGTATGTATTTTATAATTACATAGGTAATAATTCACATTCAAATATGTATTCATGTGTATTATTAGCAAAGACACACCCATAATTATTAGGTACGGATCCAAAACTTGGAGTTTAATCTTACTTGTGAAATCAAAATATAAAAAACAGAATAGCCTATATTCCAGGTTTCAGACACATTTAAATATACATCTACTTTTAAAATTTGACTTAGAGACATAGAGCAAAGACCAGTGGAAACCAGTAATACAGCTTTATAGAGAAAGGCAAAAAAGTTTATTTCTATCTTTCGAAAAATGGCTATTGGAGCATGGATAATTATAATTCCCCACATAACACAAAAATATAATTTTCTTTACTAATCTGAACTTTCACACCCAACACACTTTTTTTCCCCCTTTACCTTGCCTTCTTTCTTAGAATCAATAGTAAAAAAAAAATAGTAAAAACAGTTCCAAGGTAAAGTGGTAAAGGCTAGGCAACTGGGTTTAAGTAACTTGCCCAGGATAATACAGCTAAGAAAAAGAAGTGTCCAAGGTCACATTTGAGCCCAGGATCGCCCATTTCCTGGTCTGGCTCTCATCTGAGCATCCTATCTGCCTTTTGAAACCCTTTTACTAGAGTTACTCTCAGAGGATCAAATGGACTCAACTGCTTTCTTCCTTTCCCCCTTTGATTCTAGTATTCATGTGAATCAGAAGTGAAATAATCAAAATCCATATAATTTAAAAGAGAAGGATACACAAATGCCAGCTGAATTATCAGTTCCCAAAGTTGTGAGTATTTGAATGACTAAAAGGTCAAATTTAAACATCATGTGAAAATGGACAAGACTAATATTTTTCATAATGTCTATAAGCTTTTCTCGTTATTGAACAGAATCATGAGGTCATACAGTCATCAATTTAGAGCTGGTAAGGACATACTAGTTGGTACAGTAGGTGGAGGTCAGGACTTGGGGAAACCTGAGTTCATATCCTGCCTCAGACCCTTAACTAGCCATGGGACTTTGAGCCACTCGTTTAGCTTCTTGGTTTCCTCCTCTTTGTGATGGATATTATAATAGCACTTCCCTTACAGAGTTGTGAGAATCAAATGCTTTAATAGGCGTAGAGCTTTGCAAACCTGAACGCCCTATAAAATGCCAACTTATTATTGCTAAAACCTTAGCTTTAGGTCACATCTTTAAAAATAGCTAGAACTTGAGACTGGCTTTACAGAACAGTTAGAGGAAGTCAACATTCTGGACCAGTCAGCTCTGAGAAGAAGGAAGAGCAGAGTCCCCCTTGCCCTGTCTTGGGGCTTTGCTGGCACAATGGCACACCTTTATGTTGGTCCTAGGTTTGAACCTAACCCTGTTATCTCAGATTTTTACTGTCTACAGGACTTCCAGGGACATGATTGGACTTGTGGAATACCGAAATACATGTAACAAACCCCTATGTTATGTGTTAGTATTTCGAACTAGAATTTGCATTTGTTTTGTCTTAGATGAGCAAGATCTTCTGATTCATTACACAATACTCAGCATTAGGAAGTTGATAATTAAGCATCCTTATGGCAACATCCCCCTCCCCCCCACCTGGGCTAGCACTCTTTCAACCATCATCCTTTTGAGTCAGGAAATTGCCATTGAATTGCTATTTTTTAAAAAATATCCTGACCCAGTGATAGTTTGAAAGGAAGGGAAAATGGAAGCATAACTGTTGTTTTATTTAGAGAACTGAAAAGGTACCTGTGAACGTTTTTTGGGTTTTCCTTCATTCCGTGATTTTCTTTTAACTTGATTCTCTCGAAATGATTCAAAGTAAGGACTTTCTAAGAGCTGTGCACAAGTTAATCTATCATCTGGATTCATCTTCAAGCAATTCTTTGGAAGAATAGGAAATAAAAACAGAAGGTAAGAGAATGTTCTGCTGTGTTACGATCTGTTATCAACCACTCAATCAACATTTACTAAGCACCAACTATATGCCAGGCACTGTGCTAAGTGATGGAGATACAAAAAGTGGCAAAAGACAGACCTTGCTTTCAAGGATCTTACATTCTAATGGAGGAGGCAATGCGTAAACTACACATACAAAGCAAACAGTACGCAAGATAAATGGGAAATAATTAATAGAGGAAAGACAGCTCAGACATGTGGCAGAACAAGATACTAGGAGGGTTTTGCTCAGAGCTGTAGGATTTATTCTGTACTTGTAAAATGGATGAAAACTTTAAACCTAACTAAAGCTAGGCTTTGAGAAAAGTTCAGAATGTTGACTTTAGAGTTAGCAAAGGAAAACTATTCAGTAAGTTTTTACAAAAAACAAAGCAAAACAACAACAACAAAAAATGGTGACTGGATAGTTCCAATTCATGGGATAATTACATTACACTCCCCCAAAGCAAACAGTTTAAAGCAGGCATTCTTGGGATGTTTCTACCAGCCTATAAGCAGCTGATGCATCAAGTAAGATATTTTAGAGAGAAAAAGAGAAGAGGGATAGGGTCTTGGAGGACTCTTAGGAGGCATGATTTGGATGAAGAAACAAGAATGAGACATGGAAGGAGTGGTCAGACAGAAGGAGAATAGACAGAGAACAATATCACCCAAGTGCAGAGAGGAGAGAGATCTGTAGAAAAAGTTCTTAACCTGGTGGTTAGATTTCAGAGAAATTGGGAAGTTAGATTGGAAAAAATTATATCCTAACCTCTAACTGAAATTGAGCATTTTCTTTAATTATTTAAGAGAATCATTGAGTGAGAAGGGGTCCATAAACTTCACCAGATAGCCAAGAGTCCAAGACACAAATATGTTATAACCCCCTTGTTTAAGGATTTATATAACAGTTTAAAATTCACAAAATGCTTTCACCAAAACAATACTGTGAGGCAGGTAGTAACTTGAAGCTAGAATCAATTCATAAGTTATTCTTATAATAAGCAGGAAGATAAAAGCAAAAGATGAACTTCTAGATCGGAGGCTACTTTGGTCTTCAGGAGGACCAACTCATTGTAGATAAAGTCTCCAGTGATAAAGGGTTTAAGTCTGACCCTGATACGATAAGACCTTCTATGCTCCTGATAGAGCAAGTGTTTGAAACCCTATTTGAACTCGTCTTTCAGACTCCAGGTCCAGCCTTATGTTCATTGCACCATGGATCAATAATATGGATACTACTCTGATCATGATGATCATGTACATCTTGTAACCCAATTCCAGTAACTGGCTCCCTGTCCTGTCTTGCCTTATACTCAAGTTCCCATCTTGGTTTCTCACCTAGTACAAACTTGACTTCTGTGTTGCCTAAATCAAGTCCTTCCATGGACTAAAATTCTACCCTTGAATCCCAGTTCCCATGTCTGTGGATCTGTTTATAGGTAGCAGGTCATAGAGGACTACAGTCTCCATAACCTGCTCCCTAATACCATCAATGGTCTATCTACTGCCAGTTATTACCCATTCCTCCTTTGGGTGTTTACCTATCTGAGCTTCCTCTAAAGGTCTACTTTTGTGCCCTTTGTCAATCACATGCCCTCCTTCCTCCTCCAGGTATCTGGTCTTTAGGTCCCAGCCATCTGGCCTCTCCTACTGCTGATCAAGTCCTATGGGTGACAGCTTCTTTATCTTTTCTTCTGTCTCTGTTACATCCCACGTTCTTTTCTAGGGACAGGAAAATGAGCTCAGCTGGCAAACTCAGATATGTAGCTCTGAGACTGAATCAGAGACATTACTCATCCTAGCTCAACTCTCTCTTTGGGTGTGATTTGTGCGTGGGCTCATGAGGGCACAACCACACAATGATGGCCCCACACTGACACCCAAGGGGGAGGTCTACACACCCTACATTCTTCTGCCCACCTCTCCCGGAGGACTGGTATCTAGATAGGCTCATACAAATTCAGAGGCACAGGGAAAGTATTCCACAGTCATATACCAACAGGGAATTGCCACAGACCTGCTCTTAGGAGGTTGGTCAGCCACTGTCCCTCCATCAGCTCTTGTCTGCATGCTCCAAAGAAGGCCACTTGTATGTGGGTTTAAATATGTCCTGTGTTGCAGGGGACCTGCTCACTCACCTGTGTTCTGACTTTCCATCCTCCCAGCCTCAACTCTTCACTAACTAACATTAACACTAACAAACTGTCCTTCTTTTCTATTATATCTATTTTCCTACTTTCCCTTTCTCTTTCCTTTAACTGATCATGCTACAGATTTGAAATATTTTTTTTCCTGAGCTATATCCACTGAATAGAGTTTTAGGTTCACTATTCTTAATCTTAGAAGTATGCAAGCACATTTATATTTCTACATTATATTTCTTATACTTAGGAAATAGATTCACATACATTTATAAATATATTATCTTGATAATTATATGTACTTTAAAGAATGTGGCTAGGTGGTACAGTGGATGAAGGGCTGAGTCTAGAATCAGGAAGACCTGAGTTCTAATCTGGTTTCTGATCCTATCTACATGACCCTGGGAAAATTACTTAGCCTCTGTTTGCCTCAGATTCCTCCTCTGTAAAATGAGAATATTAATAACACATCACAGCGTTGTTGTGAGAATTGAGTGAGATAATTATTGTACAGGACTTAATGCAGTGCCTGGCATAGAGTAAGTGCTTTATAAAAATTAGCTTTTTTATTATTCTATTTATAACTAATATATCTTATGTCCTCCTGGGTGGGGGTGGGGGGAAATAAAGTTGCTTTTTCCTTGTGATTTGATGTCTTTTCCCAGAATCAATGCCTCCTCTTGAGGGGGAAAAAGACCCTCTGTCCCTGATAGGGAGATTATCAACCACACTAATCTCAGCCCTATTTAACAGCCCTACATTTTAACAGCACCTATATTACCCTTGTTTCTCTCTGCTATAGACAGCCCTCTTTCTCCCCTTTTTCCCATTTTCTTTGGATTTGGGTGTTCATTATCTATAAATTAGGCTGCATAGAGTGGAAATCCGATCCCTGTGCCTAAAAGTGGCTCAGTGGATTGAGAGCCAGGCAGAGAGGCAGGAGGTCTTGGGGTCAAATCTGACCTCAGACACTTCCTAACTGTGTAACTGTGGGCAAGTCATTTAACCCTTATAGCTTAGCCCTTAACACTCTTCTGTCTTGGAACCAACAGACATGTTTATAAAGCTTAGAGCAGAGTCCTGGGCCCTGGGGACATCAAGGTGAAAACAGACACAGTCCCTGTCCTCAGGAAGCTAACATTTTTCTGACAGCTTTAGTTTTTATGTCCTGACCTGGGAGGAAGTACCAGAGGCTCCACAGAACTATCCCTATCTTCTTCCCCTTTCCCTTAAGCATCCATGGAGTAGTGACTACTTTGAGGGATCAAGGTCAACATCGAGACTGAACCATCTCAGGTTGGTTCCCCCTTCGTCAAGCCTGTGTGTAACTATTTGACTACTACCGAATTACTTGTCTAATTTCAAATTGGTCTAGCTTCATTTTAGATCAGGGGTCCTTAACCTGTTTAATTTTTTTTGTCATGGATCCTTTTGCTAGTCAGTTGAAGCCTCTGGACCCTTACTCAGAAAAATGTTTTAAAATTAAAAGAAAAGAGAAATTTCCATTAGAGGTTCGTGAAAATTAAAATGTAATATTTTCCCAATCTAAGTCCATGAACCCCCTAAAATCCATCCAGGGTCCCCTTGGGGGTCTGTAGACTCTTTCAATTTAGATTATCCTTTTCAGATAATCAGTCTTAGGGGATTTGAATAGAACAACCCACACTAGAAAAACACTGAACATAAAGGATAAATGTAGGAATAGATTTAAGGACAAAGCAGACTTAAAGGTATACTTCTAAAATAATCTTGGACGACTTTCCAAAATCTTCATATAGAAAACCCAAATTGGGAGAGGGGGGGAAAGCTTTCCAGTTTATATATAAAAAAGCCCTTTAAAGATTTAACTGCTTCTGGTGTGGTCGTATGTTGTCATGTTCCCTGTCCTCACAAGATGGGGGGAAGGAGAAGAGGAAGACCCTGACCCTAAATTTCCCACTCCTAGGCAATCTGGAAATCCCTTCCTCTTGTACCCTGGCAGTTGAGGTCAGACAGGGCAGCAGTTAGGGTAGGCATTAGAAGCTGTAGATGATTGGATTCAGACAAGACAAGGTTAAAGATGGGTGGCTAGAAACAAGTCAGATGAAGACAGCAGACGCCAATGTAAGACTCTGTCTGAAATCACCCCATTTCCACCCACATGGAAAAGAAGTGACTCTAACAAAAGCTGAAGTATAATCATTTTATCAATTTATTTCTACAGCCATCTTCTAATTGGAGCTTACTGTAAAGGGTACCTTACTCAGTTATAATAGGGTTAATCCTTCTTGATAAGGAATCAACTTGATCCACCAAGGAATTTCTGATCTTTATTTGACAGAGGAAGGGAAAGAAATAAGCATTTATATAACCAGGCATTATGCTAAGAGCTTCTACAAATATTCCTCACAACAAACCTGGGAGTTATTATTCCCATTTCACAGTTGAGAAAATGGAGGCAATCCACAGTGATTTATCCAGGTTCCTACAACTGGTCTAAGACCAGATTTTAATTCAGGTCTTCCTAATTCTAGACCCAATATTTTTTTCCACTGCACCATCTTGCTGCTTCCATATAGGAAAAAAGAGTCTGACCTAGGACCATGAGGAAGAGGACATCTGTTCTTCCATCTTCTCAGGGCTTCTAGCTAGCTGGTCAGGAATAACTGTATCCTCTTCACTGTAGCCCTTCTCTCAAACCAGATGCTCTTATACTACTGGTCTCTCTAGTAAGAGAAGACCAGGAGTATTATATGTGGTAGAGGCATGAAGAGAGAGAGAGGACTTGTAAGCCAAGATGCAAGAAACAAGCTGGGGACCTGACCTGCCTGTCAATCAAGAAGAAGGTTCAAAATGGAATGTTCCCAAAAGAGGCAGTTGGGGGAGCCTGATGAGAGGAGAGGAACTGGGACCTTGGGACTGACTCTCTCTCCCTCTGGGGGGTTACTGAACTGAGGAGGCTAGGGTTTTTGGCTTTGACAAAAGGAGGAACTGATTTTGGCTCTGGCTCTGGGAGTTGAAGCTGGTCAGGGGGAAGAAGCTGAACTGATATTTAGTTTCTGTCCAAAGCTGAAGGACTCTTGAGGGGGGTTTCTGAAATTGGTGGCTTTGTGAAGAAGAAAGAAGATTTAACTGTTGTCCTCCATCTCTGACTGTCCCTCTGTCACAGTTGTGACTTCCCAAGCCCTCATAATCTTCATTTTAGATTAGGGACACCCTCATCCTTCTTACCTCAGTTTCCCATCCTGTTTCCCAATAACCCTCCTGACTTGAAAAGGAAAAGAAAAGAGTATCTTTATAGTTCACTCAGGGGGGAGGGAAGAAGCCAAAGGATTCAGGAAGAGCTGGGAGGTGAGGGAGACAGGGAGGAGAGGGTGAAGGAGAGAAGGAGAGAGGGTAGGAAGAGATTAGGAGAAATATTGATCCACTAGTCATCAATAGGGATCAGTAGGCAAATCCCAGAGCATTCCCCTGTAACAGTATCTCTCAGTGTCTCTCAAAGTACTTCTATCTCCATTGAAAATAGGCAAGTGTGTCCCCCATACTTAGTAGCAGCTCTCTCTAGTCTCAAGCCAGAGTACATCAGTCACTGCAGCAACAAGAACTAATTTCCACAGATCATCTTTTCTATTTTAATTGGCACCTCTAGTTTGACTCGAACCCCATCCTTTTAAGCCAGGAAAGAAAGAAAATAACAATGTTCAGACAAGTGGTTTTTGGAATTGTGATTGTGGCAGCCAGTGTCTGCTTTTGAGCATATATTCTATATAGTAAACTAACCCAAATGGTAGTGGAAACTGTGGATTATGTTAGTAATGTCACACTGACTGTTTCTCAATTGACATTTCAACATGAATTGGTACTCTGGCAAGTCCTGGCACAAGTATATGCAATCTTTATGACTGTGTTGCAGACTCTAACCCAAGTGAGGAAAGTATTTAGATTCATGGTACCCCTTAAGGGAGAGAAGATAATGGCTGTTTATAACAACTTAGACAAGATGGTTAAGGCTGTATTTGAACAATTGATCAAGGAAAAAGGTCTAGGTATAGGCAAGGACAATGGGAAAACAGAGAATGCACCTCAGGAAACTGAAGGTGGCAACGAAAATGAGAACAAACCTGCTAATGCCCCTGAGAAAATCTGTCCACTGAAAGAAGTCACCAAGCTAACCACTAATGCTGGTGCGATTCACTCAAAAGTCCATAGACAATTCTCCACAAAGGAACTGGAGTCCATAAAGCGCCGTTTCCCAAAATTTGTGGACAATCCTTTTAAATCCCAAAAGGAGCTAAAGAGAGCATTCAGGATCTTTGATATGGACTTCGATGATGTAAAGTTCCTATTGTCTGAACTGGTCAGCCCCCATGAACAGAGACAATTTTTGGAGAAAACTAGATCTGAGAGCAATTTGACTAGCTGGCCAACTGTAGAGCAAAGGGTGGACATGGACTTTGCAAATCCAACTAGCATGTCCTACCTTAGATGACGCAGGGAGGATTTACTACAGGCCATTAAGCAATGCTGTTCCAAACCAAATGCATAGGCCAAGTGTAAAAATGGAGATTTGAACTTAGGACTTCAATCCCCAGAAGTCCTTGCTCTGGTTCCCAGGATGCTTTGTAACCTCACCTGAATTCTCACCTGGGCCTAGAATAAATTATTATTTAAAGAGTCTCCGCCTAAGGCTCTGGTCTTCCTACTTCCACTTCCCAGCAGATGCATCTCTTATGATGTAAGTGAAATTGAATGGGCCTCTCAGCCCACCTAGGCATGTGCTTTTCTTACTTGTATTTTCTTAAATTCTTAATCCTTAATAAACCTCATAAAATATAATACTCCTTGACAGAGAAACTAATTTTTACCTGCCACACTTTGGCCTAAATTTAATCTTAACACCAAGTTTGACAAGATGAGACAGGATAAAGGGGAACATCCTGCTACATACATAGACCGTCCATCAGAGATGGCAGAGTCAATCTTAGGGCTAGAAGCCAATGCTGATGAGACAGCTGGCCATGTACGTAGGCAAATTTTTAGGGGATGCATACCCAATTTGAGAATATTCTTCAAAAACTATTTCCCTAAATATGACTCAGTTTCCCTAATTGAATTGAGAGAGGCTGCAGGTTACCTATTTGAAAACAATTCAGATCAGAGTAAGGAAGTTCAAGACCTGAAAGATAAATTAGAGAGGACTGAAAATGATTTGAAACAAAAGGAAATTGAGGAAATAAAAATCTGAACACAGTTAGGACTTACAAAATATCTAGTCAAAAGATATCGAATTACAAGGCAAGACCAGTGCAGAAAGAGACTAAGGAATGTTTCTTTTGTCACCAAAGAGGACACTTGATTAGAAACTTTTTTGAAGAAGAAACATGAGAGTACTAACAGAGACAAACATAATGCATAAACTAAGTATAAGAAATCCACCTGTTGTTCACATTGCAAGTTGAAGTCCTTACAACAGGCTCTGGACTTGAATGACGTGACAAGGCAAAACTGGAGCAAAACCCAAGTATTCTGATATGGTTAGGAAACAGTTATGAAGCCAGGCCCATAAGACATGTAGTGTGACACTTGGAGATGAAAATGAGGCTGCAGTTGGAAATAATAGTAGAAAATTGGGAAATAGTGTAAAATTGGTGCAAGGAAGTGATTCTGTGAATGATAGCCATTGTAATATAGCAAGAAAAAAGCAGAGTCAGATTAAAGAAAATGAGGCAGAAATTAATGAAATAATATCTCAAATTATAAATGAGATAAGGGACTTTGATAAGACCTGTATAGTAACCACACAGGAAAAGTCTATAAAGGAAATCAAATCATTCCTAGAAAACTTTTTCCAATGTAGAGTGGATAATGGGATTGAATTATGCAAAAGGAAAAGAAAGAATAAGTCACAAGAACTCAAACAAAAGTTTGTGACAGAGACAGAGACCTATAATTGCAATTCCCTAAAGGTTACTGTTGATAAAGATGACAAGGCTCTAAAAACATTCACAGATGAATTCCCACCTAAATTAGTTAATTCTCCCAAGAGCTTTATGGCAGAAGTACCCTTAGAAATGACATCTAATTTGAATCCAGAAGCTAGTACTTTCCATCCAGCAATTAGTGTTATCGATAAGAAAAAATTAACTGGAGATGAAGCTGAAATTACTTTTGAAAAAATTGATCATATTCAAAGTAGTGGAGGTGACATATCAGTTAAATTTGAATTTGGGGATGGAAAGGCAGGCTTGAAGCTAGCATTCTAAGGGGCAAAGGGTTATCTAGCCAAAGCAACAGCAGTGGTTTAGATTCATGTTCCAATGTAGACTTCATTGGGAATGAATTAAATCAAAAAGAATTAAGTGAGTTACATATGCACGTGGCAGAGAGTAGCAAGGACATGGACGATGAGTCAGTGGTTATGAACACCTTAGCTACTAAGCCAGTGACAGAGATATGTTGTAGTAGGGGACAACATGTTTTTGTTGTGGGACAGACGGAAGACACACATCCCGATGGTGCAGGGGGAAATGCAAAAGTACAAACCTTACCCAGAAGAAACTACTGAAATAGAGGGAAAGATTCCTATCTCTACATTGTCTAACGAGAATGAAGATTAATACAAACCTCGGACTTGTGATAGAGTAGGATCTATGGTTATTGACATTGTACAAGTTCTGCAAGAAGTAGCTAACCCCATACCATCAAGTTTACCAATTCAAAATGAAAATCAAAAGCTTAGTAGTGAGACACATCCAGAAACTGAGTTGAGCAACACAGAAGCTGGTGACAAAGGCTTAGGTCAAAACGCAAAGCCAGAGTTACCAACATCTGACAAAAGTGTACATGGCATTGAGCAAAATCCAAATAGCATAGTGATTGGATTCAGTGTTTCAGACTCAGACACTGAATCTGAAGGAATACCAGAAGGTATAATTATAATGGATGAAGATGATTTATAACAAATGCCTTATCAGTTTTATAAGCTTTATGAAGAGGTAGAAGAAGAAGGGGACGTGTGGGACACAAGTGAAAAGCTAGAATACCTGGAACCAGTGCAAACAAACTCTTACCAAGACACTGAGGAGGAGCTATTCTTTGGGCACAGATCAAGTTGCGTGCCATTAGAAGAACTTTATGCAAGCTTAGGGGTTGGTAATGAAAATGATTTTATAGATAAGTTGAATTACATGGCTTGTTCAGATACAGATTGTGAATGGGAAGGTGAATATTAAGAAACATATCAAAGAACTGGAGGAGGAGACATAGATGCACAATTGCATTTCTATTCTCTAACTTCAAACACATGACAAGTACCATTCAAGCTGTAACAGTGAAACCATGATTAGTTGTAGTTCCATAGGGTAACATACTACCCAAAATCTTATGCGAATGAAGACTGGGTTGGGGGCAGCATGGTGAAAAAGTTATTCCAGCAAAAGATGTACAAGTAATTCAACAGCAAGAACACTCCTAAACTTGTAGCAAAATTTCAACTTCATAACTAGGACAGACACAAACCCTTAGAATGCTTATGGTAACATAGATTCACATTGGTTGAATTTGTAATCAAAGACTTTAACAGCAAGTTGTAGTTGAGAACTGAAAGAAAAGGTTATCCATATCTTTCAACCTTCACTCCTAAAACAGTCTCTACCAGGGGAAGGAAGAGAGAGAGGGTGTACCATGAAGATGTTATCTCATAATTTCAGATACCTCACATGTCATCAGTGACAATACATATACAGATGACATCTGGAAAAAAATAAAAAGCCCTCGTCATGAACTGCAACACAAGTAGCCCAAGAAGAAGAAATCAAAACAAAAGTTTTGTGAATGAAAGCCTACTGAAAGCAAATGAGAGCCACCAGAATACAGAAAAGAGAGCACTGCACTTGCTAACATGATAAAAAGATAGCACCCCTGAAGATATGCAGCCAATAATAGACAAAAAAGGGAAACCTTACATTTGAAAGAGTAGCAACCATAGTAACAAAGCCTCAATATAAAATATAAAATAGTCTCTGCCTGACACAGTAACAAAACGAAAAGAACTATCTCCAAGTACTACATACAGTAACCATTCAAGAAACAACAGCAGTAACCATATGATAAACCTCCTTGATGAAGAAAAAAAATTGAAATCATTATTCTTACAAAGTCTTGAAAACCTATGCATAATGCTCACACCCATCCATGTAAAACACCCGTACACCTAACTTGCAAGCACAAAGATGTAGAAATGCAAAAGCCTACCCCCATGCATGAAGAAAACCACATGTAATCTTACTTGCACACACATAAAATTGATAAATTTTGGCACTCAAGAAGATTCCATCTTACTTCCATGCAAAAGTAACTTTTCACTCTTACTTGCACACACATGTGTAAATCTCACACACATGCATTGTTCATGTGTTCTGGTTCCTTTTTGTACCAGTGGATCGTGATTGGAAGACCATGTCTTCAATCAAGACTGGACAATGGTGTCTGGCATGTAGACCAGACGAAGGACCAGAGAGGAAGAAAGAGTTTCTACAAGCAACATGAATGGACATGGAAGGACTTTGGAACTTTGAAATCTTGGAATTTTTGACCATGAGGATATGTAAGGATGCATAGTACATGTGAACATCACAAATATATGCATGCACATCCTACATAGAATTACACTGTAGTAAGATATCTCATGGATTGGGTAAGTATACACCAAGCATAAGTGCATAACAGAAGACACACTGATGAAAATTTCTGTGGAAAATTCAAACAGATGAGGATATTCTTTTCTGCATGAGTTTGCACAGAAATCTGGAATGAAGTACATATGTAAATTTGTATAGTTCTTATGTATATATGTAAGTACTAATTAACTAATTTGCTAACTATATTAGAGTACTTTATTAATAGTCTAACTACTAACAATAGTGATAACCTAGTGAATATGTCCAAGGCTTAAGAAAGTAGAGACATAGAAGTTCTGAAGTATAGAAGTTAGATTGCATTATGATTGTAGGTTAGCATTTGTTAGTGTTAGGAAATATTTCTTAGTGACTATATAGACATTAGGATAAGACATTTGCGTGTTCAATATGTTAGTGGAATTGTTTGAATGATTTAAATATTGTTACTTGATTTGTTATGAAATAACTATGTTCATGTAAATCCCGTTACCTAAATCATTTTCCTATCCCACTCTTAGCTTAGCTTTTAGGTAGTTAGAATAGCTAATATGAGTTAGGATTTTGTTATTTTGGGGGAGGATAAGGGTATATTTATAACAGAACAGAGTTAAGATAGATAGATGAATTATTAAGTATCATTGAAAAATGCAAGTTGCATTTTTTTCTAATAAAAGGGGGAATTGTGGTAGAGGCATGGAGAGAGAGAGAGAGGACTTGTAAGCCAAGATGCAAGAAACAAGCTGGGGACCTGACCTGCCTATCAATCAAGAAGAAGGTTCAAAACAGAATGTTCCCAAGAGAGGCAGTTGGGGGAGCCTGATGAGAGGAGAGGAATTGCGACCTTGGGACTGACTCTCTCTTGCTCTGGGGGCGGGGGTGTTACTGAACTGAGGAGGCTAGGGTTTTTGGCTTTGACAAAAGGAGGAACTGATTTTGGCTCTGGCTCTGGGAGTTGAAGCTGGTCAGGGAGAAGAAGCTGAACTGATATTATTTAATTTCTGTCCAAAGCTGAAGGACTCTTGAGGGGGGTTTCTGAAATTGGTGGCTTTGTGAAGAAGAAAGAAGATTTTAACTGTTGTCCTCCATCTCTGACTGTCCCTCTGTCACAGTTGTGACTTCCCAAGCCCTCATAATCTTCATTTTAGATTAGGGACACCCTCATCCTTCTTACCTCAGTTTCCCATCCTGTTTCCCAATAACCCTCCTGACTTGAAAAGGAAAAGAAAAGAGTATCTTTATAGTTCACTCAGGGGGGGAGGGAAGAAACCAAAGGATTCAGGAAGAGCTGGGAGGTGAGGGAGACAGGGAGGAGAGGGTGAAGGAGAGAAGGAGAGAGGGTAGGAAGAGATTAGGAGAAATATTGATCCACTAGTCATCAATAGGGATCAGTAGGCAAATCCCAGAGCATTCCCCTGTAACAGTATCTCTCAGTGTCTCTCAAAGTACTTCTATCTCCATTGAAAATAGGCAAGTGTGTCCCCCATACTTAGTAGCAGCTCTCTCTAGTCTCAAGCCAGAGTACATCAGTCACTGCAGCAACAAGAACTAATTTCCACAGATCATCTTTTCTATTTCATATATATTATGTCTAGAAAAGCACAATGAAGCTAAAGCAAAAATAGATCTGATTAAAAGATATAAGGAAGGTAATTACATCCTGATAAAAGGCACTATAGACAATGAGGAAATATCAGTACTTAACATGTATGCACCAAATGGTATATAGCATCCAGATTTTTAAAAGAGAAACTATTGGAGCTTAAGGAGGAAATAGTAAAACCATACTAGTGGGAGACCTCAACCTTCCCCTATCAGATCTAGAAAAATTGAACCAAAAAAATAAATAGAAAGTAAGAGATATAAATGAGATTTTAGAAAAGCACAAGGCATCAAACTGGTAGTTAGGAATGTTTTTGAAACAAGAGCCCTTCAAATATTGTGTGTGGACCCTTAGGGATAGTGACAGACAAAATCTGTGATTTCATTGGTATGGGGAACTCCCAGATGAGGAAACTGCTACCAGTGCAGGTCAGTATCTTCTCTGCAATTCACAGCCTTAGTTACCTAGACCATATAGACATTAAGTAACTTAAGGGTCACATTGAATTTTTGGACTTCTAATGGAGCATAGGGGAATGGAGTGAAAAGGGAAAGATGAGGGAAGAAGTATTTATAGATATGCATTTTCAAGCTTTGAGGGCCAAATGAAGGAATAATTGGAAACTGGACATAGGCGGCATTTGGTGTGCTTGCAGCTCTTGTTGGGTTTTGGTGTTTTGCAGCTTGCCAGTGAGGTGATTGGGAGAAGTTCTTAGTGTGCTTGGTGAGTGGTATAGGCTGATTCCTTTTTCCTTTACCTCCTAAAACGCTATCCTCCTAGGAGACTCTTCATCTCGGAGGAGGCTTCATGGCTGGTAGCCAAGCTAGACCGAGAAGGCTCCTTGGCCTAGGCCTCTGAACTCCTGCCTGGCTCAGCCCAGGCTGGAACAGTTTAAATTTTCTTTCCTCTCTCTCTCTCTTCTTTTTAATTTCTTCCCTCTATTGTAATTAAACCACCATAAAATTCCCAAAATGACTTGAGTATTTTATTAGGATTGAATTAATCCCTGGTGACCACTAGTAAAATATATTCAGTCAATAACCCCTAACTTTACCCCTTACAGCTGCTATGGGTTCAACTTTTTCTTCCAGGCAAATGATGACCAGATCAATATATCTGGCCCTTATCTTTGTCCTGAACTACAGTCCCACATTATGACTATCCTCTTGGATATCTTGAATCTGATTCCCTACAGGGATCTCAAACTCAATATGTCCAGAACAGAATTCATTATCGTTTTCCTAAACTCTCTCCTCTTCCCAGCTTTCTATTGCTGCCAAGGGTACCACCATCTTTCTGCTCACCTATGCTCAAAACCTCAGTGTTATCCTCAACTCCTTATATGCTTTTGTTTCATAAATCCAGTCCATTGACAAAAGTTGCCATTTCTAACTCTCTCAACCTTTCTTATATGTCATCTTTCTACTCACAAAGCCATCCCTGCTGTGGTGAGGCAGTCTTTATTACCCTTTGCATCAACTATTTCCACAGTCTTCTTGTTGGTCTCCCAGCTCTAATTCATCCCTCACTTGCCTGCCAAAGTAATTTTCCTAAAGGATAATCCTGACCATCTTTCTCCTTCTCTTAACACACACTCACTAAAATCCTGTGGCTCTCCATTACTTTCAGGATCAAATATAAAGTCCTTTTGCATGTAAAGCCCTTTACAACCTGGTCCCTTCCTACTTTTCTTTTTAAACCCTTACTTTCCATTTTAGAATCAATACTATGTATTGGTTCCAAGGCAGAAGAGTGGTAAGGGCTAGGCAATGGGGATTAAATGACTTGCCCAGGGTCACACAGCTAGGAAGTGTCTGAAGCCAGATTTGAACCTCTTGTATATTTTCTTCAGTCTCTGAACTTGAAATTACAGTGGAATGACTAGTTACTTGACAGATTGCCGCCTTTACTCTCATTCACCCACTCCACTACCCAGATACACTGGTCTATTTGCTCTTACTTACCAAGATGATCTATCTCCCAGCTTTGCCTTTGAATTGGCTGTCCCCAGTCCCTGAAGTGTTTTCCCTTTTTTCCATTCACCTCCTAGCTTCCCTGGTTTTCCCTTAAGACAACTCAAAAGTCTGCCTTCTGCAAGAGGTTTTTCCATAAGAGATATGACTGCATCAGACTATGTATGAACTTTTTGAGAGCAGAGACTGCTTTTGTCTTTCTTGGGAACGTGGGGACTTGGCCCAGAACCTGGCACAGAGTAGGCACGGAATACATACATGTTAATTAAGTAGCTAAATATGTCATGAGTCCCTGTGTTTTTGTGTAAAGACTGAACTGTCTTCTCCCCTTGGGGCAATACTGATGGCTACGTTTGGTATCCTAAGAGTGCTTTTGGGAAAGGCTACAATATCACATTAGGAAAAATTGTGGTGTTTGGACATCATCATGGAAAGCCTTAGAACTTTCAATAAGAATGACAGTAAGGGATCAGCTAGGTAGCACAGTAGACAGAGTGTTAGACCTAGAGTCAGGAGGATCTGGGTTCAAATCCCATCTTAGACACTTCCTAGCTGTGTGACCCTGGGCAAGTTGCATAATCCCCATTGCCTAGCCCTTACCACTTTTCTGCCTTGGAACCAATACACAGGATAGATTCCAAGTCAGAAGATAAAGGTTTTTTTTTTTTTTTTTAAAGACAGATAGTAAGGGTTTAAGAAAAAAAGAAGAAGAAGAAGAAGAAGAATGTTGGTAAGCCAGAAGCTTGGGGTAATATTTGAGTCAGAAAAAAAGAGATCTGACATTCTATGGCCAAAGGTCAATATGATGAGATGAAGAAGACACACAGGGTTATATATGATATCCCTTAGAGTGAGTGACTCCTTTGGATGGAGGCATTGCCAGGAATTCTTGTGCCTGAGGCAAATTCATTTGGGAGTGGGATAGAAGAGAGGAGAGTCCTACCATAGGTACAATCTTGTTTGAAGTCACGTGGTCTGGCTCTGGGTTCAAATCTCACCTCAGTTACTTGCTAGTCAAATGACCCTGGAAAGGCATTAACTTCTCTGGGCTTCATTTCATCTGTTAAATGAGGGTATTTTGGATTGGATGACCTCTAAGATCCTAAGAGTTTAGTATGTATCCAGAAGAGTAGAAAAAGGGAAGACTTGACTCTAAAACAGGTATACCACAGTGATGGGACCTGGGGAAGGCAGTTTAGGGACAACTGTGCTTCCTGACACAGCAGGAAGAGCCATCACCGTAGAGGAGAAGGGAACTTTAGTCTAGATGTTGGAAACCTCATGCAATCCCCTGGATGCCCTATTCTAGCTATGGTTCTGCCTTTTGATAAAGTCATAAATGATTAATTCTGGCTCACATGAAAGATCTCAAACTGATAATGTTCTCTAAGTGCCTCTAAGGATGGAGAATCATTTTCATATGTCAAAAGTTGTTGATATCCATATCATGTCCCATTCTCTGCCCTGATAGTGCTTCGCATAGTGCCTACACACAGTGGTGCTTAATAAATGTTTATTAAATGATGGACTGATGGGTTCCTGCTGTCTGATCAGGATAGACTCATCTACATTGGACGGCTGATTCTTTGGTGTCTATCTCTTGTTTCTCTTGGACCGGGGACAGAGGCTTAATGCAAGCCTCTTGACTTGCATTGACGTCCCTGACATGACCTAACTCTGCTTTTCTCCTCTGGTCTTATTATTGACTTTAATCTCGCTGACTTTGGACTGTCTGAGCATTCTTTTGATAGAATTCTGATTTCTACACCAACTTGGTTGTATAAAGCCATCTTTACATTTTCATTCTGTTGAATAACCATTTTCTCTAAAATGATACATCTTATTCAAAAGAAATGGCACAGGGTAAAAGGAAGGCCAGAGTACCATTGCATATGGAAAAAAAAAAAACTTTGGGAATCCAGGAACTAGAGGGTGTAAGGGTTAAAAGTAGGAGTTCAACAAAAGTGAGGAGAGCAGTTGAATAAAAACACTTAGTTTAATTTGAAAGAAGTACAGATAGAAAATAGAAAAGAGGAAAGAGAGATTATTATTCTTATACCCTATAACTATACCTAAAATTTCTAATACTATCTAAAATTTCTAACTATCTCTGTCTTCTGAGGACAGTTTCTCCCTGCCTGGCAAACACCAGGCCTACTCTAATCTACTCTAACTATTAATGATTCACCAACTACCTAACTCCTTAAATAATCTACAGCCCCAACCCACTCATTCCTTCAATCAGTTTCTATCACCCAGCTGCCAGTGGCCCTTGCCTCAGAGACAGACCTCCTGCCCTCTCCAGATCCAGAGGCAAAAACCTAACCTAACTGTCCATACTGCTTCCTTTTCTCTGTCCTGGTATCCCTGGTAATGGAATCTTCAGCTCTGGTTCACTGACTCCTGTCAGTTCTGATCTACTTAGAAACCCTGCTCTTTTGCCACTTAAGGAGACAGAGGGAGAGATTAAGAAAATCCCTTTCACAAAAGGGAAAGTATAGTAAAAGAGCACCTAACTGTCCTTGATGAATTCAAACCAGCAGGCCCTCAGGAACTTAATCTGTGGGTACTGAATGAAGGGACAGATGTGATTGCCATTGTCAGGGATCATTGGGAGTTGGAGAGAATGGGATGCCGAGAAGAGCAAATACCCTTCCAATGTTCAAAAAAATGAAAAACATGGAAGCTATTATCTAGAGGCCAGAGAGCTTGACTTCAGTTTCTGAACAAATTCTAGGAAGTATTATTAAAGAGATAGTTACTTATTATCTACAAAAGGAAGTATTAATCACAAAAATCCAGTATGGCTTCAAGAAAAGATCATTTAAGACTAACAACATTAGATTCCCTTTCTGAGAATTTAGCATTTGGAGATTTGAAGGGATTTGCTTTTGTATCTCCAATGGCTAACACAGACCCTTTCAGGTAGTAGTTCCTTTTTTTCTCTCAAAGCAAAGAAATATTTATTAAGTGCCTACTATGTGCCAGGGCACATGCTAAAAATCTGTAGGCAGAAATATAAAAAGAGAAACATAATCTCTGCCCTCAAAGAACATAGAATCTAATGGGGAAAAACATACACACAACACACACAAAGAAGGTAGAGGAGTCAGTCAGAGAAATCCCAGAATTGTATAACCAGGTAAGAAATAAGAAGTATGGGAACATAGAAATATTAAAGCATGATCTCCCATAGTTCCCCTGGGCTTAAGTTTATTGATAATAATTATTTCTGTCATTCAGGTATTTATATATAATGAAAAAATACATTTTCCCATGAATTATCTATTAGCAAAAAAGTCCTCTATTTTACTCTTTGTTTTCCTCTATTGAAAGCAGTCAGTTACACCCAGCAGACCACATAGTAGGTTCTTAATGTTTGTTGAATTGAATAGAATCAGAGGAATGCTACATATTCTGATCATCTGGAGTTTAGTAAAGCATTTGACAAAGTCTTTCATATTATTCTCTTGGAGAACTTGAAAAGATGTGGGATTTGTAACTGGTTGAATGGTTAAACCTAAGAGAATCAATTATAGTTCATGTCCAATTGGAAGGAGGGCTCCAGTGAGGAGCTCCAGAAATCTGTGTTTGATCCTTTGTTATTTGATACTTTTATCAGTAACTTAGATAAAGGCATGCTCATCAGACTGGTAGAGGAAACAAAGTAAGGACACATAACCAATACACTGGAAGAGAATCAAGATTCAAAAAGATCTTCACAGGCTAGAACCAGACCACAGACAGTAAACACAATTTTAAAAAGACCAATGAAAAGTCTTGCACTCAGTTAAAAAAATCAGTATCATTAGTACAAAATGGGGGTTGTTTGCTAGATGGTAGTTGTTTGTCTGAAAATAACTGGGAGTTTCAGTGGATTACAATTTCACAATGAATCAATACTATGATATGAGAGTCAGTCTCATCATTTCGTTACCAGTGATCTCTCCAAAATTACAAATAATCTATTAACTGGCCAATCTAATGGCTTTTAGCAGCACCTTGACCTCCTTGAATCATGAGCCTGGGACAACAGGAAGATAGTGGTACCCTTGACAGTAATAGAGAAGTTCAAAAGAGGAAAGAGTTTGTAGGGGAAAAGGGGAATAATTAATTCTGTTTGGGGATCCCTGTGGGACATGCAATTTGAGATGACCAGAAGGAAGTTGGAGATGTACAACTGTGGCTCCTTCCTACTTGTTCGGTTCTTCTTTCTGTCTTTTTCCCTGGTTCTCCATCTATGCCAAATCTGTTCTGTCTGGGGTCCCCTTTTCTTTTCACTCTATCTTAATCATACTTTGTGATCCTATTAGCTCTTAGGGTTCAATAAACATTTCTTTAAAGATCTCTACATACCCAATCCTAGATTGTTACTGTCAAGGGTACCACTATCTTCCTGGTGTCCCAGGCTCATGATCTTAGTCTCATCCTCTATTTCTCTCTCTCACCCCACATATCCATTGTCAAATTCACTGTTAAATCTCACTATTTTAACCTTAACATCATGCCTTGATTATGTCTCCTTCTATCTGCTTATACAGTCACAATCCTAGCTCAGGCCATCATCATCTCTCTGCTGGACTACTGAGATAACCTTCTAACTGGCTTCCTTGCTTCAAGGCTCTCCCTATTCCAAGTCAGTCTCCATGTAGCTGCCAAAGTAGTATCCTAAAACATATATATATATATATATATATATATATTTTATGTATATATTATCATGTCACTCCCTTTTAAAAATCTAGTGTGGCTCTAGGATAAAATACAACTCCTCAGGCTGATGCTCAAATCTTCCACAATCCCATTTTCACCTACCTCTCTTGGACATTTTGTGGTACTTCCTACCACACGCTCTGAGTTCTAGCCCACCATCTGTTCCCTGTTATCTACAAGTCATCTCTCATCTCTGAACCTTTGCACAGAATGCATCCCTTCTTACCTCCATTCCTAGCAGATTCCTGAGCTCTCTTCTACACTTCGTTTCTGTGTCTGCTGCTATAGGAGGAGGCTTTTTACTCTTCCTCCCAGTTGTTAGCATTTAGTGTCTTCCTTCTTAATGACTCTATATTTAATTATCTGCATATATGCTGTAATTGGACAGTGGAATGTTAACTCCTTAGAAGCAGAGACCTCTAAAATCTTTTGTTTGAGTCTTGGTATAAACATAGTAGCGCTTAATAAAAATTGCTATTAAATCTATCAGTTCTAGATGTAACAGAACCTAAAGTACCTTCATGAAGTTCATAGCCACTAGGGAAGTACCAGGAAACTTTTCCTCAAGTGTCTCCTGGGAAGAAAACAGAGAGAGGTAAAGCATATCAATGATAACATCTTTCACAGATGCATTTATAAGGACCCTTAACCAAAGCACCAACTAAGTTGATATAGCCAAAACCAAACAGTTTTTTTCTTTCATTTACAAATGTCACATAATTTTATTCTATACTATATTGTCTTGGAAGTCATTTAACTTGAGTTCTGCCCTCTAGTTCTGCAAATTCCACTGCTAATCATTATGTGACTGGGTGAATATGGATTTGTTTCCTCATCTCTAAGTGGGTAATAATTCCATAACATTTTAAGATACACTAATATTAAGTTCAAATCTTGTTGCAGACAATAGCTGACAGGGCAAGCCATTTAACTGCTTTCTTTCTCAGTTTCCCCATCTGTAAAATGAGGATGTACCAGAACCTAGCTTATAGGCTGGCTGTATTATGAGGATAAAAAGTGTTTTACAAACCTTAAAGGGTATAGAAATGCTAGCCATTGTCATTACTAAGATCAGCTCTATTAATATAACACTAATTTATAATCATATACCTCCCCCTTCATAGTTACAAAATCCTTTAAATACATATCTTATTTGGGTTTCACACCTGTTCTGTGAAATAGACACAGTAGGACACATCATTCCTATTTTACAGATGGGGAAACTGAAGTTCAGATAGATCCTTATTTAAATGTCATATTCAAAGCCGATCTCATTGGAATTTTTGTGAGAAACACTATAAAGAATTTGGAATATGATGTATCCAGATGTTATGTAAAATAAAGATGTTGCTTGTTATCTTTCAAATAATAAGAACAAACTGAACAAAGATAATCTATTCCATCCACAAATTTGTCCATAAACCTGGGCCACTATTCGGACATTTGTTCTAAAAGATGCTTACTTGGCCTTACTAAGGTGCCTAAATCTTCTTTTTCTCTCGGAAAGAAGTCACAAAATGTAATGGAAACAGCACTGGTCTTGGAATCAAAAACTCTGAGCTTAGCTCCTGGCTTGGTCCATTATTAGTAATTTCATTTCTCTTAAGACTCAGATTCCTCATCTGAGAAAAGACATCATCTTGCCCTACCCATCCCACAGGATTGTTGTGAAGATCAAATGGCCAAATATAAATAATAATAATTCATATTGATTTAGTGCTTTGCAGGTACTAGGAGCTTTCTTCACATCGACCCACTGAAAAAGCAATGTTGTGAGTAGGACTGGACTCCAAGACAGAGAAATGTCCCCTACCAATATCAGTTGGCACCTTCTCAGCAGCTTATAGTCTCAGAGAGTTGACTGAAGCTGTTAAGAGGTCCACATTCAGTATATATCAGGAGTGGGAGTTGAACCAGGGTCTTCCTGACTCAGAAGCCAGCTCTCCAACCACTATGGCACACTGCCTCCTCTACTATGGAAATATGAGCTATTTATTATTAGTCTTAAATCATTATTGATTATTTATGTTGATTTTATTAATATTAACAAATACTAAATTATTAAAACAATTATAAAATATTAAATTATTGTTTGGTATTTCGTGCAAATAATCTGAAAGTTGTGATCGATCCATAGTTATTAAGTCAGACTCACTAGATTTCAGATTGAAAACTAAAAAATTAAATTAATTACAGGGGTAGCTAGGTGGCTCAGTGGAGAGAGAGAGAGAGAGAGAGAGAGAGAGAGAGAGAGAGAGAGAGAGAGAGAGAGAGAGAGGAGGTCCAGAGTTCAAATTTGACCCTCAGACACTTCCTAGCTGTGTGATCCTGGGCAACTCATTTAATCCCAGTTGCTTAACCCTTACTACTCTTCTGCCTTGGAACCAATGATTAGTATTGATTCTAAGACAGAAGGTAGAGTTAAAAAAAATTAAGTTAAACATTTCCTCCATATCTGGAGTATTCTAGTCAATCATATGGCTCCTGAATATATGTCTTATTCTCCTCTGGCAAGTCCTTTCCATGGGCAAATTCTACATCATTTGTGGTTCAAAGACAATCATAGAATTTTAATTTGAAAACAAATAGAAAATCAGTGTCAAGAAGAGAGCTTGTTATGTTATTCTCTGTTTGGTATCCTAAATTGGAGCAACATAAAGAATTTAGAGATGTTCACTGGGTTCTTGACTGAGGAATTCAATGACTGTGATTTTGTTAAATGATCATTCGTATACCATAGTAATAAAACAATAGTGGTTAAGAGTTAAGACAATTATTTTCTTGTTAAAAGATTTATTTCCCTTAAAGAGAATTAAGCATTCCTGGATGATACATTTTCCCTAAACACTGCTTTCTTTGGTTACTTATTTCAAATAAGATTCTAACAAATTTTTCTTTGTTTTTAAAAGGAAAAAAAATATTTATCTGGATATAAAACTTGAAAAGTGTCATAGAACTATATCCTAAAAATCCCTCATAGAAAAGCCTTCTCTAACTAGTGAAAGGCAATATGGAATATAGAGTGCAAAGCTTGCCTCTAAGTCAGGAATTCGAGAGGTCTTAGAGAGCAAATGGTTCTCATAGGTGGCCATGGCAAACACAGCCACATTTTGAAGGGCTTGCATGAAGCTCACTTGGACTCTGACTCTTTAGACTCTTAAAAGAGCCTTTATTTAAAATACATAGAGAACTTTGTTAAATTTATAAGAATAAAGGCCATCTCCTAATTAATAAATGGGCATAACATTAGGTACAGGCAATTTTTGGATGAAGAAGTCAAAGGTAGGTATATGAAAAAAAATTTCTAAATCTCTTCTGATTAGAAAAATGCAAAAACAATTCTGATATATCAACTCAAACCCATCAAATTGGCTAAAATGATGAAAGGACAAAATGACAAATACTGGAAGGGATATGGAAAAATGGGGACACATACATTGTTGGTAGAACTGTGAACTGATCCAACCAATTTGGAATTACACCCAGAGAGTTATAAAACGGTGTGAGCCCTTGGGTCTGTTTCCCAAGGAGATCAGGGAAAAAGAAAGAGAACCCTTATGTTTCAAAACATTTATAGAAGCTCTCTTTGTGGTGGCAAAGAACTAGAAATTGAGGGGGTGCCCATTAAGTGGAGAATGACTAAACAAGTCATGGTACATGATTGTGATGGAACATTACTGTGACATAAGAAATGATGAGCAGGCTAATGTAAAAAAAATGGAAAGAACTACATGGGATAATGAAGAGTGAAATGAGTATAACAAAGAAATTTTTATATACAGCTATAGATTTAATACTTGAAGAATAACTTGTGAATGCTACTTCCAGAAGGTAAACTGAAAAATGGAAACATGAAAAATGTCTCTCTCTCTCTCCCTCTCTCTGTCTCTGTCTCTGTCTCTCTATTTCTCTATCAATATGCCTCCTGGATGACACTTTCTATGATACAGAGGAGGGAGGGAGGAGCTGAGACACTTGTAACAAATTCTATTAATAAAAGAAAAAAAAGAGCCTCTGTTGGCCAAGTTTTTGTGTTTGCCCTGACCAGTTGTATTGCCAAAGTCTCAACTACTCTTCACATTACCTGGAAAGACCAAAAGACAAACGAACACGTCTTTCCTCCAATTAGAATGTCAAAAGAACTTTGATTCTTGCTTCAAATGTACAAAGCAAGAATGCAGTACAAAATTTCCATGCTGGTCAGAACATGTTCAATCCAACTCATTATCCATCTTGACTGGTGGCTTGCCCTGATTCCTTCCTCCAAGGTTAAAGATATAACCTGAAGAGCCTTTGCTCTCAAATCCTGGTATTCTGACCTTGAACATGTCACTCTATTGAAAACCTATTTGAACTTCAGTTTCCTCATGTGTAAAATGGGAATAATCTATCTCCCTGCCTAATTTTACAGTTTTGGGGAAACTCAATTAATTGTGTAACTATTAAGGAGCATAGAAAAGACCCATTTGTACAAAAATATCCATAGTAACTTTTTTTTTTGTGGTGAAGAACTAGAATCTAAACAGGCTGCCCATTCATTAGGGGATGGATGAACAAATTAATCAGCATATGTATGTGATGGAAAAAATTGTGCTTTAAGAAATGATGAAAGGTCCCATCAGGAGCCCTTAGAGCCCAGGGAGGCCATGCATCTCCCCCCTTAGAGAGCAGGGTCTTCTAAAAAAACAGAAACCTAGAGGCGAAGTCAAGATGGCAGCCTAGAAGGAGCATAGACCTGGCAGCCTGGCCAGAGCTTTGGAGATCCTCCATATTTGCTCCAGCCGTCCAGGAAGTTTAAAACTCAGAGTAAACCCAGCCCAACTAAGCTGAACTCAATCCCATCAAAAGTCTCCAGAACACAGGGAAGCCCAGGCTCCCCACCCATCCTCATTGACTGCTGGACTTTAAGCCAATCAAAAGCCTCCAGAGGACAGGAAAGATCAAACCCCTAAAACCCTCCCCCAGAGATTACACCAAGAGATCTTCTGTTAAAGCTCCAAGAGGGGAGACCATTAGAAGTCCCCCAAAAACAAAAAAATGAGAGGAACAAGAGTACAGACAAATACAGGGAGTAAAGAAGGGGTGAATTTGAACAAACAACAGAAACAGAAGAAAGAAACTACATAGACAGCTACTACTCATCAAATGGAACAGAAGGGGGAGAGATCAGCAAACAATAAACCAGAAATCCCAGCGAATTGGATACAGGCTGTGGAAGAACTCAAAACGCAACTAAGAGAGGCTGAAGACAATTGGGAAAAGAACTTAAAAATTAAGATAAGTCATCTGGAAACAGAGGCACTTGAACTAAAACAAGAAAATAGTGTCCTGAAAGCCAAAATCATCCAGCTGGAAAATGAGGCAAAGGAGATGAAAGAGATGAAAGACGAGGTAAAGAGGATGAAAGACGATCTTCAAAGAAAATCAGACCAGAAGGAAAAAGACGACCAAAAAGCCAGAGATGAAATCCAATCTTTAAGAACCAGAGTAAAACAACTAGAATCAAGTGACCTCACAAGGCAGCAGGACACTATAAAACAAAACAAAAAGAATGAAAAAATTGAGGAAAATGTGAAGCATCTCATTCACAAAACAGACGATTTAGAAAATCGTTCAAGAAGAGACAATTTAAGAATAATTGGACTACCAGAAGACCACGACAAAAGAAAAAGCCTGGACATAATACTAGAGGAAATTATCCAGAAAAACTGTCCTGAGATCCTAGAACAAGAGGGGAAAGTGGAGATTGAAAGAATCCACAGATCATCCCCTGTATTTAATCCCCAACTGACAACACCAAGAAATGTTATAGCCAAATTCAAAAACAATCAGATGAAAGAACAGATATTACAAGCTGCCAAGAAGAAGCCATTCAGATACTACGGAAACACGGTGAGGATAACACAGGATCTGTCTGCATCCACACTGAAGGACCGAAAGGCATGGAATACGATATTCCAGAAAGCAAGGGAACTAGGTCTACAGCCAAGAATAAAATACCCATCAAAACTGACTATATTCTTACAGGGGAAAGTATGGTCATTTAACACAACAGAGGAGTTCCACGTATTCATAAATAAAAGACCAGACCTGAACAGAAAATTTGAAGTCCAACCACAGAACTCAAGAGAATCATCAAAAGGTAATTAAAAAAGAGGGGAAAAAACAACAACAACAACAAAAAAAATTTTTTAAGAGACTCAATAAGTTAAAATGATATGTATCCCTATAAGAAAAGAGGTCATTGACAACTCTTAAAAACTGTTGCTATCACCTGAGCAGCTAGAAGAACTAAACTCAGAGGGAACAGTGACAAACTGTATAGGATGAAAGGACAAGACATAAATAGGTATATAGATATATGCATGCATAAATACATATACATGTGTATGTATATATATATATACATGACTAAAGCTAAAAAAGAAAAGAGGTTATGACTAAAAGAAATGGGAAAAGAAACAAATGGGGGTAAATTTATATGTCACAAAGAAGCTCATGGCGGGAGGGGGAGAACATTGATACACTGGAAGGGTAAAGAGGTTGGAAATAGGAAAAATCAACTCTTACATACTTTGAAACTGACCCAAAGAGGGAAGAACAATCCAATCCATTGGGGAAGAGAATAGATTTGCGCCCTATAGGGGGGTAGAAGGGTAAAAAACAGACTGGTGGGGAGGGAAGCAGTACAAGGGAGGGAGAAGGTGGGGGGGGTTAAAAAGACTACAGGGGAAAATAAGGGAGGGAATAAGAAGGGAGGGGGGTAGAAAGGGAAGTACAAGGAGGACTGATTTAAAGTAAATCACTGGACTAAAAGGTAAAGCTGAAGAAGAAAGGTTAGAATTAGGGAAGGATATCAAAATGCCAGGGAATCCACAAGTGACAGTCATAACTTTGAATGTGAATGGGATGAACTCACTCATAAAACATAGACGAATAGCAGAATGGATTAGAATCCAAAACCCTACCATTTGTTGTCTCCAAGAAACACATATGAGGCGGGTAGACACTCACAAGGTCAGAATTAAAGGATGGAGTAAGACCTTCTGGTCCTCAACTGACAGAAAGAAGGCAGGAGTGGCAATCATGATATCTGATAAAGCCAAAGCAAAAATAGACCTGATCAAAAGGGACAGGGAAGGTAATTATATTTTGTTAAAAGGGACTTTAGACAATGAGGAAATATCACTAATCAACATGTATGCACCAAATAATATAGCACCCAAATTTCTAATGGAGAAACTAGGAGAATTGAAGAAAGAAATAGACAGTAAAATCATATTAGTGGGAGACTTGAACCAACCATTATCAAATTTAGATAAATCAAATCAAAAAATAAATAAGAAAGAGGTAAAAGAAGTGAATGAAATCTTAGAAAAATTAGAATTGATAGACATATGGAGAAAAATAAATAGGGATAAAAAGGAATACACCTTCTTCTCAGCACCACATGGCACATTCACAAAGATTGACCATACATTAGGTCACAGAAACATGGCACACAAATGCAGAAAAGCAGAAATAATAAATGCAGCCTTTTCAGACCAAAGGCAATAAAAATAATGATCAGTAATGGCACATGGAAAACCAAATAAAAAACTAATTGGAAATTAAACAATATGATACTCCAAAATCATTTAGTTAGAGAAGAAATCATAGAAACAATTAATAATTTCATAGAGGAAAATGACAATGGCAAGACATCCTTTCAAACCTTTTGGGATGCAGCCAAAGCAGTAATCAGAGGTAAATTCATATCCCTGAGTGCATATATTAACAAACTAGGGAGAGCAGAGATCAATCAATTGGAAATGCAAATAAAAAAACTCGAAAGCGACCAAATTAAAACTCCCCAGCAGAAAACCAAACTAGAAATCCTAAAAATTAAGGGAGAAATTAATAAAATCGAAAGTGATAGAACTATTGATTTAATAAATAAGACAAGAAGCTGGTACTTTGAAAAAACAAAATGGACAAAGTACTGGTCAATCTAATTAAAAAAAGGAAGGAAGAAAAGCAAATTAACAGCATCAAAGATGAAAAGGGGGACATCACCTCTGATGAAGAGGAAATTAAGGCAATCATTAAAAATTACTTTGCCCAATTATATGGCAATAAATACACCAATTTAGGTGATATGGATGAAGATATACAAAAATACAAACTGCCTAGACTAACAGAAGAAGAAATAGAATTCTTAAATAATCCCATATCAGAAAATGAAATCCAACAAGCCATCAAAAAACTTCCTAAATAAAAATCCCCAGGGCCTGATGGATTCACCTGTGAATTCTATCAAACATTCAGAGAACAGTTAATCCCAAAAATATACAAACTATTTGACATAATAAGCAAAGAGGGAGTTCTACCAAACTCCTTTTATGACACAAACATGGTACTGATTCCAAAACCAGGCAGGTCAAAAACAGAGAAAGAAAACTATAGACCAATCTCCCTAATGAATATAGATGCAAAAGTCTTAAATAGGATACTAGCAAAAAGACTCCAGCAAGTGATCAGAAGGGTCATCCACCATGATCAAGTAGGATTTATACCAGGGATGCAGGGCTGGTTCAATATTAGGAAAACCATCCACATAATTGACCATATCAACAAGCAAACCAACAAGAACCACATGATTATCTCAATAGACGCAGAAAAAGCCTTTGATAAAATACAACACCCATTTCTATTAAAAACACTAGAAAGCATAGGAATAGAAGGGTCATTCCTAAAAATAAAAAACAGTATATATCTAAAACCATCAGCTAATATCATCTGCAATGGGGATAAACTAGATGCATTCCCAATAAGATCAGGAGTCAAACAAGGATGCCCATTATCACCTCTACTATTTGACATTGTACTAGAAACACTAGCAGTAGCAATTAGAGAAGAAAAAGAAATTGAAGGCATCAAAATAGGCAAGGAGGAGACCAAGTTATCACTCTTTGCAGATGACATGATGGTCTACTTAAAGAATCCTAGAGATTCAACCAAAAAGCTAATTGAAATAATCAACAACTTTAGCAAAGTTGCAGGATACAAAATAAACCCACATAAGTCATCAGCCTTTCTATATATCTCCAACACAGCTCAGCAGCAAAAACTAGAAAGAGAAATCCCATTCAAAATCACCTTAGACAAAATAAAATACCTAGGCATCTATCTCCTGAGACAAACACAGGAACTATATGAACACAACTACAAAACACTCTCCACACAACTAAAACTAGATTTGAGCAATTGGAAAAACATTAACTGCTCATGGATAGGACGAGCCAATATAATAAAAATGACCATCCTACCCAAACTTATTTATCTATTTAGTGCCATTCCCATGGAACTCCCAAAAAATTTCTTTACTGACAGAAAAAACCATAACAAAGTTCATTTGGAATAACAAAAGATCAAGGATATCCAGGGAAATAATGGAAAAAAAACACAAATGAGGGTGGCCTTGCAGTCCCAGACCTCAAACTATATTACAAAGCAGCAGTCATCAAAACAATTTGGTACTGGATAAGAGACAGAAAGGAGGATCAGTGGAATAGACTGGGGGCAAGCGACCTTAGACAGTATACGATAAACCCAAAGATCCCAGGTTTTGGGACAAAAATCCACTATTCGATAAAAACTGCTGGGAAAATTGGAAGACAGTGTGGGAGAGATTAGGAATTGATCAACACCTCACACCCTACACCAAGATAAATTCAAAATGGGCGAATGACTTAAACATAAAGAAGGAAACCATAAGTAAATTGGGTAAACACAGAATAGTATACATGTCAGACCTTTGGGAGGGGAAAGACTTTAAAACCAAGCAAGAAGCTTTTGTACAAACAAAACCAATATAACTAAAATCAGAAGGAAAACAACAAATTGGGAAAAAATCTTCATAAAAACTTCTGACAAAGGTTTAATTACTCAAATTTATAAAGAGCTAAATCAATTGTACAAAAAACCAAGCCATTCTCCAATTGATAAATGGGCAAGGGAGATGGATAGGCAGTTTTCAGATAAAGAAATCAAAACTATTAATAAGCACATGAAGAAGTGTTCTAAATCTCTTATAATCAGAGAGATGCAAATCAAAACAACTCTGAGGTATCACCTCACACCTAGCAGATTGGCTAACATGACAGCAAAGGAAAGTAATGAATGCTGGAGGGGATGTGGCAAAGTTGGGACATTAATTCATTGCTGGTGGAGTTGTGAACTGATCCAACCATTCTGGAGGGCAATTTGGAACTATGCCCAAAGGGCGATAAAAGAATGTCTACCCTTTGATCAGGCCAGAGCACTGCTGGGTTTGTACCCCAAAGAGATAATGGAGAAAAAGACTTATACAAGAATATTCATAGCTGCGCTCTTTGTGGTGGCCAAAAATTGGAAAATAAGGGGATGCCCTTCAATTTGGGAATGGCTGAACAAATTGTGGTATATGTTGGTGATGGAATACTATTGTGCAAAAAGGAATAATAAAGTGGAGGAATTCCATGGAGACTGGAACGACCTCCAGGAAGTGATGCAGAGCAAGAGGAGCAGAACCAGGAGAACATTGTACACAGAGACTAATACACTGTGGTATAATTGAACATAATGGACTTCTCCATTAGTGGTGGTGTAATGTCCCTGAACAATCTGCAGGGATCTAGGAGAAAAAACACTATTCATAAGCAGAGGACAAACTGTGGAAGTAGAAACACCGAGGAAAAGCAACTGCCTGACTACAGCAGTTGAGGGGACATGACAGAGGAGAGACTCTAAACAAACACTCTAATGCAAATATTAACAACATGGCAATGGTTTTGAATCAAGAACACATGTGATACCCAGTGGAATCATGCATTGGCCACGGGGGGTGGGGAGGGAGGAAAAGAAAATGATCTTTGTCTTTAATGAAAAATGCATGGAAATGATCAAATAAAATAAAATATTATAAAATTTAAAAATTTAAAAAAAAAGAAATGATGAAAGGGAAGGTTTCAGAGAAACCTGGTGAGCAGAACCAAGAGGACAATTTGTTCAATAACAATAAAATGGGGAAAAACAAACCATTTGAAAGGCTTAAGAACTCTGATCAATGGCCAACTAGAATTCCAGAGAACACATGAAGAAACCTATTACCTAATTCTGAGAGAGAGGTGAAAGACTCAGTACAGATTCAGAGATATACTTTTTTAGACATGGACAAGGAGCCAATTTGTTTTGTTTGATTATGTGTATTAGTTACAAAGATTTTGCTTTTCTTTCTTTCTTAGCTAGAAAATAGATAGGAAGTGGGGAAAAGAGACAGATTTCAATCATTGGGAAGATTAAATAGTAAAAATTAAAAACATTTTTAAAAGGCGACAATATGGAAAAACATGGCTGTCGCATGGAGGCTTCTTGGTAGAAACCTATTAGGTCTGTTAACCCTCGGTAGGGAAGCTTATAGTTCTCTACTGCCCTCATCTGGGCCGACTCGCTATATTCTCCTAGTATTTCCAATCTGGGTGACAAAACCATATAAAAATTTCTCCAGCATTTTAACACCTATTTTAGTCATTAAGCTCTATCTCTGTCTCTCTGTGTCTCCATCTCTGTCTTTTTGTGTCTCTATCTCTGGGCATATTCATTCTGCCTTCAGAATTTTTCCAAATGCCATGGCATGATTTCTGAACAAAACAAACTGAAGCCAAAGTCCAATTGAAAAAGGCCAAGGCAGGTGGTTAGTTAATGTCGACAAGCTTTAATTAAGGACTTACTCAGTGCCAGATACTGTGCTAAGTGTTAGAGATAGAAGAAAGGCCAAAAGATGACCCCTGCCCTCCAGGAGCTCCCATTCTAATGGGGGAGACAAGATACAAGACACTTGGAGGAGATGGAAGGGAATTCTCAGATCCCATAACGAATAAGAGGCAGTAGTGGGAAGTGTGCAGGGTCGAGTCAGAGACTCTGGTTACAGATTCCTACTTGTTTATTGGCTATGTGATGCTGGGAAAAATAACTTAACACCTCTGAGACTCAGTTTCTCACCTATAAAATAGAGGGGTTGAACCAGAAGGCTTCTGCTGTCTTTTCTAGTTCTAGATCTATGATCCTGTGATGCCTGTGGCAGAAATGGGACAGGAAAGGTGGAACTTCACACTCCTGGTCCCATCCTCATTTCCATTGCTGAAGTAATCTGGCCCCAAAGGGCTAAATACATTTCAAATTTCAGTTGAATATCAAACGGTCATTAAAAGAGTTTAACTAGTTTTTGCTTAAAAGTTCTTTTGGGGGCAGTAGGGTGGTTCAGTGGATGGAGAGACAGGGAGATCTGGGTTCAAATCGGGCCTGTGTGACTCTAAGAAAGCACTTAACCCCAACTGACTCGTCTTGGAAGGGATATCCAGGGCTGATTCTAAGATAGAAAGTAAGGATTTGGGGGGGGGGGGGAACCAGTTCTTTTGCTTTCTTGACTGCTTTAATTGGGATCTAAACAGGAGCCCAAAGCACAGGTATTAGACAAAAGAGCAACTAGCGTGTGCCCTGTCTGCTCCTAAAGCCACATACGCCACCCGTACACATACGGAAGAAGAGAGCCCATGAAGAATGAACCCCCCAAAGGGCACACAATACCATGTCTTTTGGTTCAGGAATATTTATGCCACGGAAAAACTGGTTACTTTTAAAGATGGACTGATGCCTCGGAATTAGTTTTCCTGCAAAACATCAATAATAGAATAAACAAAAATTTAGTAATGAAGTCATAGTATTTTTTGAAAGTTTTCCTTTTAGGGCCCAGATTTAAAGGAATGGGTGGACTGGTTTTCCCCCCAAGTGTGAATGGAATAGCAAGTACAAAGTCCTGTTTTTATCTCTGCCTCTCTGTCTTTATATCTGTTTCTCTGTGTCTCTGTATCTGTCTCTCTGTCTCTATCTCTGTCTTTCTGGGTCTCTATCTCTGTCTCTCTGTGTCTCTGTCTCTGTCTCTCTGTCTCCATCTCTGTCTCTCTGAGTCAATTTCTGTCACTGTGTCTGTCTCTGCCTCCATGTCTCTATCTCTATCACTCTGTGCCTCTCTATCTCTCTAAGTCTCTATCTCTGTCTCTCTGTTTCTACTACTCTTTGTCACTCTGTGTCTCTGTGCCTCTGTCTTTGTCTGTGTGTGTGTCTCTGTATCTGTCTCTGTCTCTGTCACTCTCTGTCTCTGTCTATCTCTGTCACTCTGTGTCTCTATCTTGATCTCTGTCACTGTCTCTCTGTCTGTCTATCTCTGTCTCTCTATGCCTCCATCTCTGTCTCTCTGTGTCTATTTTTGTCACTGTGTCTCTGACTCTGTGTCTCTATCTCTGTCTCTCCGTGTCTATCTCTATCTCTCTGTCACTCTCTGTCTCTATCTCTGTCACTCTGCATCTCTATCTTGGTCTCTGTCACGCTGTCTCTCTATATCTCTATCTCTGTGTCTCTGTGCCTCCATCTGTCTCTCTCTGTCTCCATCTCTGTCTCTCTGTGTCTATTTCTGTCACTGTGTCTCTGACTCTGTGTCTCTATCTCTGTCTGTGTCTATCTCTGTCTCTATGTCTGTCTGTCACTCTGTGTCTCTGTCTGTCACTTTGTATCTCTATCTCTGTCTCTCTAGGTCTATCTTTGTCTCTCTGTGTCTATCTCTGTCTCTCTGTCTGTCTCTGTCACTGTATCTCTCTATCTCTGTCACTCTGTATCTCTGTCTTCACTCTGTCTCTCTCTTTGTCTGTCTCTGTCACTCTGTGTCTCTGTGTTGCTCTTTGAGGGACAGAATCCAAAGCACGTGTCATGGCTTGGATGACTTGGGCACCTCACGTTTCCCATGCTGCAGGGACCCCCACCATGGTGGCCTTCAGGACTTCAGAAGCCTACAGGCCAGACTGGGAAGACTAGAACAGGATGGAGCAATTTTTCTTCCTGAGCCCCATGGTGCTCTTTGTGCTTTTACTACATCAGGAACCTAAAGTTCAAGTTAACCCCCCTAGTCATGTGATTTGGCTGCAACTGCGGGGGACTCTGGGGAAATTTTCTCTCTCCAGGAGAGGAGTCTAGTGGAACTTCTGCACCTAAAACCCTCTGTGGGGTTAGAACTGGGCTCTTAAGAAACATCAGCATTTCTCTAATTCCTCCACTGAAGTCTGTTCTCTCCCACATTTATGATATGGATAAAGTGGAAAGAAATTATATCTAAAATAACCATGAAGACTGGAGGTCCTGGGTTCAAATGTGGCCTCAGACACTCCCCAGCTGGGTGACCCTGGGCAAGTCACTTAATCCTCATTGCCTAGCTCTTACCACTCTTCTGCCTTGGAACTAGTACACATTATTGATTCTAAGATGGAAGGTAAAAGTTTAAAAAAAATTAACCATAAGCTAAGGAGTAAAATGTGCAATGTAAACATTCAGGAGATGGCATATTCAAGCAGTGATTACATGGTTACATGGAATTCCCAGTTTGTTATTTTAAAAAATTCTTACTGATGATTTAAAACATTTTCCTTCACCTTCATATCTGAATAGATCAATCCTCTCTCTACTAGCCAGCCAGCCATCCCTCATAACAAAGAACAAAAAAGGGAAGGGGAAAACCAATTCAGCAACACTAACCAATACATTAGGCATCTCTGACAGTATATATTATGTTCTTTATCCACAGTCCCCCACATCAAAGGGAAGGAGACAAGGCAGTTAGGTGGCACAGTGGATAGAATATCAGACCTGGAATCAGAGGGGCCTGGGTTCAAATCTGGCCTCAGATGCTTCTTAGCTATGTGACCCTGGATGAGTCACTTAATCCCCTTTGTTCAGCCCTTGCCCTTCTGTCTCAGAGTTGTTACTAAGACAGAAAATAAGGGTTTAAAAAAAGAGAGAGAAAGATGTTTTCTCAACTGGGGGGTGTCAGGATCAATTTTTATAAATATATAGAATTCAATTTTAGTTATTTATTCTTCCCATTTACACTACTATAATCACTGTATGTATTATTTTCTTTACTGTGCAATTTAAAGTCTCAGAGATATACCTGTGAGACATTAAAATGACAGAGAGGCAAGATATGGGTGCAAGACCAGTCTTCTGGCCACAAAAGATGGTGCACTGAGTAAACTACTGGGCTTGGAGGTAGAAAGACCCAAGTTCAAATACTTCAGATACTCACCAGCTGTGTGATCTTGGGCAAGTCATTCTGTCTCTTCAACAATGTAAACAGCAAAACTAAACTGTAAACTGCTCAACTGTAAAATGGAGACAATGATGGTGCCCACCTTACAGGCTAATTGTGAGCATAAAAGGGATTAAAAGTACTTAGCAGAATGCCTGGGCATCTAGTAGCATTCACTCCCACTGTGCCATACTGTTTCTCATGTAGAAAATACCCACAAGTGAGTTGTAAAAACCAGCTCACCAAAAAATGTATACAGGACACACTTTTGTTTCATTTGCATTATTAACATTTTCTCCATCACTCAAGTTTAGACAACCAACAAACAATAAATCAAGCTCAGACTTGTAGCATTTGCTCATTTCTGGGATGTAAATGCTCAGGCTAAAAATTTCACAATTATGTTTGATGTTATTATGCCTGAAAACCACTTAGTTTCTTCTGTTGCAGCAGGGTCTTAATTGAAAGGTATTGCCAAGAGTGTGCTGAAATCCACTTGAAAGGGCCCTCAAGCCCCCAAATTAGCAAGATGGGATTCACCAGCGGGGTACGCAGGATACTTAAAACCCTGTACTTTCTATATATGATGCAAATCTCAATTGAGCTATAGTCTGAATCATAGTTATTGTTTTGGAAATCAGGAATGCCTTTTGGAGCTAGGAATACAGAGATGTTACCTCTAGGACAATGGGGCACAGGGAAGCTTTTTAATTTAGAGGCCAGAGTCTGCTGACCAGTCAGATGTTTCTTGCTTAGATCGTGTTCTAGCCAGCTGATTTGTATCCATGCTCCTTTCTTAAAAGATACGGGAAGTATCTGCATAGTAAGGTCTGTGACTAATTTTTACCTGAAACGTGATCTGGAAATTCCACTGAGAGAGGAATTATGACTTTACATCTGAGAAGGGTGAGCTTAGGTTCTGGCTATAACCCAGAACAGTTGTGCTCAATAGCTGTACACTTGGAAGCAAAACAAGCTTTTTTTATTCCCTTCATTTTTTTTAAACCCTTTCCCCCTTCCATCTTAAAATCAATACTATGCATTGGTTCCGAGGCAGAAGAGTGGTAAGGACTAGGCAGTGGAGGTTAAGGGACTTGCCCAGGGTCATATAACTCACTAGGAAGTGTTTGAGGCTATATTTTAACCCAGGACCTCCCATCTCCAGACCTGGACCTCTATCCATTGAACCACCTAACTGTTGCTCTTGTTATTTTTTTTAATAGCATTTTAGATTCTCTGTAAGTCCCAGAAAACCATTCATACCTAGAGTTCTTATGATCAGATAGAGTTGATCCACATCTGATTTTCCAGGCCAAAGGGGTTGTCCAGTCAGCAATTCAGCAAAAACACATCCAACTGCCCACACATCTACTGTAGGGCCATACTTAGTATCTCCTACCAGAAGCTCAGGTGCTCGGTACCATCTTGTAGCAACATAATCAGTATAGGCATCTCCTGGACCTGTAAAGGTATCAAATGCAAATTTGATATTCATATTGAATTGAATAAAGAATATGAAAATTCATAAGGAAATCTGAAGCAAACAGCTTTGTTAACCATGCTATCATAATGGTTTTCTTTTAAACCCTTGCCTTCTGTCTTAGAGTCAATATTGAATCTTGGTTCTAAGGCAAAAGAGCAGTAAGGGCTAAGCAATGGAGGTTAAGTGACTTGCCCACGGTCACACAGCTAGGAAGTGTCTGAGATCAGATTTGAACCAATGACCTCCCATCTCTGGGCCTGGTTCTCAATCCACTGGGCCACCTCGCTGCCCCCTAAAATCCTATTTATTGATCTGCTGGACCACATTTCATTGATGTCTCTGCCATTGACCTATGTGTCAATTTATCCATTATGAGGATGACCTTACCAATAAACTGATATAATTAATAAACTGAAATTCTTACCCAAGGATCAGTCTTCTCAAATTCATTTTAATCAGAACAGAATACATACAGAGCATCCTATCTATCCCTATGTGTGGGTGTATTTATATTTCTATCTGTATCTCTATTATCTCACCTGGCAACTGACTGAATAAGGAAATTTGACGTAAAGATGTCACTACTTACTCAGAAGCCGAGCGAATCCAAAATCGCAGATCTTGATCATTCCTTGCTTTGTTATCAGAATGTTTTCAGGTTTAACATCCCTGTGAATACACTGTAAGAGGAGATCTCATTATCCCGTGAATTCCAGTAAAAGGAAGACTTGGTAATTATCAGCTGAGAATTTCTAATAACGGATGAGCCAATCCCAATGGAGAAAACCCCCCAACTGCAATAAAGAAGGGTTTCATCCTTTGTAGTAAAGAAATATAACCCTGGTGAGTCCATCCTTGCTAACAAGAAGAAGAAAACCCCCAAAACCCTTTGGGTTGTTGGAGCCAACAGTAATCTTTGGAAGAGGCAGTTGTACAGAGTGAGCCCAGAGCTTTGCTATTAAGAAATGATCATTGAACTATTTGTTTCTATTCTTAACAAGTTTACTGAAGTGTATGATACAATGTGATTTGCTAATAAGCAAATGCTTACCTACCTGGATGAGTCCTTGTACAGTAAAAGGGAACTTCTTCAGCACTGAGGCCAGCGAGTGAACACAGTACATGTTTCTGATTTGGGCAAAGTGATTTGGGAAAAGATCTGTATCACAACTGAAAAAATGTACTGATGTCACCAAACTCAGTAGCCATTTGGCCTTCTCCTGCTTCCTTACCAGCCCGTATGCCAATCTATCAATTAATCAATCAATCACAATTTATCAAGCATCTGTTTTGTGCCAGGCAATGTGCTAAGAGCTGGAGACACACACCAAAAAAGCCAAAAGACTCTTTGCTCTTGAGGAGCTTATAATCTAGTGGATAAAATACCCAGGAGAGTGAAAGGAGGAGTCTCCTATAGCAACTAGGAATTTACCCTGGAAAATGGGCCCCATTTCCTTATCCTATTATAGGGTCCATCTTCTGAAGAGCAGCTACTTGCTTTGTAATAATTGCCCTCATCTTTTACTGGATGAGCAAGAATCAATCAGTAGGTGGGCTCAGTGGATAGAGAGCCAAGCCTAGAGACAGGAGGTTTGGGGTTCAAATTTGCTCTCAGATACTTCCCAGTTGCGTGACCCTAGGTAAGTCATTTAATTCCAATTGCCTAGCCCTTACTGCTCTTCTGCCTTGAAATAAGACATAAGGTAAGGATTTTTTAAAAGTTAATCAGTATTTAGTGAATAATCACTACATGCAAAAGGATATGAAAGAAACCAGTCCAAGTTTTGACTTTAGATTACTTTTCTATTTTATTCATCTATCCATTTATCCATTGATTCCTTCATCATTCAAAAAACATTAAGCATCTATAAGGCCCCATGCTAAGTATGGAAAATAAGAGCCACATATACAAGTATAACAAAAACTCTTGCATTGGTATATCTAATTTTCAAAGCACTATCACATACATTATCTTATTTGAGTTTCATAACAGCCCTTAGAGGCATATGCTATAGTTGTGGCCCCTGAGAAAAGTTTAGGGTACAAATTATTCAATTTAACAGAAATTAGTCATCTTCTTATAATCATATAATTCTACTGATCTCTTTTAACTTCTAAGGGGGACATTTTTCTCCCAGGAAGTGTTCTGCTTTTTTTTCCCCTAATAGTTATCCTAGAGTGAAAAACAAAAAAACACCCATCTCTCAAATCTTGTCATTCATTTTTGATCATAAGAATCTTGTACCAATAATAGACACCCTTGTTTCAACTAGATAGTAAACACTGCCAACCTCTTTCTGACTTGAAGACCCATGGGGGAAGGAAGGAAGAAAGCCTCATATAGAAATAGTTGTAAAATTGTGTTATTAGTTTATGAAGGAATAGAGATCATTATTCTTTTATGTGCAGAAATTCCTTTTTATTCATGAAATTTTCAGATGGATAAGTAAAGAACCAGAACCTGCTCAATAGCAATTATTACTATAATAATAATGATGATGATAACAACAATAATAATAATGTTTGCCAGCATTTATTTAGCACTTCAAGATTTGCAAAGAACTTTATAATCTTATCTGATCCTCATATCAACCCTGGTAGGTAGGTGCTATTATTATCTCCATTTGACAGATGAGGAAACTGAGGCAGATAGAGGCTAAGTGACTTGCCTAAGGTCATACAACTAGAAAGTGCTGAGATTAGATTTGAATTCAGGTCTTCTTGCTTCTAGGCCCAGTGCTCTGTCCCCTGCATCACCTAGCTGCTGATTTCATGGCAGTGTCCAAATTAGAACAATGTTATGCTTTGTGACAAGTCTGAAATGAAATCTGAAAAGTTGTATGCCCTCATTTGCAGCATCAGCAGGTTAAATGAATATACTTGACATTCATTTGCTCAAAAAGATTTCCATCTCATCTTCCCTAATCTAATCCATTAGGAAAAAATTTAAAACCTATTTAAGCTACAATATGTACATATAAGCAAAATAGTGATGTGCTTATAAGGAGTGCCAATTAACACAAGAATTTTATTATAATTTTGTTTGAAATAAACATTTTCATCCTGTTGCTATTTTTTTTTGCCTTGTGGATAAAATTAATTCATAGTATCAAATGATATTTTTCAAGGTCTTTTTATAAATTCTTATTTTCTGTCTTAGTAAAGACTCTAAGGCAAAAGGGCAAGGGCTAGGCAAACAGGATTAAGTGATTTGCTCTGGGTTACACATCTAAGAAGTGTCTGAGACCAAATTTGAACACATGTTCCTAACTCTAGTCATGGTATTCTATCCTCTGAGTTACCTAGCTACCCTTAAGTTAAATTCTTAAATTTCCATCCTTTTCACATTAATAGTCATCAAAGTAAAGCGGGGAAACCAGTGGATTGGTATTAAGTGATCAGGGGTGGGGAGAACTATCTTCACTAGATCCTAGTTGAATGACCTTGGATAAGTCATTTTTAACCCTTAGAGCCATGTTGACAAACCTATGGCATGTGTGCCAGAGGGGGCTGCTCCATTCCCCCTTTTCACATGCACCTGAGGACATTTTTCACATGACCTGCCCCTATGCCTAGCAGCCCAACGGGAGCACTTCTTCCTTCCCCTGTCTGAGGTAAAATGGGGGACGCACATGCAACATGAGGGTTGCAGTTTGGGCACTCACTCTCTAAAAGGTTTGCTATCACTGTCTTAGAGGTTTCATTTCCAAAGCTGTAAAATGAGATAATGAAAGTAATAATACTTGCATTAACTATCTCATGAGGTTGTTGGGAGAATCAAATTTAGGTAAAAGAGCTTTGCAACCTTGAAGTGCCATTATAAATATATTATTATTGATATAAATAAAAAGATATGCTAGTTGGCATAAATATAATATAAGGCATAATATGAGGAAAACAGAAAAAGGTGAGATGGAGTGGGACTAAGATAGTGTGAGAGGGCTAGAGAAAGCAGAAAACAGGAGCAGTTGGACCAATATTATAATATGTAGGCATATATGCCATTACACAAACAATACAAACTCTCTTTATGCAGTGGTTCTCACTCTTCGACTTAATTTTCCACCAGAGAATAAAAAACGCTGGGATAAATGTAGCAAAAGCATTTTAATAAACTTTGATTTGATACAAAAGCTTTTAAAACCATTAAGTCAAGTTATTGGGGCTGTTGTAAAATTGCTTTTTTTTTTTTTTTACAATATCGCAGGAGGCATTTGGGTCATCTTTAACCCAATTCTCATTATCAAGGATTAGCTCCAGAAACTTCCAAGTCAAACAGAAAATAGTATACTTCTTACAGCAGGGGGAAGAATCTTTTTTGTTCACATCTCAAATAAACCACTTTGTTCCCCAGAGATGCAAAAATCTCAGAGTATTTTAGAGAAAATAGCATTAGCAGGACATTTCCTTTCTTCTTATGCTATTCAAGTCAATATGGATTTACGTGATCATGTAATGACCCTCATGACTTTAGGTAGGATGAAGACACTGGAGACGTGAGGGTTGCTATGGTGTCCTCTGGCTGCTGCTGAAATCTTCATCAGGGCTACTGGGTTGAATCAGCAGCAGTTCTATGCTCTGAGAACAGCAGGATGGCTCACTGGGAAACGATAAAAACAAAGAGATTTCAGAACTCCTGTTCCAAGGGCAACAGCTCCCAGCCATATTATAGTGGTTTATACACTATTTTGATCTAGTAGATATGTTTTGAATAACTAATAAAATAACTATGAAACAGTTTATTAAAATGTACAAAATCTTACCTTAGCATTGAAGTGTGAGTTAACCAGAGTTCAGCAGTGATTTTCGTCTTGAAGGAAGGAGGCAGGTCTGGAAAATTATCCACTTTTAGAAGGAGGCACAAAATTAGATGTTTTCAGGCCCAAGATTAAAAAAATAAAACCAAATCGGAACAAAGGGAAGTTACTTAGAGCAAAGAAAGGAAGGCAGTTTTGCTGGAAACGCTTTCTAGGTCCAAATAGTCTATCCCAACAGGGTCATATGTCAGGTGAGGCAGCAGGAAAGTGTTTTAATGTTTAATGAGAAAACATGCATAACTATGAGAATCACAATGTTAAAGGAATAAATTGTCCTTGAAACACCAACTGCATACGTACTCTACATCAGAATAGCCGTTTGAAGCAGTTTAGCAGAAGTAAAAGAGGTGTTGATTCAAATCAGTGCCATCTTTTGTAGGGCAGTGTCTGAGGGTGCCCATTTAGGCATCAAGTAAGAGCAGAATATGGATTTTGTGAACAAAATTTCCCATATATCTTTGCAATATGAAAGAAAGGCTGCAGGTTTGAATGGCCAAAAAATATCATTGATTTTTAAGAAAAGCTTATTTCATGACACTGACATTTGGTGCTAGATTCACTCAATTTCCTTCCAGAACCTTCAGAGATTCTAGACTATGATTCAGCATACTATGGTGCCACTTTGCATCAGGCCCCCAAATGACTACATTGATGTTCTATTCCTGTCTTAGCATCAACTACAGCGTCTAGAAAGGTTTAAAGGAAAGCAATGTTCAGCTGCAGGAAGAATCTCCTAAACAGATTTGCTGACCTAATTTGAAAATCATCTCGGCAACCATTAACAACAATCCATTGACTATATGAAATATGTCTGTAACTGGTAAGAGGAAAAGAAATTCATAAATAACTTACGTTATGTTTGTGGCAGAAACTGAGAGCCTGAAGTGTTTGCCACAAAACACTCTTGAGCATACGGTCAGCAACTCTTTTAAAGATAAAAGGAAAACAAGAAACAAAATTAACGAAGGGAAATGTTGTTTACTATTAATTTTAACCATCTATGTAAATGTCCATTTTCTCAATGCTGTCCCTAAGTCAGTATGAAAATTCAAAAGGCAAAAGATAACCCACATATAATTCCATCCGCATTTCATTTGTTTTTTTTTCCTTGTTTTGAATTAAAAAATTTTATTTAATTAATCACACTTCATTCGTGAACATGGTTTTCCCTTAACACTTTTTTCCCATGTGAGAGGTTAGCTCCTACTTATTTAACACATTTTAAGTTCTTCAACTTGAAATTAATTCAGACAGATTGAGTATATGGACCAATTTATTAAAATATAGTGCTTGGATTCAAAGTAAATAGACTTTTGTGAAGATAAATCTATAAAAATCTATTAGGGCAGGGGGAAGGCACTCAGGAAACAACAGAAAGAGAATTTAGATTGTCTTGTTATGGAAAAGCTCTTTGGACCTGTCTTTTGTCTTTGGAGCAGCTTTTAGTAGGAATGGAGGATGTCTCCAACAAATTAATAGAATCAGAAAATAATAATAATTTGTTTTTCAGGCAGCTAGGTGGCACAGTGGGTAGAATGCCCCTGGGCCTGAAGTCAGGAAGACTCATCTTCCCGAATTCAAATCCAGCCTCCAACACTTACTAGCTCTGCAACCCTGGACAAGTCACTTGGTCCGATTTGCCTCAGTTTCCTTATCTGCCAAATGAATTGGAGAAGGGAATGGCAAATCATTCCAATATCTTCACCAAGAAAATCCCAAATGGAGTTACAAAGAGCCGGACATGAATGAAAAACAACTGAAAGACCACAAAAATAGTCATTAAATTCACCTTCCTCATTTTTCCTTCTCTGATGAGGAAGTTCACAGTGGCATGTCCAAAGTCACAGTTAAGCCAAGTGTAGGATCTAAATCTCCTAAGTGAACGTTCCTACCATTATATCATACTCTCTCCTTCATTATGATTCTTATGGGAAGGTCTTTTGTGAGACACTAATTATTGCCAAAGGGGCAGGAGTATGCTGGGGACAGTTGGTACCAGCTCTTGAGAGTCAACTGTTAAATTTTCAGTAAGAGCCATCTCTAAAATGACTTGTCCAGGGTCACACAGTGCTTATTTGTAAAAGGCAGAACTTGAGCTCGAGCCTTCCTTGCTTAGAGGCCAGTTTTCTTCCTATTTTGACTAGGAAATAAAGTTTTTATTCCAAAAATAGTCTTAAACCCAAGGGTTTAACTTACCTGCCATTAATTTTTGTCCCCAAGAGCTTGGGTTTTTTTTTTCCCTTTTTGGAACAGAAATGTCCATTCCAGACAAAGCTCAGAGGTGGAAAAAACAAAACAAAACAAAACAAATAAATGGGAAGTTTTCCCCTTCCCTAATCGCCAAGGAAGGCTTTTGCTCTCTTGTGAGATGACTGAGTGTTCGACCTTCTGCTTTTTTTCCTCCCCTAAGGAACATCAGCAGGAAAATCTCTGGACTTTCAAAGCACCATGGCAGAAGCCACTCTTCCTGTGAGATAGCACCTCATTTGAGGATTCCAGCTGAAGGCAGAGGATGGAGGTAGAGAATAATTCTGCCACCATGCCTAGTGGAGACTGGCAGTGATTGCAGACCAGTGAAGAATGCCCAGAAGAAACTGCCCGTCCATCCGGCAGACTCTCCACATTTGGCAGAGATTGCAAGCAAGATGAGATGGTGCAACTGTGTCAGGAGGCAGGCATATTAGGGGCAGGATGCTAATTAGACATCAGGTCCTGAGGTATAGCCCAATAATGTTGGAGGTGTGACTTCCCCCTTCATGCATGTTCCTAGGTCACAAATGTTCATACTATATATGTGCCTTTCCATACATTTGCCACGAGGTCCCCCCCTCTTCCTAACGATGGTTTGTTCCCGGGAGAAAAAGAGCTCTGGACTTGGGGGAGGAGTTGGGATCTTTTATTACGATTTTTTCTTACTATGCTTTGCTTTGAATTAATTGTGCTTTCTGGCTCACTAGAAAAGATAAATACCTTGATAGGGGCTCATGAAGCATTTTTTTTTCAGTGAATATACAAGCCCATAATTTTCAACTATTAAAAATTAGATATGAAGGGGGAAGCTATGTGGTTCAGCGGATTGAGAGACAGGCTCAGAGATGGGAGATCCTGGGTTCAAATCTGGCCTCAGACACTTCCTAGCAGTATGACCCTGGGCAAATCACTTAACCCCATTGCCTAGCCCTTACCATTCTTCTGCCTTAGAACCAATCTAAGATGGAGGTTAAGGGTTAAAAAAAATACACTTGAATTTTTTTTTTTTAGAGGCAGCTCAGTGTACAGTGGATAGAGCACTGAATCTGGAGTCAGGAAGAACAGTTCAAATCCTGCCTAAGACACTTACTAGCTATGCAATGCTGGGTAAGTCACTTAATCTCTGTCTCAGTTTCCTCATCTGTAAATTGGGGATAATAATAGCACCTCCCTCCTAGGATTATTGCGATGATAAAATTTGCAAAGTGCCTGGCACATAGTAAGCACAATATAAATGTTGGTTTAAGGATTATAATAATTATTATCTTCATCATTGTCAGCAATAAGTTGGGGAGGCAAGGACAATCCCCAAACATTCATAAAATGATTTTTTTTTTCTCACAAGCAGATTGACCTTCCTATGTGTTAGGGATAGAGACAGCGGATAGAACTGGAACTTCCCTGGGGTAGAGAGTTCCTGAGAAGGAATGTTCTCCTTTGTGAGAGTTGGGTATCATCTCTGCAACTTCAACTCTCAGAGAGTTGCCAAGAGCTTATGCATAGGGTCACCCAATATGGGGCTTCCCTCCAAATTTTCCTGGCTCTAAGGTCAGTTCTCTTGTCCACCAGTTTTCTAGGGCTGGTTTCTCCAAGGGCTCTTTATTGTACTTGGGGGAGGTGACACAGGATGGGAAGAGGGAAGCCATCTACAATCCATACCCAAAGAGATACCGCCAAGGCCCTAAAGGCTTGAAGCTTCCAGGGAACTCACCCATTTGGATTTCTCTCCAGCTCGTTCAAAAGCGTATGATCACAGTATTCAAAAACCAAGTGCATTTTCCGCTTCCTTCGGAACACTTCAATGAGGTTCACAAGATTTGCATGCTTTAGTTGCTAAAAAAGAATCAAAATACAGTATCGAGCAATTTCTTCTGAGCAGCATTATCCCTTCCTGGTCCCTAATCTGCTAAACATTCCTTGTCTCACCGAACCCTTGAGATACAACTGCACACACACACATACACACACACATCCTTCTCTAAATAAGATTCAGAGACTCTTGGAGTTGGAAAGAATCTGAGAAGTCATCTGGGTTAATTTGCCACCTAATTTCTCCTTGTTGTTCAGTCATGTCTGACTCTTTGTCACCACATTTGGGGGTTTCTGGACTGATTTGCCATTTCCTTTTCCAGCTCCTTTTACAGATGAGAAGCTGAAGGAAACGGGGTTAAGGTCACACAGCTGATAAGCGTGTGAGGCTAGATTTGAATTTAGGAAGATGAGTCTTCCTGACTTCAGGCCCAACACTGTATC